>NC_090791.1:1153333-1459166 GCF_040054535.1 Antennarius striatus
GGTTACTGATGAGCTCTCTGAGGTCTTCCAGCTGTGACTGCTCTACGTTTCTTTCCTCCAGCTCCGCAAGTCGGGCTTCCAGCCCGTCAAACTTCTCCTTCAGGGTCCCGATGCTCCTGAGGGCCTCCACCGTCTCCGGGTAGCGCTCTGACCCCTCCCTTGAGAGGGGTGTCCAGTCAGCCATCCCGCCTGCATCAGGATGACTCACCTGCGGCTCGCCCGAGGCCTCCGTCACTTCCTGGTTACTCAGGATCCGTCCAGAAGCCGACGAAGACGTGGGCGTGTCCGGTCGGTCGGCATCCTCCACGTGTCGGGGGGGTGAGGGCGTTCTGGTGTGACAAGTGAAGATGTTCAAAGGTGTGTGTGAGGCTGGATCGACGCCCCCTGAACTCACAACTTCCTGTGAGAGGAAGTAGAAACGTTAAACGCTGAAGCTGGAGACGGTTTGACGGTTCGCAGCAGCTTCCAGCTTCAATCACGGGCTGGACGTTACCTCCTGAAGACGCCCCCCGTCCCTCAGCAGCGCCGCCTGCAGGACGTCCCACTTCACGCACTCGCTCAGCTCCTCCGGGAGTTTCTGGACGGCGTCCTTCAGGGAGAGCTGCAGGAGGAGGATGCAGGAGGTCAACCTTTATTTTAACGTCTGGAGCAGAAAAGCAACACGAACGGATGAGAAGAAACAGCAGAGAGGTTTCTGCTGATAAAAGTCACCACAGCTTCCTCCAGGGCGTCCACACGGCGGCAGCACGTTGTCACCGCGATGACCGTCTCCGCCTGAGCGTCGACCATCTGGACAGAGAAGACGAGATGGGGCGTGTCAATCACTTCTGTTAGCATCTAGGAGATAAAACCTCCGTGGAAAGATTTATGGCTCAGATCAGGCTGGTGTCCCTCAGGGACTCAAGGACGATTGATTGGGAATCTAGCTGACCTTTGACCCCAAATGCCAGCAGCAGAACTTCAACAGATGAGGTCAAAGAGCGCGAAGCAGGAGTTTCACATGAGGCGGGTCGAGCTGGTGTCCGGCTGGTAATCCGACTTTTACCAGGATGTTTGTTTCCACAGAGAGCATCAGGGTTTGTTGGCAGGGTAAATGTGTGTGTGTGTGTGTGTGTGTGTGTGTGTGTGTGTGTGTGTGTGTGTGTGTGTGTGTGTGTGTCACACAGGGAGACAAAGGAAATTCCTGAGCTGTGTGTGAGTTGGTGTTTAACCTCCGTTGAATGTGCCTGGACATGAACCGATGCGTAGCGACCTTCCGGCGTGAGCGACCAGCGGCGCGTTACTCCACGGTTCTTCTCCAGTTCTACTCTCAGAAGGTTCTATTGTTTCACACATCCATCCAATCAAGCGTCTATTCTCAGCCAAACACTAACATAAATTCTGTCAGGTTCCTTCGCTTCCTGCTGATGCGAAGCTAAAAGAATGTTGATGATCAAACAAACTTTCAGGAGCTTCTCGTCTCGCTGTTACGGTTTCCTGTCAGAAACATTTTCTCCTGTGGTTCTGGATCCTTGAACCTCATGAACCCCCTGCTCTAAACAACAGACGACACATCCTGGACAGAGCCCAGAATGAGCTCACCACCCCCCCACAGGAAAACGACCCCCCGGGTGGCGTCCTGATCCGGGTTACTCTTTAAGCTTTTAACAGTCAGACATTAACTTGAGCTGATGCTGAACTTTGAGCCTCAAATGTTGCTCAGCTGTTCTGACAGTCGCTATGGGGACGCTAAAATGTGGACATCGACGTGTGGCAGCGCTGGATCCTGATTGGACGGGACACACCAGCTGACCCCGACGATGTCCTCGGCGGACATGAATGATTCAGACGCAGCATCGCCTGCACCCGTCGCGCGTCCTGCTTTTCACCTGAGGCCCATTCATCCCTGACAACCAGATCATCTCTGCAGGGGGTTAATTACCCCCTATCGCAGGGAGGGAGTGGGGGGTGGGGGGGCAGGAAGAGGTGAGACAAAAAAATGAGATGGAAAGTTTGTAATGAAGTCACAGAAACTCCTCAAAGACGTTCTGCTGCAATTGAATTCAACTAATGTTTTAAATTAAGGCTAAAGGAACCGGCGCGGCACCGAAGGTCTCCCCCTCCGGGGGAAACGTCCTGACAGAAACCTGAACAGAGGTCATTTGAGATATCAGGGTGGCGCCCTTCTCCTATTGTCCTCTGCTGTCAGCAACGGCTTAAATACAGCGCTGAAATGTTCAGCGCAGCTCGCCAGAGAAGAATTAGAGAGTCCCTTTGGCTCCGGCTCAGGCCGAGATCCAGATCCATCACTCACGGTCCAAAGTTCATTCAGGACGCGCAGATCCTTTCTGCACTTCAAGCCTTTTTTAAGCAGTATTTAGTTGAAGGAGGAGGAGGAGGAGGAGGAGGTGGAGGAGGAGGAGGGACGCCCATCCATCAGAATCATGGTTCTGATGAAGAGCTGATGGAGGAAGGTGGTGATTGATGACATCCCAAAAAAAAAATAAATCAGACTGACAGAAATGCTGCAGCCTGACCTGAGTTTAGCACCTGAAGCATCCGGTGACGTCACAACAGCTGATGTCCTCATCCATCAAAACAAAAGCACGAACTTTAACATCACCTACACGTCACACCTGAACATTAGAGCACTGACAAACAGGTGTGTGTGTGTGTGTGTGTGTGTGTGTGTGTGTGTGTGTGTGTGTGTGTGTGTGTGTGTGTGTGTGTGTGTGTGTGTGTGTGTGTGTGTGTGTGTGTGTGTGTGTGTGTGTGCGCGTACCTTGGACACGTCCTCCTCGCAGGTTTGGACGCGGAGCCTCCACTGCCTTTCACCCGGGGCGCCGGAGGAAGGGGTGGGAGATGGGGAGGACGCTACCGGCTCCTGCCGCTCTGAGCCCGGCTGAAGCTCCTCCTGCTCCCCGCGGATCGCGGTCACACCTACCGCAGCATCAGGATGCCCGTCGCCGGGAGGAGTGTCCTTCCACCCGGTCTTCATCTCCCGGATGTCCAGCTGTCTCAGGATGGCGTGGAGCAACGCGTGGAGGGCGCTGAAGTTCACGGTCCCACTCTGAGGCGTCCCGATGGACAAGTTCAACAAGTCAAACAAACTGACGTCCGACATTCTGCTTTCTGTCCGACCGGAAGTCCGTCAATTAGTAGAAGTTAAGCTAGCGCTAGCTCGGCTATCCGAATTAAACTATCACCGCTGTGTCCATTTTTTAACCAGAAAATTCCTTATTGTCACGGGTTTCTGTTGGTTAATAGTGGAAAAAAAAGTGGCTGAAGTTGATAAAAGAAAATTTAAAATAATTGTTGAGTGTTTAGAACCTCTCCACATCGCACCGGCAGCAGTAATCACAGAGGCTGCTTGTTGAACGTCTGACGTTCAACAGAATATTAACCTGAGCAGGAGCAGCCGCCCCTCCCGTGTTACCGGAAACATAATCAGCGAGCCTTCAAAATAAAAGTTCGAAAATATATTCGGAAATTAAGCCTTGATGAAAATACGCAAAACAATCCTAAAAACGCTCTCATTTAGATCTGATAATAGAAAATGTAAATAATGTAATTTTTTAAAGTAAATTGTTCAATAAATATTTATCAGTCTGCTGTAAATATCGATGCGGACTTTGAGCGCCTTTAATTTGCAGCTAATAACCGGATGTGCATTTTAACTTCGCTGGTGCCTTGACACCAATCATTGGTCCGGATTTGCACGTGTCAACTCGCAGCGTTACCAGGCAACAAGCGGCAGTCGAGCTTCGTTCTCTGACCGGGAGATAAACAGTATACGGATTCCCATCGGACAAAAGCGTTCTATTCATTTTGATTGAACTACAACCAATAAAATAATGAGTATTTTAATTGGAACAATTATCATTATTGTACTAATAAGCTACACAATGCCTCATAACGGTTTTCTTTCTACATTTTACATTTCACTGGATATTATTTAATATGAAAAATTGCATTTATCCCATATAATTTTTATTTTTTCCCAAGCATTTCATCTGTACAGTTAAAACACTTGTTTAATGTTCAAAATATTTTATTAATAATAAAAACAAGCACACAAAAGATTGGGTGCCATATTTAATTACTACATCCATATATAAAATTGTCAGAGTACACATGCATGTCCCTTACCACCCTGCATCATTCATTTGTGAGCAAATCAAAATTTGAAGGCTTCAGTTAGAAATGAATTAACCAGAGGTGATGAGTGTCATAAACAAACTTAAACAAAGGGGAAAAAGCAGCTCAGGTTCTGGGTCCCTGACCCCTTTTCTTCCCCTGCTTCATAAGGTTGTCAGGAAAACAACTTTTCTTGAGGCCTACGTTCATCTTCATGTTGGTTTGGCATAATTTCAGTTTAAACATGAGTGACAATTAAAAAAAAACATTAATCTCAGACCAGCAGTCAGACAGTGGAGGTCTTTGGTAACTGATCAGCACAGATTCATGTGACCGTTTGGGTGAGGAGATTCACAGTAGACAACATTTGTGAGGTACTGATATTAATTCACTTGTCATCAACACTTTCAGAGTCTGTGAGGTTCAACAAACAGCATCAACACGTTACTGAAACACGACACGTGTTCCGTGTTCCACATCACGACCTCACATGAACAGCACTCTGAGGCCGTGACGCGTCTAAAACTCAACCTGTGAGGAACGTCATTCAGCCAATCGCTGACCGGAATTCAGTTGGAACCAGAGCGGTTAGCTGTGCTGCTAGCGTAGCATCACTAAAACCTACAGGTGAAAAAAAAAAAACACGTTCCGACTCCTCTGTGTTTGACGTGATTGCACGTTATGAGGCGGGGAGATGTACCAGCAGAGAGGAGAGAACGTGATTTTAATTTTCTGGCACAAAGACAGTTTTGAACTGATCACACTTTCCTGGAATGCAAACTCACAAAACATCAGAGAAAAAAAAAGCACTTATTGTAGGATAAAAATAAAAAAAAATAAAGTTTTTTTAACTGTTCCCTTTTTCCTGCTTATTCCCAGTGTCTACTGATGACTGTGTGACCGAACAGAGACGACAAACAGCAGGAAACGCTCGGCGGTCTAAACGTGTCCCTTAGAGAAACGACGATGTTCTGAAGAAAACAGAAACATGAACAAAAGCAGCGAAATGTTAGTCCGTCTCTAAACGCTTCCTGTTGTCTGCAGTCTGAACATCATTGGTTCCTATGTGATGATAAATCTCTACATATAGTGTCTACGTCAGATAGCAGGGTGAGTCAGAATTAACCACTGTGTGTGTGTGTGTGTGTGTGTGTGTGCTTGAGGCGATGACAAGACACGTCAGTGATGAGATTTTAAAGGAACAGTTCACCCAAAAAACGTAACGTCAGCCTGGCGTCCATCAAAGTTTCCTGGAGTCTCAGAGTAAAACAGGAACGACTGAAGACGATGGCGACAGCTTGAGTTTATAAATTCTAATTTACAGCTTATTTTAAGCTAAAACACTCGCTGTCATGGGGAAAAAAACGCTTCCTTTACACCCTTTATAAAACAAAGTCCTTCCTGCAGCTTCGCGCCCGAACAAGCCCTGAAACTGTGATTAGTGAGTCAGGAAGTTTAAAACTGGATCTATCCGGTGTCCAGCGGTGAACGTAGCTGTGATTAAACGTTTAGCTTCGAGGCTAAAGCGTCGGCTTCATCTAGAAAAGGGTGTAAAAGAAATTAAATCAATCTGGGCTGAACTCTGGTGTTTGTTTCATCAACTGCTCTCCATCGTCTCCAGAACGTTGTGTTACTGCAAAGCTCCTGCAATGAGGACGTAGAGACATGATCGCGTCCCTTCAGGAGGAGCTGGAGTGGATAACGGCGGCGCTTTTGGGTGGACTGTTCCTTTACGGCTCGTCGTCGGTCAGTTATTTCATTTTATCGACGACATGAAGGATCTTTCTGTCGGTTTGAGCAGCTGGAGTCAAAGGAATCCGCCGACTCGCTTCAGGTCGGCATCGTGGATCAGATTTCTCCTCCTCGCCTTCAGCGGCGGGACGCCGACACACCTGACGTCATCTGAATCACTCCCCCCACGGCGCCTCTGGAGGGGGGGGGTTAGCCCAACGCTTCATTTTGATTAGTTTCAATTTCATGTGTGCAAAATCAGAAGGAGGCCAGGAAACACCTGACCTCCTGGTACCTGCTGATCGGATAAGTGTCCCTCAGTGGTTGGCCGGGGGAACCGTCAGCGCCCCCCCCCCCCCACCCCCCCGGGGCCCGTGTGGACTGTCAGCCTCAGCAGGACCCGCGTCAGATGCTGTCGTAGTCGGATTCCCTCCTGCCGGACGCGGCCACCGTCTCGGCCATGAAGAAGGTGAGCGAGCCCAGGAAGCCGGTCAGGACCAGGATGAGCAGCTGCCAGTGCAGCAGCAGGTAGTTACTGTAGAAGAAGGCCAGGGCGGCCATGATGGACTGCAGGGGAAACACACACACAACGTCAAACCTCTTTTAACTGATGCGGTTGCCGTGGTAACAGATGTCTCACTCACCTGGATGAACTTGAACACGGCAAAGGCCGGAGCGCTGTTGTCCCGGAACAGGAAGCCGATGATGCTGAGGAGCTGAGTGTTGAAGCAGCTGTCGCCCAAACCCAACAGGAAGCTGCAGAACATCGCCACGCCGACACTGAGACACACACACACACACACACACACACACACACACACACAAGTGAAATGACCCGTCTGATTAAACACATCAAAGAATGTTTCGCAAAAGAAACTTTTCAGACTGATCCACGTGCCGCCCCCTAGTGGTCAATAAAGGAAAGTCTTACATACCGCCACAGTGGAGGAGGATTCTGTGTTTGTTTGTTTGTTTGTTTGTTTTAGCGTCATCTCATTGCATTTCAGAGGAAAGGTTGTCCCTCATGTGTTCCTACCCATCATGTGTGAATGTTGGGTAATTAATGTGTGATGGGGGGGGCGCTAACAGCCAGGTGCGAGCACAGCATCGGGGTTCGATTGAGCGAGCCTTGCGGTGTGTACCTGGGCGTGATGTAGGACCGCAGGTCCGTTCCCGCCTCCGGGGCGATCGGAGCGTCGGCGGCGATGTTCAGTAGAATCAGGTAAAAGGCCAGGAAGTGAGTGACGAGCCCCAGCAGCACCACCGGGTTCCTCCCGTAGCGGTTGCATTTGTTCAGCATCCCGAACACGCCCCCCCCTGCAGAGAGGATTAAAAACAAATGAGCGGCCGGCTCCTCCCCCTGTGGTCACGTGACCACATGTAGGACTCACCTAAGATCTCCCCGAGGCCGACGCAGATGCCGGAGATGCCGATGAGACTCTTGGCGTCTTGGCCAAAGCGCGTCATGGCGCCGATGCACGTCCCGTACACCCCGCTGTAAAAAGTCAGCTCTAGGCCTGACAGAGAAAAAACAGACACGTTCACACTCGTCGGACGTCACATCCAACGCCGCATCTGACCTCTGCCGTCAGCCTCACCTGTGTAACCGATGGAGACGCTCAGCAGCAGCATCTCTTTGGTGACGAACATCTTACAGGCTTTGACTGCGGAGGAGAAGCAGGTGAAACGCGCCGGACGGTCGCGTGGACGGAAAAACTTGGATTATTTTACACAAACGTACCGAAAGCGTCCAGAGCCTGAGAGCAGAGGCTGGAGCGAGGAGCGCTGCAACGACAAGAGGACACATTATGACGCAGACATAACTCCAGGGGTCTATTTGTTCCGTCTCGTAGGCCCGTATTTTTCTCCTCGGACGTTTCCAGCCCGTCCCGAGATTGGACTCGGTTTCTGTAGCGACGGCAGCGCCGAAGAGAACAAAGGATAGCATTTACAGCTAAAGGTCGCCTGTCGGCGCCGCCAAAAAAATATCATTCCTGCTGGGGGCGGGGAGACCGAAGCGACCATCCGTCTTTTAGAAAAGTATTTCCAGGATGTTTCCGTGACTCTGTGGGGACGAATGATGTCAGGAGACAAAGGAAGGGGCTTCAGCAGGACGCTGGTTCACATCCGGGGCCCCAGAGCAGCAGCTACACATCACCTCTGATCAACGGCTGCAGCCACGACCCTGAACGCACCACCACCTCCTTCAGAAACGGTCTTCATGGGTCAGAGGTGGACTTTAGGCCCATTAGTAACCCTCAGGGCTCCAAGGACAGACAGACGGACTTTCAGTCAGGCTGACGGGTTTATCCTCAGTGAAACAGACGAAGGGGATCAGATTAGCCTTTGATGAAACACAGGATTCTCATCATAAATAAAAAGAACCGTCTGAATAATTTTCCACATTCCCCGGACTTTTCCATGACCGGAAAAAAACCAACAGAATTCTGTGACTCTATGGACTTCTGGGAACGCTGTGGGAACGCTGTGGGAACGCTGTGGGAACGCTGTGGGAACGCTGCTGACGCTCACCTGGAGTTGCTCTCTGAGGACTCGGCCTGCAGCTGCGAGTCGGAGGCGTCGGACTGATCGCGATCGGTGTCGGGGTTTCGGATCAGGAAGAAGAGGAAACAGCCCACCAGGCTGATGACGGTGAGCGAGATGAACACCGTCTGCCGGTCCTTGTCTGAGAGACACAACATGAGTCACACGCTTAAAATGAAAACCAGAACTAGACAGTGACGCCAACATGTCTGTCCTACCCGTGATGTGGACGTGTCCGTGCCAGGCGAAGTAGATGTAGAGGTTTCCAAACAGTAAGCTGCAGAGAGACGAGCGACGTTGAGAACGTGCCCCAAACAGGCCGTTCCCATAGAAACTGATCTACAGTCAGAGCTTCACCTGAACTGCAGCAGCGCCCAGAAGATGCCGCTGTTCCTCCCGATGGTGGCGTCGGTGGAGTTGATGGCGAGAACGTTTCCCTGAGCCGTCCACAGGACTGAAACACAAGATGAACCACATGGTAAAAGGGAAGGGGCGGGGCAGGAAGCCGTCGTTTGGAGGCGTTTCTTTACCCGCCGCTCCGATGCCCACCAACACGGAGCCGATGTAGAAGCTGGAGGTGTACGGGTAGATGAAGACGGCGATGTAGCCGCTGCAGGAGACCAGCGAGAGGCATGAGAAACCTGAGTGGGAAAAGACAAGCGGAGCGATGGGCGGAGACGGTTCACCTGTACAGAAGCCCACTGAAGAACATGGACAGCTGCGGTCCGATGAGCGCCACCACCGAGGGAGCGATCAGGTTGGATGCGGAGAAGACGCCGTAAATGATGGCCATGCTGCAGGAGACAGGACGGACGGTCGTTACGTACAGCCAGCAGCTCGTAGCAGCTAGCTGCTAATCCAGTGATGTCATTGTTTAGGTGCTAATGCTGCTGTGATATCAGTCAGGCTAGAAATCATAATCTGAGGTGAAGTTATGACATCATGAGGCAGTGAAGAGAAGGTTCTTCCTAAAAAGGGGTGACATATAACCCCAAACTTAGAATGACGTAACTTTCTAGTTGCCCCACGTCTATAGAAAGGATAACAGTGATTTTTTTCTCTTCCTTTGAGGTGGGAAGCCTCCTGAAACCCCCGCTGACTCGTACAAACCAAAACTGAAAGAAAACTCAACCAAGATTAAGCTTCCACAAAGCCTCAAGTTTCTGTGGTCGACGTGATTGCAGAACTTCACCAAGAAGACAAGTGAGCGGGCGTCTGCTTTTTACCTGGTGTAGCCGCTCCCGTGGAACTCGGTGCTGTTGAAGCTCTTGATAACCGTTTGCTGAAAAGATGAAGGAAGAAGAGGAGGAAGAGGAGGACAGTTAGTTCATCTTCTCTGAAGCTGGAACGTTCTTCGGTCAGTCCCACTTACCTCTATGTTACCGCATGTTTGAAAAGCAGTAAACATGAACATGAAGCCGAAGCCGAGGACGATGATGTTGAACAACCTCTTCCCATCGGGATTCATTTTGTCAACTCTGTGAGGAAATCAGAAAGGAATCGACTGTGGAGAGCAGAACACCTGAAAGAGAAGAGACGGGAGAACAAGAGATGATAATTATGGGATAGCATCAGTTATCAGATTCTATTACATTTGGAGACAATCAATCCCGGTCATTTATCAGTTGTTTTTTTTGCTTCTATTAACTGAATTACACAAGAATAGTTAAAACAGAACAATACGAGTCTTTTCTCACAGGTCTGAACTCCTTCTATTGATTGATGCTTTATTGATTACTGCAGGGTGTGAATGGTTCGACCCCCTGAATGTCAGATCAGACCTGCTTCTCAGGCCTGGACCTTCACAGATTAACTCACTTCAGAATTCTGACCAGCCCCGCTCGGTTTACCTGGAAACACGTGTTACCATGTCAACAGGAGGTTCTGTGACGTGAGGACCGGGGACGTTTCCCCATTTCTGACCCAAACAGACGCGTCGGGTCGGGTCGGGATGAACTCACCGGCCCGGTTGGAGCTGTTCGCTGCCTTCAGCTCCGTGTTAGCCGTTCGGTTCTTCAGCTAACATAACATGGTGTCCCCGTCGTGTAGAACTGGTTCTCCCCCGCCTCGGGTTCTCCTCGGTCTCTTCTCGGAACCGGTAAACAGGAACCTTCCTGAGTCTGAAGCTGTCATGTGAGGAAATCAGCTGACTGCCGCGTCACCGGCCATCGACTGTTAGCGTGTCAGCATGCTAGCGCCGGGTTACAGTCGTTCTTGTTAACAACTAACACTAATTTATTAACTTTAAAGGGTCTTTAATTGTCTTTAATAACCCCTGAACAAATACTGAAACGTATTTTTCTAAACGAACAAAAATAGGCAAGTTATACCAGGTTCTAATGGAGGACACGCTGTTGTTAGCAAGAAAGCTACGGAAGTGACATCACTTCCGGTCCCCAAATAAAATAAGTAAAATACAAATAAAATGCAGAGTTTAGTTAAGAAGTTATAATACATATAAAATGATGCCTCCCAAAATTTCACGTAATATTTTAAAATTTGTGTCTATTTTTATGTTTAGAGTAAATAAAAGTAAATCGACCAGGAAGCGCTAGAGCTCTCTCTCTAGAAAATAGATTTGTCAACAGAGGGGGAATATTTTTTTAATCAAGAGAAAATAATCAATCGACAGGCTTAATTATTTTTTTTTAGTTTATGCCTAAACATTTGAATATTCATAAACATCTGATCAACAGGGAATAATACTATTAATACCATGACTCAGCAGTGAGATGGAAATACGGTATTCTGATCCTTAGGTGATTAAACATTGATATGTTAATGTTAATTTCTTGTTGATCAAGACAGGAGGGTGTGGGTTTGATGACCCCTGGTGTATCTGAGGCAGGAGAACCAAACTCTGTGGAGACGAGACAAACTTTCCTGCTGCAGAACTTAAATCGGGTTCAACATCAAACTGAACTCAGGTGCAGTTTCAGAACCTATGGGAACACATTTTATGTTTACTATGGATTTAATTCTATGGATAATTGACAAAGAAGAACCCAAACATATACATGTATGGTGTCTGCAAGGTTTTGAAATAATAATCAACATACTCAAAAATGTGTCCAGTGGATGAATTTTTCACCAAAATTTGTACTTTTGCAATAATAAACATCGTGCATAGTGAATATATTGGTAGAAGGATGCTGAGTTCTGAACTGCCAGGCAGGAAGCCTAGAGGAAGACCAAAGAGGAGGTTTATGGATGTAATGAGGGAAGACATGAAGGTAGTTGGTGTGAGTGAAGAGGATGCAGAAGACAGGGTTAGATGGAGGCAATTGATTCGCTGTGGCGACCCCTGAAGGGAAAAGCCGAAAGGAAAAGAATAAGAATAAGAATCAACATACTCAAAAATGTGTCCAGTGGATGAATTTTCACCAAAATGTCCAAACTAATGAAACCTCATTCAAGGGAATAAATTCAAAAATGACAGAATTCATCATGTTTCTCAATGTTTATTGTTTTTTATTGTCTGCTTCAGTAATAATTCATTGAAATGCTGAAGAATTCAGACATCAAAGATGTGAAACACATCCTGAGGGGGATTTTCATTCTTCCTCCTCAGCATTTTCCATATTTCAATATTTTGATCTCCTTTTTAGATGATCTGCAAGGAAAGAATTGATTAGTTTTATTCAGATCCGGTCAGAGGACTGGATGATGCAGTCAAGAAAATCTACATCAAAGTAAGTCAGTCGACAGTTTGATATTTGTTCATGTGTGATGGACTTAAAGCAGCTTTCTGCACCTGGAATCCTTCCACAGCTCACTGAAGTTATCGTAGCTGACCCCGTTGGTCCCACACACGGGTTTACAGAGCCTTGATATGTGAACACGGAATCCAAATCTACACTGAGAGTAATGTTTTAAAAAAGTTTTAGTCATTCACATAATATTAAACAATCATGTAGAAATGAAGTGTGAAAGATTAATTTTCTGCTCCGCTTAGAGAGAAATATTGTCCAGAATGAACACAACATAAACAGAGTTTAAGTCATTACTTTACCCAGTGATAGCGTCCTTTGACATCTAATAAAAACAGGAGACAGATCATTAGTGTCCTTGTTTAAGCGTCCGTCTCTTGAGTCCAGTTTACTGCATTAAATTATTGATGCTTACGTGAGAGAGAGATCAAAATGAGGACCAACAGCAGAGTGTATTTTACACACATCGTGTTCAGCTGCAACAACACAACCCGAAAGTCAGGAGATGTTCTTTGTTCCCTGAGAAAATAATTTCTGTCTCGACATTAGAGAAAACATTCACTGTCTGGAAATGTTGGAAAATCAGTAATGAAATTTACAATTAATACTACAGCACAGAATGTGATGAAATGTAGTTTAATACTAAATAAAAACACAACCAGTCTCACCAGCAGACGGGACGTCCTGCAGGTTGGTGTCAGAAGAAAGTTGTGGAGAAAGTTCAGATGTAGCTGAATATTTATTGACAGTTTCATCCTGTGAAGTATTCCATCTCCGCTACTGATCAATGATACCAGAGTAATCCAAGTCAAACTAACAAAATGGGACACAGCCATTATTTGTACTGACACACCTTCATCCATTTGAAAATAAGAAATAGACTCGATTTTAAACTCAGGGATGGAGATAAGAAACTATCTCCATCCTAGACTGGTTTGCATTTACCAGTGGTTACCAGTAATTACCAGTGGTTACATTAAGTGCAGGTAGTTAAATCTGTATTATTTGCCTATAAACTTTCAAATTGACTGATTCAGCTCTGGGTAAAACATTTAATCTCCTGTTCAGGATGAAGCCTGATGTGACAAACAGATTAATATTTGATCAGACATCTAATCAATAACGACTAATAGTATTAATATCATTCTTCAGCAGTGAGACGGAAATACAGAACTTTAATCAGGTGTTTAATGATGAATTTTCACCAAAATGTCCAAACTAATGAAACCTCATTCAAGGGAATAAATTCAAAGCTGACAGAATTCATCATGTTTCTCAATGTTTATTGTTTTTTATTGTCTGCTTCAGTATTAATGCATTGAAATGCTGAAGAATTCAGACAACAAAGATGTGAAACACATCCTGAGGGGGATTTTCATTCTTCCTCCTCAGCATTTTCCATATTTCAATATTTTGATCCCCTTTGTAGATGATCTGCAAGGAAAGAATTGATTGGTTTCTTCAGATCCGGTCAGAGGACTGGATGATACAGTCAAGAAAATCTACATCAAAGTAAGTCAGTCGACAGTTTGATATTTGTTCATGTGTGATGGACTTAAAGCAGCTTTCTGCACCTGGCATCCTTCCACAGCTCACAGACGTTATCGTAGCTGACCCCGTTGGCCCCACACACGGGTGGGCAGAACTTTGACATGTGACCACAGAATCGATATCCACTCTGTAAGTAATGTTTTAAAAAATGTATTAGTCATTCACATAATATTAAACAATCATGTAGAAATGAAGTGTGAAAGATTAATTTTCTGCTCCGCTTAGAGAGAAATATTGTCCAGAATGAACACAACATAAACAGAGTTTAAGTCATTACTTTACCCAGTGATAGTGTCCTTTGACATCTAATAAAAACAGGAGACAGATCATTAGTGTCCTTGTTTAAGCGTCCGTCTCTTGAGTCCAGTTTACTGCATTAAATTATTGATGCTTACGTGAGAGAGAGATCAAAATGAGGACCAACAGCAGAGTGTATTTTACACACATCGTGTTCAGCTGCAACAACACAACCTGAGAGTCAGGAGATGTTCTTTGTTCCCTGAGAAAATAATTTCTGTCTCGACATTAGAGAAAACATTCACTGTCTGGAAATGTTGGAAAATCAGTAATGACATTTACAATTAATACTACAGCACAGAATGTGATGAAATGTAGTTTAATACTAAATAAAAACACAACCAGTCTCACCAGCAGACGGGACGTCCTGCAGGTTGGTGTCAGAAGAAAGTTGTGGAGTAAGTTCAGATGTAGCTGAATATTTATTGACAGTTTCATCCTGTGAAGTATTCCATCTCCACTACTGATCAATGATACCAGAGTAATCCAAGTCAAACTAACAAAATGGGACACAGCCATTATTTGTACTGACACACCTTCATCCATTTGAAAATAAGAAATAGACTCGATTTTAAACTCAGGGATGGAGATAAGAAACTATCTCCATCCTAGACTGGTTTGCATTTACCAGTGGTTACCAGTAATTATCAGTAGTTATCAGTAGTTACCAATAATTACCAGTGGTTACATTAAGTGCAGGTAGTTAAATCTGTATTATTTGCCTATAAACTTTCAAATTGACTGATTCAGCTCTGAGTAAAACATTTAATCTCCTGTTCAGGATGAAGCCTGATGTGACAAACAGATTAATATTTGATCAGACATCTAATCAATAACGACTAATAGTATTAATATCATTCTTCAGCAGTGAGACGGAAATACAGAACTTTAATCAGGTGTTTAATGATGAATAATCACCAAAATGTCCAAACTAATGAAACCTCATTCAAGAATAAATTCAAAGCTGACAGAATTCATCATGTTTCTCAATGTTTATTGTTTTTTATTGTCTGCTTCAGTAATAATTCATTGAAATGCTGAAGAATTCAGACAACAAAGATGTGAAACACATCCTGAGGGGGATTTTCATTCTTCTTCTTCAGCATTTTCCATATTTCAATATTTTGATCCCCTTTGTAGATGATCTGCAAGGAAAGAACTGATTAGTTTCTTCAGATCCGGTCAGAGGACTGGATGATACAGTCAAGAAAATCTACATCAAAGTAAGTCAGTCGACAGTTTGATATTTGTTCATGTGTGATGGACTTAAAGCAGCTTTCTGCACCTGGCATCCTTCCACAGCTCACAGACGTTATCGTAGCTGACCCCGTTGGCCCCACACACGGGTGGGCAGAACTTTGACATGTGACCACAGAATCGATATCCACTCTGTAAGTAATGTTTTAAAAAATGTATTAGTCATTCACATAATATTAAACAATCATGTAGAAATGAAGTGTGAAAGATTAATTTTCTGCTCCGCTTAGAGAGAAATATTGTCCAGAATGAACACAACATAAACAGAGTTTAAGTCATTACTTTACCCAGTGATAGTGTCCTTTGACATCTAATAAAAACAGGAGACAGATCATTAGTGTCCTTGTTTAAGCGTCCGTCTCTTGAGTCCAGTTTACTGCATTAAATTATTGATGCTTACGTGAGAGAGAGATCAAAATGAGGACCAACAGCAGAGTGTATTTTACACACATCGTGTTCAGCTGCAACAACACAACCTGAGAGTCAGGAGATGTTCTTTGTTCCCTGAGAAAATAATTTCTGTCTCGACATTAGAGAAAACATTCACTGTCTGGAAATGTTGGAAAATCAGTAATGACATTTACAATTAATACTACAGCACAGAATGTGATGAAATGTAGTTTAATACTAAATAAAAACACAACCAGTCTCACCAGCAGACGGGACGTCCTGCAGGTTGGTGTCAGAAGAAAGTTGTGGAGAAAGTTCAGATGTAGCTGAATATTTATTGACAGTTTCATCCTGTGAAGTGTTTCATCTCCACTACTGATCAATGATACCAGAGTAATCCAAGTCAAACTAACAAAATGGGACACAGCCATTATTTGTACTGACACACCTTCATCCATTTGAAAATAAGAAATAGACTCGATTTTAAACTCAGGGATGGAGATAAGAAACTATCTCCATCCTAGACTGGTTTGCATTTACCAGTGGTTACCAGTAATTATCAGTAGTTATCAGTAGTTACCAATAATTACCAGTGGTTACATTAAGTGCAGGTAGTTAAATCTGTATTATTTGCCTATAAACTTTCAAATTGACTGATTCAGCTCTGAGTAAAACATTTAATCTCCTGTTCAGGATGAAGCCTGATGTGACAAACAGATTAATATTTGATCAGACATCTAATCAATAACGACTAATAGTATTAATATCATTCTTCAGCAGTGAGACGGAAATACAGAACTTTAATCAGGTGTTTAATGATGAATAATCACCAAAATGTCCAAACTAATGAAACCTCATTCAAGAATAAATTCAAAGCTGACAGAATTCATCATGTTTCTCAATGTTTATTGTTTTTTATTGTCTGCTTCAGTAATAATTCATTGAAATGCTGAAGAATTCAGACAACAAAGATGTGAAACACATCCTGAGGGGGATTTTCATTCTTCTTCTTCAGCATTTTCCATATTTCAATAGTTTGATCCCCTTTGTAGATGATCTGCAAGGAAAGAACTGATTAGTTTCTTCAGATCCGGTCAGAGGACTGGATGATACAGTCAAGAAAATCTACATCAAAGTAAGTCAGTCGACAGTTTGATATTTGTTCATGTGTGATGGACTTAAAGCAGCTTTCTGCACCTGGAATCCTTCCACAGCTCACAGACGTTATCGTAGCTGACCCCGTTGGCCCCACACACGGGTGGGCAGAACTTTGACATGTGACCACAGAATCGATATCCACTCTGTAAGTAATGTTTTAAAAAATGTATTAGTCATTCACATAATATTAAACAATCATGTAGAAATGAAGTGTGAAAGATTAATTTTCTGCTCCGCTTAGAGAGAAATATTGTCCAGAATGAACACAACATAAACAGAGTTTAAGTCATTACTTTACCCAGTGATAGTGTCCTTTGACATCTAATAAAAACAGGAGACAGATCATTAGTGTCCTTGTTTAAGCGTCCGTCTCTTGAGTCCAGTTTACTGCATTAAATTATTGATGCTTACGTGAGAGAGAGATCAAAATGAGGACCAACAGCAGAGTGTATTTTACACACATCGTGTTCAGCTGCAACAACACAACCTGAGAGTCAGGAGATGTTCTTTGTTCCCTGAGAAAATAATTTCTGTCTCGACATTAGAGAAAACATTCACTGTCTGGAAATGTTGGAAAATCAGTAATGACATTTACAATGAATACTACAGCACAGAATGTGATGAAATGTAGTTTAATACTAAATAAAAACACAACCAGTCTCACCAGCAGACGGGACGTCCTGCAGGTTGGTGTCAGAAGAAAGTTGTGGAGAAAGTTCAGATGTAGCTGAATATTTATTGACAGTTTCATCCTGTGAAGTATTCCATCTCCACTACTGATCAATGATACCAGAGTAATCCAAGTCAAACTAACAAAATGGGACACAGCCATTATTTGTACTGACACACCTTCATCCATTTGAAAATAAGAAATAGACTCGATTTTAAACTCAGGGATGGAGATAAGAAACTATCTCCATCCTAGACTGGTTTGCATTTACCAGTGGTTACCAGTAATTATCAGTAGTTATCAGTAGTTACCAATAATTACCAGTGGTTACATTAAGTGCAGGTAGTTAAATCTGTATTATTTGCCTATAAACTTTCAAATTGACTGATTCAGCTCTGAGTAAAACATTTAATCTCCTGTTCAGGATGAAGCCTGATGTGACAAACAGATTAATATTTGATCAGACATCTAATCAATAACGACTAATAGTATTAATATCATTCTTCAGCAGTGAGACGGAAATACAGAACTTTAATCAGGTGTTTAATGATGAATAATCACCAAAATGTCCAAACTAATGAAACCTCATTCAAGAATAAATTCAAAGCTGACAGAATTCATCATGTTTCTCAATGTTTATTGTTTTTTATTGTCTGCTTCAGTAATAATTCATTGAAATGCTGAAGAATTCAGACAACAAAGATGTGAAACACATCCTGAGGGGGATTTTCATTCTTCTTCTTCAGCATTTTCCATATTTCAATAGTTTGATCCCCTTTGTAGATG
This sequence comes from Antennarius striatus, assembly GCF_040054535.1. Lineage (NCBI taxonomy): Eukaryota > Metazoa > Chordata > Actinopteri > Lophiiformes > Antennariidae > Antennarius > Antennarius striatus. Next base: position 1,171,544 of record NC_090791.1, read on the forward strand.
ATCTGCAAGGAAAGAACTGATTAGTTTCTTCAGATCCGGTCAGAGGACTGGATGATACAGTCAAGAAAATCTACATCAAAGTAAGTCAGTCGACAGTTTGATATTTGTTCATGTGTGATGGACTTAAAGCAGCTTTCTGCACCTGGCATCCTTCCACAGCTCACAGACGTTATCGTAGCTGACCCTGTTGGCCCCACACACGGGTTGACAGAACGTCGATAGGTGACCACAGAATCGATATCCACTCTGTAAGTAATGTTTTAAAAAATCTTTTAGTCATTCACATAATATTAAACAATCATGTAGAAATGAAGTGTGAAAGATTAAGTTTCTGCTCCGCTTAGAGAGAAATATTGTCCAGAATGAACACAACATAAACAGAGTTTAAGTCATTACTTTACCCAGTGATGGTGTCCTTTGACATCTAATAAAAACAGGAGACAGATCATTAGTGTCCTTGTTTAAGCGTCCGTCTCTTGAGTCCAGTTTACTGCATTAAATTATTGATGCTTACGTGAGAGAGAGATCAAAATGAGGACCAACAGCAGAGTGTATTTTACACACATCGTGTTCAGCTGCAACAACACAACCTGAGAGTCAGGAGATGTTCTTTGTTCCCTGAGAAAATAATTTCTGTCTCGACATTAGAGAAAACATTCACTGTCTGGAAATGTTGGAAAATCAGTAATGACATTTACAATGAATACTACAGCACAGAATGTGATGAAATGTAGTTTAATACTAAATAAAAACACAACCAGTCTCACCAGCAGATGGGACGTCCTGCAGGTTGGTGTCAGAAGAAAGTTGTGGAGAAAGTTCAGATGTAGCTGAATATTTATTGACAGTTTCATCCTGTGAAGTGTTTCATCTCCGCTACTGATCAATGATACCAGAGTAATCCAAGTCAAACTAACAAAATGGGACACAGCCATTATTTGTACTGACACACCTTCATCCATTTGAAAATAAGAAATAGACTCGATTTTAAACTCAGGGATGGAGATAAGAAACTATACTAGTCTATTCACAAACTGGTTTGCATTTACCAGTGGTTACCAGTAATTACCAGTGGTTACATTAAGTGCAGGTAGTTAAATAAATCTGTATTATTTGCCTATAAACTTTCAAATTGACTGATTCAGCTCTGGGTAAAACATTTAATCTCCTGTTTAGGATTGATTAATATTTGATCAGACTGATCAATAGCGACTAATCTGATCAATAGCGACTGTTTGTATTAATATCATGACTCAGCAGTGAGATGGAAATACAGAACTTTAATCAGGTGTTTATTATCAGAAAGAACTCAGGTGCAGTTTCATAAACTATAGGAACACATTTTAAATTATATAAATATGGATCTGATGTATAAATTATTCGACATGAGGTCGTGTCGTCTCCTCATGCTTTTGTAATTGAAAACATTCTTGATTTTAAAGTTGTTCATTTCAAGTGTCTGAGTCCACGTTAATGAAACCTCATCAAAACGAATAAAATCAAACAGAAAGAATTTCTCATGTTCCCACATGTATTCTTTTTTTTTGCTCTATTTTTCAGTAACTATTCACCGAAATGTTGAAGTTTAAATAGACAAAATCTAAAAGTACACATCCTGAGGGTGATTTTCCTCCTTCTTCTTCTGTATTTTCCATCTTTAAATATCCTGATTTTCTCTCCAGACGACCTGCGAGGACAGAATTGAGTGTTTTGTTCACAGCCGATCAGAAAAAATCTACATGTTAATGAACTAATCAGACATGTTGTCTCAAACAATGTTTTATCCTTCCTAAAGTTGTAATGGAGTGGAAGCATTGATGCAGGTTTCTTTACTTGTCAGCGTCGTTCATGGAGGTGACCCCACTGGTCCCACCGACAGGACCACAGAGTTCTGGACAGTCGGCAACAATGAGACGTCTAACCTGAAGAAATATATCAATAACTTTGTTTAACTTACTGTTTTCCTTTTCAATATCAGACAGGATGGACGACCTGGAGGTCGTTAGGACAAGAAAGATGTGGAAAAGGTAAAGATATCACTGAATATTTACAAGGAGTTTCGTCTCATTATAAATTCTACCTCCTGTACAACTGAAACCAGACAACCAGGAACAAAACCAGGTGAATGAATATTAAAAAAGACAAATGGAGAAAAGTCGTTATTTGTACTGACGCACCTTTATTAATATGAAAATGTCAGATCTTAAACCAGGAGTGTCAAACTCATTTCCACTGAGGGCCACGTCAGCATCATGACCAGATCTAACTAATAAATGTAACTAAAGGTAACTCAATGTAATGTAAAATAAATGTAACTACTCCTTTGTGATAAATAACTGAATGTATTACTTATTCAAATTACAAACATTACAGTTACACACAAAAATGTTTGCTTCTCTGTTCTAACATGAATCCTTTTAACTTGTCAGGTTATTGAACCCACAGAACTCCATCAATCAAGGATCAATCTATCAATGAATAAAGAAAATAACATCAGACACATGTTAGGACATGAACTTTATTTTAAAATGTTTTTGTCAATATTAAAATGTGCTTATTTACTGCATTCTGGGAAATTAGTTTCTGTTCAAAGCACTTTGTCCTATTCATTTTATCAACAGGTTGAATTCTTTTTCAGGTTAATTATAGAGCCTATGAGCTTAAACTCTGAACAGATGAACATTCACATTCAATACAAACTTAAAAAAACACTAAATATTCAGTTTTTCTGTGCCGGCCAAGATGGGGAAGATGAAGATGATGATGATTTAATTAGGCCTTAGAGCCATGGACCAGAACCAACATGGAGACTGAATACAGTTCAGGTCAGGTTAAAGTTAGAGCAGCAATCTAGACGATAGAAAACTCAGAAAACTCTGTCACCATCTGCTGTTAGTTCACATTTATTCACTATTGACGGCGGCGTCCTCCTGTAGGAACTAAATGATGTAGGATGGATGGATGGATAGCTAGATAGATAGCTAGATAGATAGCTAGATAGATAGATAGATAGATAGATAGATAGATAGATAGATAGATAGATAGATAGATAGATAGATAGATAGATAGATAGATAGATAGATAGATAGATAGATAGATAGATAGATAGATAGATAGATAGATGGATGGATGGATGGATGGATGGATGGATGGATGGATGGATGGATGGATGGATGGATGGATGGATGGATGGATGGATGGATGGATGGATGGATGGATGGATGGATGGATGGATGGATGGATGGATGGATGGATGGATGGATGGATGGATGGATGAATGGATAGATAGATAGATAGATAGATAGATAGATAGATAGATAGATAGATAGATCGATCGACATATATGTGCATATCTTTATTTTGAAACTATATTCTTTCACTTCAGGTGTGTAATATGGTTATGTGGGATCGAGTATTTCCTATTTATTTTTTAATGATCATTTCTAATCTCAGTTATAACCTTTGAGAGCTGCCGTGATAATCCAACGGATTGGTGTAATTCCCCTGTAGTGCGGCAGGGGGCAGCAGCACAGCTGTCTGCTGTTGGTCCGCCGCCATCAGGCCAGCGAAGAAGAAGAACTTCGCTGGTTTTGGGCGGCCGAAGCCACCGCGGATAAAGTTGGGCAGAAATAAATCGTTTATTTCGCGTTCCCGTCGCCGAATCTTCGACACAGACGAAGGGTATCGGTTCGGTTCCCATCGTCGCGTCCTCGTTTCCAGAAAGATCGCGCCGGGATTTGAACCGTAGGGCGGCAGGCTAGCAGGCCTCTCGGGCTAACCTCCACCATGAGTTACGGCCGAGCCCCGCCGGACGTGGACGGCATGACGTCCCTCAAAGTGGACAACCTGACCTACCGAACCAACCCGGAGACGCTCCGCCGCGTGTTCGACAAGTACGGCCGGGTGGGGGACGTGTACATCCCCCGGGACCGCTACACGAAGGAGAGCCGCGGCTTCGCCTTCGTGCGGTTCTTCGACAAACGGGACGCGGAGGACGCGATGGACGCCATGGACGGCGCGCTGCTGGACGGGCGGGAGCTGCGCGTCCAGATGGCCCGGTACGGGCGGCCCCCCGACTCCTACTACGGTGGAGGACGGAGAGGAGGCGGCGGCGGAGGTGGAGGGCCCCCCCGGAGGTACAGCGGCCGCCGGAGCCGGAGGTAAGAAGGTGTTTCGGTGTGAAGCCCTGATCCGATCCGGGCCTCTGGGGGTCTGGTGTGAACTCTAACAAAGAGGCACCAAAACAAGAGGAACCACGTGGATCAGCTGAGTGGGAACAGCCGGGGAAAAGCACATGGAGCAGCAGCTCCAAGAGAAGGACAACCAGCGAGAGATTGTTCTGATTACAGGAGATCCTAATCTAGTTAGGTGGTTAGTTAGTCGGAAATTATGCATCATCTTCCCTCATACAATCCACAGGATTACACAACACAGTAGTAACAATAAAAACAGGTAGCAGGAAGAAACAACACTACACATCAAGGAACCATAAATACACCATTAAACAAATTCCTCCAGGATTAATATATATGTCTTAATTTCCTCCGGGATTAATAAAGTATATATCTAAAAACACAAACACATAGGAGCAACAACTATCAAATACAAAACTGTACAGACAAACACTACCTTAACACACACATCAAAAAGAGTGGAGGGTTTGGGTGAGCAGTCCTGATCGATTGGTAGTCCTGGGGATGACATCATCCTGTGGAACGATCGCCATGGTGATCAGTCGGAAATCCCACAGGTTCTTCCTGAGCGTTTCCTCCACCTGAGATGTTCCTTCAGATGGAATTAACCAGTAATCTGTTTGAACTTTGGGTCAGGTTTTATCGTAAGAGGAGAGTTGGATTAACTTCAAACCGATTCTCCATCAGTGCCAGAAGTGTTCTCCTGATTCAAACAGCTGCTCCATCCTGTTCTCCTGTTGATGTTGGCTAATGCCCTCTAGTCTGATGTTTTGTGTCCCGACCCTGCATCCCATAACTCAACCTGCTGAATGTTTCCAGCTACTCCCCCAGCCCGAGGCGCCGGCGGCGCAGCAGGTCTCGCAGCAGGAGCCGTTCCCATTCTCGGAGCCGGTCCCGCCACAGCAAGTCCAGGTCCAGGTCCTACTCCCGATCCAAGTCCCATTCTCCCAAGAGCAAGAAGAGCAAGGCCAAGTCCCAGTCCCGCTCTAGATCCAGATCCAGGTCCAGAAGCCGCACCCCGGCCTCCAAAAGAGGCTCCAGGTCCAGATCTAAAAGCCAGTCCAAGTCAGCAGCAGAGAATGGAGGCAGATCCCCGTAGAGCCGAGCCGCTAACAGGTCCGAGTACAACACAAAAAATAAAACGACAGGAAATCGATAGAATTAATGTCATGATGATTTTTCATCACTGATTTCTCTTTTCAGGTGACTTCAGTTGTTCAAGCCCAAGACTGGATTCTATGCGATCGGCATCATCCAGCAGTGAAAGGTTAATGTTTGTCTCTCGTTTGTATCATTTCAATTGTTCCGTTTGGCCATGAAGGAGCGGGTTTTTTTTTTTTTCTCAATACTTGTATTTCTTCTTTACATTTTTAAGGTTTTAACGATCGATTTAAAGCAGTGTGTGACTTTCTGTTCTTACTAACTTTTGTGAAAATATACGAGTGTTCAGTTGGTGTTTGATTTTGTACCGATGGTTTCTGTTCCACTTCCTCCATCCTTAATGAGGAGCGGCACGTTATTTTGTTCAGTGACTTGAGGTCAACAAATATCTTCATCCACTGCAGAAGAGGAAGAATCCATGACATCGTTACCCTCTGTCATTTCACAACACGTCTGTTAATGCTCTGATGATCTGGTGTACAACCTGTAGTGTGTCTCAATTAAAGGTTCAGTAAATCAAATTAATGAGAAACTTGATTCTCAATTTGATACCAAAATTTCACAAAATTATATGTCAAAATAAAATCATAACTTTCAGAAAGTTGTTCATTACATTATTAGTCATTTGCGGTGAAATGATCTGCAGGTTTGCAGGGCTCGAAATTAACTTTTTTTCTTGGTAGCACTGGTGCTCCCAAATTTAGCAGTCAGTAGCACCAGCAAAGACTTCAGGAGCACCTACCCAAAAGCAAGGCAGTGACGGAGCGATAGAGTCCGTTCCTCCTCTCTCCCTCGACCAGGAGAGCAGCCACAGCTGCGCTCTCATTGGTTCCTGGCAGGAGCGCGGTCTCACAAAAAAAGACGCACCAGATTTTTTCCATTAGCCGCACCGGTGCTCCCAGATATATTTAATAGTCGCACTGATAAAAATTTGGGCGCATATGCGATCAAAATGGGCGCAATTTCGAGCCCTGGGTTTGATTGACTAAGTAAAGAATCAGTTTCAACCACATTCCAGGGTCATCACAATTTCAAGGGTATAAACTCATCACCACTTCAAGTAATGTTTAATTTTTTATTTTTTTTTTGTTAATCCTAATCCTGTTCTTTTATTTTTGTGCACTAGGCGCAGTTGTGTAGCAGTTGAGTATTGCTGGTTAGCTGTTAAGATGGCGTGTTGCTCTGCTGAGTGATTGGCTGCTCCTGTGACTGCCTCTGGTGCGGTTCGATACCATCTCGCCGTTTTTTGTACGATCAAATGTTCTTTCCCCCACGTATTCATGGATGACATAACTTTCATTAAAGGTTTTGCTGTTTTGTCTACAACGACTCGGGTCTGTTTTATTCATCACGTGAACTCTATCATGTGAATTCTGCAGGTGATAGAATTGACTATAAGAACAGCTGATGTGATTCAAAACCAGGAGTTTGTCTGGTCGTACTGATGACCAGAGTTTCCTGCAACAGATCCTACTTCAAATGGGAAAGTCAATGAGGAAAGTTGGGAATATAGTGAGAAAATTGTCATGGTAAAGAGAAGGTTTATCAACTCAAAAGGACTTGAACCCAGGAGGAATGCTGGTCACATTCAGCTCAGGTGAGTGTCGGTTCTAAAGAATGACGAATCGGAATCCTTCACTAAACCCCGAGGGGGAAATTCCTTTTTGTTACAGTCACTCCACAGTAGAAAAAAAGAAAGCAAAACGGGAGCAGATAAATTAGAATTAAAAACCAAAAGGAGATTAGAGATAAAAGAATAGACAATTATATACGTCATAAACACATACAGATGCATCTTTTTTTACTTCAATTTGATGTACATTGGTGGTCCTATAGCATGGTATTTTTTCCAGTTTGGGATCAATTAAGTAAATCTCATTTTGTGACAATAACTGAACAAAAATATATAATCACGTGTTACCTTCTCTCAACAGAACATTTTACTGAATAAACTCGAACCCGGAAGTCGTTTTTAGCTACTTTTAAGTTGTTGGTAATTTTCCCGCAGCGATGAACACTGTTAGAACACACTGACGTCACCTTTCCAAGAAAGTTGAGAAACAATAGGGCGTGGTGATATGCGTCATTTCCGCCATGACGTAGGCTGTGGGCGGAGCCATCACATCTTGTTTTTCAGTTTCACCAGCCCTGTAGACTCCATTTTGAAGAGGAAGGCTACAGGGACGTTTCTCCCGATCTCCATTAAATATCAGTAAAAATCAGTCAACCGCCGAATCTCTTGCTTGCCAAGTCATTTCCCAAGGGAAGGAGAACCGATCGTAGTCTCGTATGTCCGGTATACAGAACCTAAATACTTATGGTGAGTCGCTTTATACCGTCCGTCTGACAGGGTGGGGGAAGGGCGAATTTTACCGAGCTAAGCTTAAACTTCTGACTTCCGTCGACAGTTTATGCTGTTAGCGGTGCTTTTATCCGCTTTATACGAAGCTTTTTGATCAAATTGCAATTTTTGCCATAAAAATTTCACCAATTTTTGGGCCAATTATGGTCAAATTTAATGTTGCCCAACAGGGCATTTGTTGGAACAGCGGCCTTTTGTCAGGGTTAGGCCTCAAGGCCCACTTTTGGCTAATGCTAGTTTCTTTAGCTGCGTTAGCATTAAGAACTAAATCTTTAAACAATGCGGGAGTTTGTAAAGAATAAACTAGTTCCAGGCTTTCGAATTAGTGAAATTGATGGTTATGGGTTCTTAAGTGGACTGGTTTATGGCTCGTCGCGCTTAGCGGCGGCTAGCTGACACTACAATAAGCTGTTAAGCCGTGCATTGACGTCTGCGCAGCTCACCAGAAATATGACCCGGGCAGAGGAAACCACCCGGCGGGGGCGAGCCGGCGGTGACGCGCTGTGCGTGGCGGAAGCAGCGAACAATGATTGACAAGATAGATATTTGATTGTTATATACTATATACATATCAAACCTGTTAATAAAGAGAGAAGTTATCATTTTATTGTATTTTTTTAATATTAAAAAAACGGAATTGTCTTTCAGACCCTTTTGCTGATGCAATTAGGGGTGATGATAACCAGTGCAGTGGCTCAGAAGAGTACATCCACATAAGAATCCAACAGCGGAACGGCAGGAAGACTCTCACCACCGTCCAGGGCCTTGCTGTTGACTATGACAAAAAGAAGCTAGTCAAGGCTTTCAAGAAGGTAAAACCTGTTTGAACTCAGATGAACAGTGTGTTGCACTGCTTGATATTTGACCTTTTGTCTGATTCTTTTTTGTTCTTGTGCTTTAACAGAAGTTTGCGTGCAATGGGACAGTGATTGAGCACCCAGAGTATGGTGAAGTGATTCAGCTCCAGGGTGACCAGCGCAAGAATATCTGCCAGTTCATCTTGGAAGTAAGTTTCTATAAAACTCCCCACGAGTCCTGATAATTTCTCACCCTTAGCCACCCTGAACTAAAACATGTTTTCATTCTTTTTAGATTCGCATGGCAAAAGAGGAGCAGCTCAAAGTCCACGGTTTCTAAAAGCAGATAGCAGCCCATATCTCCTTGAAGGCTAACCCCCCCCCCCCCTTCTTCCTGCTCCTCTTATGTGCTGCTGTTGCCCCCTCCCTTGCAGCCCCACCATCCTATTAGGTGACACGTGAATTGCCCCTGACAAACATGGGACTGTGTGACACCACAACCCCTCTACGACACCAGAGGGCAGGCTCGCTCCCATCCAGACACACCAGTGCAGCTCCACACAGCATCAGGGATGAGTGGTGACGACCCAACCACACACTTTCTCCTCCCTTCCCCTTGTTTATTTCATTTTTAATTTTTTTTTTTTTTAGGTTTTTGTGCCACAATAAAAGGGCACTGTTTCTTGTAACATTTGTTTTGTACTTACGGTGTGTTCAATAAACAATGAGTGTCCATACGTGGAGTGGTGTTTTGGTGAATGGGTAGGGGCAGAAACATAACAGATTCTCAGCCTGCTTCAGTAGCCTGTTGTCAGCTTCCTGCTCACAGACCTACCATCATTCTATCCAGCAAATTAAAATGCAATTATAAGTTGCATTGTAACTTGTGAAAGGCAATAAATTGGGCAGTACTGTTGGTGCAGAGCAGAGGGTTTCCTGGTACTGTGTGACACTTCTGAGTGGAGTTTGTTCTCTACTTCAATTAAAAACCGGAACACCAAAATGTAGGTTATTTGATGTTCTGTGATGGAGAGCAAACCTGTTCTGTTCCATTCGTTCAATAAAGTTTTGAAAGAAGTTTTTTATTTGAGTCTGATGTAAAAATAAGAACGTTTGACCGTTTCAAAACGGATATGAGAGTCAAACTTGCGTTAAAACTGCTAAATGCTTTTCTTCGTATTTACCAGATTTTATAATACCTGACGTAAAGCGTGACGTCATCCCCAGTAAACCCTTTTTCACGAATTACCGTCGGGCAATTAAAAATACATCGACCTTTATGTCATGCACATGACGCTCCGGGGTTGTCCTGATGACGTCACTGCCTCTGATGATCCGGTACAGATTTTTTCACCGCGGTCATTTCCCAATCGCCTTTTTCCTGCCTCTTCTGTCCCTTCGGGGCACCCTTCTGACTCCATGGCAACGAAGCTAGCTTCCTTTGTAGCAACTTCGGTCCGTTTCAAAAATGAAGAAACGGTTTCCTTGAAAATGTGTCTTTATTTAAAACGACCCAGCTTAATATTTGTCACAAGAAGAGCTTAATTTTTTAAAGTCCACGTTCGTATGACGGTAAGACGTTAGCATCGTTAGCTAGCTTTGTTCTCCGAGCTGTTAGCATAACTTTAGCAACCATGTTTACTGTACACACATTTTACTCGTTAATGATTTAAATAATGAAAATTAAAGATAGTTTTCACCAGAAGAAATGACACTAGGGTCGCTTTGTTAATGGCTAACAGACTTAAAGAGCCAGAGCTAGCTTAACTTTGGATTGAAGAGTTTCCATCAGTGGGAGTTTGAAATACTAAACACTAACATTAATTCTTTATTCTGTTACAAGTAAAAGTTCTGATGTTCCTTCATTAAATCAGTTGAAATTCAAAGAGTTTATTTAAAAAGCTTTTACTGAGTGTTCGCAATGTATTCTTCAGTTTTATGAGCTGTTGACGTGTTTTGATGAAAGTCCAGGACGAGTTGAGTTTTCTTTCGTTTCTACTCAAAACAGTTTGATCAGACACTAAATAAATCAAGGAGGTAAAGCGACTTTGTTATTTGTTCATCTCTTAATGCACAATTGGTTCTGCAAAAAATTCAGCTTGTTTTTCATCGCTTTTCCAGATGAGAATTCGTCTTCATGTCATCTAAAGGTTCCCTCTCAGAGATTCAGGATGCAAGTAAGCAAGAAAAACTTTAACCTGGTGTCAGTCTGGGTGTGTCCCCCCCATCTCTCTCTGAGTGGTGCATTTTTATTGGTTGCCTCCTTTCTTCAGGTGTTGCCTATTTGGGGGCTTGCCATCCCCCTCCCAGCAGTGCTCATGATAACTCTGATTATATACCTCATCATCCTGGTGGTCGCGCTGTGGATCCGGTTCTGTCTGAAGGTGGGCGTCGTGTTCCACGTGTGTCGGCCCTTGCAGGTGGAACCACGGTGACTCCCAATGTGTTTCCTGTCCCCCACAGGACCGCTGTTACCCCCAGTGTTGCGACTGCTGTCCGGACCTTTCTCTGTGCGAACAGTGCTTGAGACTGGCTGAAATGTGCGACTGCAGTTTCCCGTCGATTCGCGCCTGTTGGGACGGTTTGAGCTCCTGCTGCTCCGTGAGTATCGACAGGTCTGCTGCTGAGACGCAGAGACGGGTCTGGTCTGACGCTGTGATCTGTCCTCCCCCAGTGTGCCAAGTGGGAATGCGCCTGTACCTGTCAGCCCCCAGACTGTGAGTCCTGCAACTGTCTGTGCTTCGAGATCCGGATCCGGTAGAAGACCAGATTGGGGGGGGGGGACTCCCCAGCATTGTTCAGTTTATAATTGTGTTTGAGGTACAGATGTAGATGAACTCCTCGAGTACAGGAGCAGGAGGTCATTTTGATTCAAGATGCAGGAGATTCCTGTAAAAACAGGAAGTGTCTCCATGGTTACTGAAACCCATCAGATTTTTCATCAGGAAGAATAATTCTGTGAGAATAAATGAACCCGGTGATCAAATACAGACAATTTTATTAGTGTTATAACTCCATATTGCACCACGACACAAAGCGACACCCGTCCGGACGAGACGCCGGGGGGCATCAGGAGCCAGGATGACGGCGAGGAGGGGGGGTTACGGCAGCGGCTGTCTAGTCCGACCCGGGGCGTTGACCTACACAAAGTGACGACGGAGGCACACGTAAGCTTGTTCACTGGCCCTCCTGTTGCCCTGTGTCATAGCACCTCCCCCCGCCCCCCCTCCCTCTCCAGCACGCCCTGCTGGAAGCCCCTGTGGCTCCCGCGGGAACCCCCTCCCCTACTGTACAGGTTATTGGGCCCCCCGCGGCTCCTCGAGGCCCTCCTGTCCCAGTGGCAGTGCACCGAGCCGGGGGCCCTGTGGTGTAGGAGGGGTCTGTGGGAGCCCCGCCTCCTTTCGTGGTGGGCGTGGCCACCTGAGGCATCGTCGGGACCTTCGGGCTCCGGAGCTTCCTGTTTCGTGGGTCGACCAGGACACATCGGCCCCCCGCTGTCAACGCTCCTCCCCTGATTGGCCTCTGTCTTTGCCTGCTGCCCGGGGTGACCCTGACCTTTGACCTTTACCGGTCCATCGGCGCGTTCTGATGACAGCGACAGTTTGTCCAGGTGCTCGACGACGGGGGCGGCTCTCCTCTGCTGGGGTCTGGACCGGCCACCTCTCCTCTGCCCCCTGGTGGGGTTCTGGTGCCTTTGGTTCTGACCCCCCCTGCAGTGGGAAAGTCCGGAAACGAGGCGGTCCGCTCCGACGCCGGTGCCATCAGCAAGACGACCAGGAGGGGGCGGCGGAGGAGCGACGGAGACGTCGGCGTCCAGATTTCCATTTTCAGCCTCCGGTGGAGTCTGAGGGAGTCAAAGGCTGAGGATGAGTCCGGTGATGAAGAAACGACTCGAAAATGGACAAAACCAGCAGGAAATCAGGTTATTGATCGTCTCCTCCGTAAAGATGGAGAGTCTGTTCTACAGCAGCCCCTCGTTTAACGCAGGGGTTACCTTCTAAATATAATCTGTGACGTCGTCAGTTTATCTTTATACGATTATTTAGATGTTTTGAGGCTGTAAACTCATTGCCACACACTTCGTTACACTTTCTCTGACAAGTGTTAATATTTTCACACCTTTCTCTTTTGTTCAGACTCTCAAAGTTCAAACCTTAGCAATAAAAACAGTCCAGTATCATTATTATGTGTGGGTAATGTTAGTCTCCAGCGTCACGTTCGTTTTCCTAAAGTCTCTTATCCACAAAGCTAAAGCTAAAGCAGACCCATCCTTATGGTGTTATTATTGTTACAAACTCTTTACATCAGAGGACGAATTCAGGCATCCGTCACGGGTTTCTGCCTCTCTCACACCTCGTTGATGTGGATGAGAAATCGATTGGATTCCTCGTCCGGGTCGATGACCCCCCCTTTGGACCGCTGCCTTTCCAACACCTTCTGCAGTTCCAGCCACTTCTGTTGGAAACTGGAACCGATCGCTGCTCCGTCCAGCTGGGAAAAACAAAGACGCTCACATGTGAAGCTCCACCAGAGGCCAGCGTGGAGATCCAAGATGGCTGGGATGTGTTTTTACCTCCGGCAGCTGGGGGGCGGGCGAGGACAGCAGCTGATCCACGTCGTACGTCAGAGGCTCTCTGCACACCGGACACACCACCGTCAGCTCCTGCGAGGAGTCACCGCGTCAGCAGCTGACAGAGAAGACGTGGCGATCGCTGTGGGCGGAGCTCTCACCTGGGGGGCTGCTCCATCTCGGGTCTTGTCCTCCTCCAGCTCCTTCTCCCTCTGGCGGAGCTCACTCTCCGAGTGGCTGACGTAGCGGCCGAGGCAGTGGCAGTGGAAGTAGTGGTAGCAGCTCGTCTTGGTGAAGGCCTCGCCCTCCTGAAGGCGGAAGCACCGGGGGTTTGTGGTCGGGTTAGAGTCAGAACCGTCGTACTGACAGGAAGCAGCCTACCTGGAAGCCGTACAGGCAGATGACGCAGTTTCCATGAGGAATATTGCTCTCTGTCAGGATCTCTTTGGCTTTCTGGGGGGAAAAAACAGGTGAAACTTTCAGGACTCCGACTTACGTGTCGCTTCATTCTCGACTCATCTCCGTGATGGAAGAGTGGAGAAGCTTCAGGACAATCCTCTGGACTCACAAACTTGACATCGCATCATAGAGGTGAGCAATTGCTTTACTTGCAATCACCACTGCTATGAAATGTTTTGTGCAAAAGAAGAAGAGTCCAGTGACCTCGATGAGCTGATACAGCACCGGCGACCCCAGACAGGCCTGAGCCTCCAGCTGGAGACACTTCTGGACGCTAGAAGGACAACGGAAGCACGTGAGGGTGAGATACTGACCCGATCATCCCGGCGATCCATCGATCGATCGGTTCACGGCCGCTCACCTGCGGAGCTTGTCGTCTGAGAGACCTCGCGGGTTGTGGATGGAGATGGTCGGAGAAGACGACGGATACTGAAACACAGACGCGCAGAACGTGAGCAGCGTTCAGGAGCTTCGATCTGTTCCACGCCTCATGAGTCACGACGAGCGTACCTGCTGATCCAGAGTCATGGTGAGGGTGAGGCGGACAAACTGGGAGACGGAGTCCTCCGCTGTGGACGGGAAGAGGACCAGGCTCACCTCCCAGCCTCTGAGGACACGACAAGCAGCGGATGAAGACTCTCTAAGGATCTTCTTACGCTTCACTGGGAAAAATGACTGCATTGATGAAAAATCAGGCGTACAAGAAACGAACAGGCTGGAGGGACGCTCCTGACCGCAACTTTGGTTCCCAGAAAAGTGTGAGGAATCGTCATTGATGTCACAAAACTGATAATAAAACACTGAATCCATCCGTTTATCTCTATCACTCTTACTTGGAGGCTGTTCTGAACCCCAGACCCCCCCAGATGGTTTAGTAGTAGTTTTTATGATGACAAACTGAACAAATAAAACACCCATTAAAGAAGTTGATAATACTGATATTAGTCTGAACCTAAACATTACTCTGTAATATATAATAATAACAACTAAATACTATTAGGTAATAACAGTATTATTATTAGTCTTCGTAGAGGACTACAAAGCACATTTTTATCAGAACTTACACAAAAAAGCAGAACAAAACTGGAGTTGAAATAAAGTTTAACTAGATGATTAAGTGTAGTTAGTTAGTTAGTTAGCTAGTTAGTCCAGGTAGGAGGTCTGAAGAAACGATCCGGCACACACTCCTCTGTTAAAGGTCCAACCGTTGGTCTGACAGATCCTGACCATCACAACTCAAAGCTAACGACATGCTAACGACATGCTAACACTCACCCGTCGTCTCTCCTGTTGACCAGCAGCTCATCCAGATAGATCGACTGCAGCACCTCGATCTCAGACAACACACTGCGGACAGACACACGGGTTACACACAGGCTACACAGCTAGCATACAGCTAACACACTTGCTAGCACGTCCAGCTGTGATGCTGTATAAGCTAACGCCAGCGTGTTAGCTCACGGGCCTGCTAATCGGCTAAAACACACGTATTGCGTTTCATTTAACGTGACCTCGACTGAACTGAATGGGTGCAGACATTGTGAAGAACTGTCACGTAATGTGAGCGTTCAGAAAACAACTCACTCGGATTCCGTAGCCATGATGTTTCGGTGAGAGCCGCTAGCAGCTGCTTCTGAAAAAGGAAGTCATAAACGCACCTTTCAAAATAAATCTTCAGCGGGAACAGATCAGAACATATGTACCGGCAGCTCGACGAAAACCACGAGAAATCACTTTTTTCTCTACTAAAACGACACTTTTCCCCTGAATCACCAGCGTGAGGTCTCCATTCTTGTTGTTAAATAGTGAATCTACTACTTTGCTAATTTATTTTGAAAGTCCATAACGGAAGACCTCTCATATGATTATATCATAACAGTCGTGAGAACATTTATGAACATTCATTAGTGTTTGCTGCCCCTAGCGGTCCTTTTAATAATAATAACAGACCTTTATTGTCCCACAGTGGGGAAATTTTACCCATCTGCAACTCTAAACATCACGAAAACGGGATTTCTTGTTAATTATGACATAAATTAGCTTATATGATCATTTATATAGTGGTCAATTAAACTAAACAAAATACAAGTAAAGTAAGTTCTCTTCAATACGTCTACTTTGGTCATTTTATCGAATGGACTATTTATTGCTATGATTAGCTCATATGTTTAAAATAACCGTATTGATATTGAGAAAATTATTAATTCTGCCTATTAATACAAGTAGGTCAAGTCAGGTCAGGTGCTTTATTATCACCATGGACAAACTGAGTCATACTGAAAAATACGCAAGGATAGAATTACAGACATAATATAGACACTGACAACGAATTTAAGATATCTAACATTTCTTGTCTAAGGATTTATTCACTGGCGATATGAATTGATCTTTGCCTTTTTAAAATTTAATTGCAGTTTCACATATTGTCCACTGGAGAACAGTAGAATACTACAGGTAAAATGCTAGAGGGACAGCCGTTTTATACAAAACCAATTTTTCCAGTGGTAAAGCTTAACTGTGAAGTAAGGATATAAAAGTAGAGAAAGCATGAACGGGTATGGCATTTATTAATTATTAATGCATATTTTATTAAGAATACTGTTGGCACATACAAATTACTGATGTCACCATGCTTGTTTTTTTAATTTCATATTATTTCGTTCGGGTACCATAGATGACACTTAAGAATTGTGAGTACACACGGTTCCCAGTGGACTAAAACAGTAACTTTACTGTTATTTATTTTGTCAGGATTTGTACTAATTAACACAGTTATTATGTTTGTTTACTAATGATGAGTAAATATTATGAACATAATTCAGTATTTGAAATATCATTGCTACTATTTATATTATAAATTGAATTCGGTACTAATGAATTTGTGGGTGAATTAATCTTTATTATTTGATGAGAATCGAACTGCCTTTACGTGCTGCTGGCTGTAGAGGGCAGCATTTACAGACCTATAATCCATTTCCTCGAAAGAAGAAGAAGAAGAAAGCCACCCACGAAGAAGAAGAAGCGGAAGACGAAAACCCGCGATACGGGAGCGAGTGTCCGTTCAAATGAACTCAAATCCACAACAGAAAAACTTCACCAATATGAACAGCCACTACCTTTATATATTAATAAAACATGTTTAAGTCACAACGCGCACTTATACATGTAAGTATGTGACGTTATAACGCGACAGAACTACTAAGTTTAATGTTTAGCAGCTAGCTCCTCGTTGGTGAGACAGTCCATGGAAGCGGAGGAGGTCGTGATGGAGTCGGAGTCCGCGGAGGCTTCGGGAGCAGCGGCGGGGCTGGAGGTGGCCGAAGCCTGGGAGGCGGTCACCGCGGCTCTGGTGAGTCTCCGTTGGCCTCGGGTTCGTCCAGCTGAACGAGGTTCGGACGGGGGGAGCGGATCTCGGTTCCGGTTCGAAGTGACTTCAGGTTTAGTTTGTTGTGGAGTTTCACACCGGATGTGATGAGATGGAGGTTTGTTCACTAGTTGTCCCTGATCTGCTGATGAGTTTGGCACACGTTATTAAGTCTTCTTGTAGTTTAATAGTACAAACTTCAGTCACGTTCCTCCTGCTGGCTGTGGACTAAAGGGATCTACATCCAGAGGCCTAACCTCCGCCCCACACCTTAAACCGGGTCCAGACTGGACCTTCTGGGGCCTCTGGATCCGCTGGATGTTCGCAGGAGGGAGGGTGAACCCCTACAGCTCTGGGGCTGAGCCTGTCATCTGCTTCGGTTTTTCAGGTGTCCCCCTGCAGCCGGGTGCCGGAGCAGACCCTCTCCGACTCGCTGGCCCTCCTCTGCAGTCAGGGTCTGGGTCGGCTCCTGGGGGGCTGGCTGCTGGAGACCTTACAGATACGTCTCTCCTCCTCTGTGGTTCCTGAGTTCTGGTCTGGACTCAAGCAGCCCGAGAACGATCTGGAGGAGAGGTGCAGGGCCTGGGTTCTCCTCACTGCCTTCAGGACTCTGTTGGACCGGCTGGACCCTTTCCTGGGTGGGTTCAGCGCAGATTACCGCTGAGCGACGGTATTATTATTATATTATTCTTTACACCAGCAGCACTATTCTAACACCTCCTCCTTCTCTTAGGTGGTTTAGAGAGGCTGGGCACATGGCACGACAAGGGCCACGAGAGCCTGTGTGGTCCACAGCCCAGGGGCCTCCAGGAGCGGGCCTTCACCATCATAAGGGCCCTCCTCCTCTTCTCCCCGTCTCCAGTTCTCCAGGAGCGAGTTCTGGAGTTCTACAGCAGGACCTTCTCCGTCTACATGCACCAGCAGGGGGAAGCAGAGGACGGGGCCGAGGCTCCAGGGGGCCCAGAGGGCGGGGTCTGCCCGGGCTGTGGGGTCCCGACCCAGCAGTGCTGGTGTCAGGATGCTCTGGAGCAGCTGAGGGAGCTCAGCCACACCCTGTGAGTGACGCCGCCGGGCTGGCCCCCTCCCCGAGGGGCGCCTCAGCCTCCAGTCCTCCTCTCAGGCTGTTCTTGATGTGTTTCAGCTCCAAGCTGCAGCTGCTGGAGTGGGTCAGCTCCGAGGCCGTCACCTCCATCCTGCACCGCCTCATCGAGCAGCGCATGGAGCAGCACTGTCGGGGCGAGTACGAGCGCTCCTTCCTGCTGGAGTTCCAGGAGGTAAAACATCCCAGAGGCTTTGGATTCGACTCCGTCGGTTCTGCCTTCATGTGAGACGTTCTGTGTGGGCAGTGGCTGGAGCTGGTGCTCGGTTGGCTCAGCAAAGTGTTCGCGAGCGAGGCGGACGGAGACGGCGTTCCCGGCGCTCCGACTGGCAACACGGTCCTGAAGCAGTGGCGGTGCCACATGCACCAGTTCTTCTGCAGGATCTACGTCAACATGAGGATCGAGGAGCTCTTCAGCATCATCAGAGGTGAGAGCGAGCGGCGGCGCCGCGTCCGGCGCTCGTCTACCTCCTGACAAGCGTTTCCTCTTTGCTTCCTGCTAAGCTAAGCTAAACACACCCTAAAGTGATTCTGAGGAACATGTTGGGTTTTCATCTTTAGATTTTACACCAATGTTTCTTCTCGGCGCATTTCAGATTTCCCAGAATCCAAAGCAGCGATCGAAGACCTCAAGTTCTGTCTGGACAGAACCAACCAGAGGCAGCAGCTCCTCACGTCGCTCAAATCGGCGTTTGAGAGCCGTCTGCTGCACCCAGGTCAGGCTCGTTTCCCGTCTGTTGAGCGTCGACACGCGTCCACGCCGTTCTGACCCGTCCTCTGTCGACCCATCGCTCCTCAGGCGTCCACACGTCCGACATCCTCACCGTCTACATCTCCGCCATCAAGGCCCTCAGAGAGCTGGACCCCTCCATGGTCGTCCTGCAGGTCGCCTGCCAGCCCATCCGCAAATACCTGAGGTGGGTATCTCGAACAGACGCCGCTGCTCTGTCCTCGCATCGGTTGTGTTCAACCTTCTGCGGTGCGTTCAAGGACTCGGGAGGATACGGTGAGGCAGATCGTCGCAGGTCTGACCGGAGACGCCGAAGGATGCACAGACTTGGCGTCAGAGCTGTCCAGAGGCGACCCCGTGACCCTGGAGATGCAGGACAGCGACGAAGAAGGCAACGACCCGGAGGACTGGACGCCGGACCCGACCGACGCCCTCCCGGGTCAGTGAACGCACCGTCAGTGACATCACACTGGCGTCTCGGCTCTGCGGTCTGATTGGAGTGTGTGTGTTCAGACAAGACAGGATCGAAGCGGCGCTCGTGTGACATCATCAGCCTGCTGGTCAGCATCTACGGCAGCAAGGACATCTTCATCGACGAGTACCGCGCCGTGTTGGCCGACAGGCTGCTGCACCAGCTCAACTACAACACGGCCAGGTAGGGAGAGGCCCCGCCTACGAGGCCACGCCCACTTACAACCCAATCATGAAACAAAATGCTCGTTTCAGTTCCCTGAACGAATGTTTCTGTCGTCGCCCCCTCCTCTGTTGCTAACATTGGACTCTCCCAGTCCGAGCTGACCAGTGAGGCGTTCAGGACACAAAACAAACATCCAGTTGTTGTTTTTTGCAGGGAGATCCGGAACGTGGAGCTGCTGAAGCTGCGGTTTGGAGAATCTCACATGCATTACTGCGAGGTGATGCTGAAGGTGAGCAGCTCCAGGTTTGTTCTTCATCGTTAATTCAATGTAAATGTGGAGTGGATCACCTCCTCTTCCTCCTCCTCTCCAGGACATGGCGGACTCCCGCAGGATCAACAGTAACATCCGTGAGGAGGAGTCGCGGCTGAGTGAGGAGGAGCAGCCCCCTCTGGCACTGTCCTCCATCATCCTGTCCTCAGAGTTCTGGCCCTCCCTAAAGGAGGAGAAGCTGGAGCTCCCCCCGCTGGTGTGCCAGGCCATGGAGGCCTACACCCACCGCTACGAGAAGCTCAAGGTGGAGCCGGTGCATTTAGGGACCGCACGACAGCGGAGAATCCTGTGTGTCTGAGGAGACGCTAACGGCAGGCGGTGTGTTTCAGGCCATGAGGACGCTGAGCTGGAAGCCCCACCTGGGCTCCGTCACGCTGGACGTGGAGCTGGAGGACCGCACCCTCAGCAACCTGACCGTGTCCCCGATCCACGCTGCCATCATCCTGCACTTCCAGGAAAAAGGTATCGACGATGAGTTTGATCGATCGGCATCGGGCGCAGCTTCGGTTTGACGTGACGAAGACTTGGGGGGTGGCCTGTCGTTTCAGACTCCTGGACTCTGGAGGAGCTGAGCGCCAAGCTGGGCGCCGCCAAGGAGCTGGTGCACAGGAAGCTGGCGCTGTGGCAGCAGCACGGCGTGCTGAGGGAGGAGGCGGGGGGGCGTTACTACGTGGTGGAGACGGGCTCCTCCAAGGAGAAGATGGAGCGGGGGGTGATGCTGATCGACAGCGACGAGGAGAGAGACTCCAACACCACCACCCAATCAGAGCAGAGGGAGGAGAAGCTGCAGGTGGTGCCTCTCACACACACGCACACGCACACACACCCATCAGAACACGCGTTAATACGCATCCCCCCCCCCCCGCAGCTCTTCTGGGCCTACATCCAGGCCATGCTGACCAACCTGGACAGCATGACGCTGGAACGCATCCACTCCATGCTGCGGATGTTCGTCGCCACGGGACCCGTCGTCACGGAGATGGACGTCAACGAGCTGGAGGCCTTCCTGCAGAGGAAGGTGAGGGAGCATCAGCTGATGGTGTCCGCAGGCGTCTACAGGCTCCCCAAGTCCAACTGACGAGGCATTCGGACGCCGTGGGAATTTAGGAACGCGGAGGAGCGGTTAGAGAACTCTGCCTGTAATCAGACGCCGTCTCCAGAGGACTTCATTTATTGCTTTATTTGGATTTGGACACAGGAAGAAACACGTACGACACGAATAAAAACACGGCTGAACATTCTGGGCTGTTACTGTCGGTTACTGGCCTCGTTTGAACCGGAGCGAGACAAACGGCCGTTCAGGAGCGGTTTCCCTTTCAGTGGTCAAACTTCACCGTGTTAACAAGCAGAGGACGGCGACGCGTTACAGTGTTCGCTAAGGGTTAACGGAGCGGAGCCGTGTTTCACCGCCACGCTTCAGGCGGGTTTGTTGTCTCTGGTGATCACACATGAAGGCATGGCTGCTGCAAAAAAATGCTTCAGAAAAGCAGCAAAACGGCGGCGGCCAATCAGACGTTGTTACTGGAAGAGAAGCCAGTTTCACTTTCAAATAAAACCTGGGATGAAAACATGTCGAGTGAGGAAGCTGGAAAAAAAACAAATAGAAACGGTTAAACTGGCGTCTCAGACTGGATCAGAACCAACGAGCTGGTTCTGGTTTCAGATGAAGGTTTATTTTCCTCGCCTGACGTTTTCACAGTAGTTCATGGTGAGTGAGATTAATTAAAAACCAGTGGGCGGATCCGTTAAGTCGCGTCCGGGCTGCGACCCGAGTCCTGTGCAGTTAAAGCGAGCTGGGAGCTGGTTTGGAGGCGAGAGTTCGACTCCTGGTCTTTTCCGCCTCAGCAGCACTTCTTCGCCCTCTTCCGGCGGTCCCGGTCCCTCTGGGCGTTGATGTTGACGGTGTCGTTCCGCTCGCGTTCCCTCTCCGCTCGGTTCTGGCTCTGCTTCTTGGCCCGGAGGACCATGTGGGTGAACGCCATGAACATCTGAGGAGCCACAGCAAACAGGAAGTTCCTGAATCATCTCCAGCAGATGCTCCTGAACGCCCGATAGTATTTATCATTATTGTACGTTACCTCTTCAACGTTCACGTTCTCCTTGGCACTTGTCTCGAACAGACGGACCCCCATCGACTCCCCAAAACGCATTGCATCCTGGGTATCCACCTTCTTCCTGGCAGGATCGTCGTTTTTGTTTCCCACTGAGTGAAAAGGAAATTTACTTTCAGTCATCCTAACATCTGGTCGCTAACGGCGACTCATCCCCTACTTCCGCCCACCCTAACAAGATCAGACTGAATACCCATGATTCCTTAAGGCTCTGGGGAAACCAGCCGACTCACCCAGGATCTTACAGACGTTGTCGCAGTTCTGCGAGATCTCATTCAGCCACCGCTTGACGTTGACGAACGACTCCGGGTTGGTGACGTCGTAGACGATGATGACGCCGTGGGTGTTCCTGTAGTACCTGGGGAAGGGGGGGGAGCACAGGGGCGTCAGCTGGGGGGCGGACCCGGACCTGAGCGTTACAGATGTGTGGACGTGGATTACGTGGATGTGATGGTCCTGAACCTCTCCTGCCCCGCCGTGTCCCAGATCTGCAGCTTCACCCGCTCGCCGTCGATGTCCACCGTACGGATCTTGAAGTCGACGCCGATGGTGGTGATGTAACTTCCTGCAGGAGACAGGAAACACGTTATCCAACCGCGTGCCTGAACACATCGGATCGGAGCTGCTTGCAAATCTGTCTATTCTCCAGCCTGACGATCACGACTTGAACTGGTTCAGAATATTTCCACATCAGTTAGAACAAGTTTCATCTGGTTTGGCCTGCTTTCATGCTTCACCCGTATCAGCTCTTAACTGTGGAGCCACTTCCTGTCATGTGACTCACCGGAGAAGGAGTTGTCAGCAAAGCGGAGCAGAAGGCTGCTTTTCCCCACATCTAGGAGAGAAACCAATCAGAGAGCAGGATTAGCAAGAGGCTGCCCCTTAAAGTCAATGTGACCAATCAGCAGCCGCCCAGCTTCCCGTTTCGTCACCAGGAACATGTGATGAGCAGGATTCAAACCTAAAACCAGAGCTTAACCGGTGCTGGAGATAAATAAACCTCCTGTGAGATAAGAAGGTGACAAAACGAAGCTGCTCTGACGTCACCTAAAGAATCAAACAAAATGCACTAACTGGAATCTCCGATGATCAGCAGCTTGAAGAGATGATTGTAGTCCTTTCCCGCCATCTGGATGGCGTCTTCCTGAATTTCCAGGTGAAGTCAGTTTGAGAGTAGGAGGTTCCAATGTTCACATGGTTTTCCTCCCTGTGGCTTCAGCCGGGAGGGAACGACTTCAAGGAGCGCTTCTTTTATGACTCATGCCCGTCAGGCGACAGTGTGGTTCCAGTGTGACTCCTGCAGGTGTTGGGGGGGGGGGGGGTTCCAGTTCTAGATGACTCCAAATATTTCACATTCATCAATTGCTTAAATTCACAGCTCTGTTGGCGCAGCGTGGACACGCCCCCACGCACATATAAGGCTGCCTGGGGGCGGGACTTGACCTCTGATGGTTGTCGCTATGACAGACGAATGGCAGGTTTAGCTGGAGGCCAATCATAAATCCAGTTATTGCCCTGAGCTCGTCCACAGCTCCCTCATCAACTCCATCCCTTTAGCAGCTGCAGTTCACGCTCCTTCAAGTAGATTCTTTTATTTCCCTTTAGTTCCTCTGGCTGGCAGCGGAGCAAAGTCTCCCTTTATCCTGACATGAAGAGGACTGGCTTCTTCAGAACAGCTTTAAATGGCGCTAAAGAAAGAAGGAGAACAAGAGATTCGAGGTAAAACTCACAAGAACTGGAACTACTTCTGGTTTCCACACAACAGCAGCTGAGTCACATCCAGGAGCTCCATCCACCCTTCAGTCACTGTTAGCCTGTTAGCTGTTAGCAACAACGAAATTAACTTTTTCTGCCGGCGCGGATGAATAACAAATCATTTAAAAACATAATTTATAGTAACGTAATTAATAATAACATAAAAATCATAGTAACAATTTTTAATCACAATTTCCTGTGGGATTAATAAAGTATTAAAATAGCGGCGCTAACATAACTTGCCATGAAAACAGGAAGTGACATCACGTGACCGGAAACGAGTCTGAGCTGCTTAAGACGAGAACACGAAACACCGCTTGGAAAATTAGCAATTTATTATTTCTTTGTGTTCAAACAAAGGTAGAACACAGTTTAAAAACACTATTCTGAATTTTATTCAGTCTTCCTTTCATCATTCTTCAATTCGGCTTCGGTTGAGCCATAAAAATGCGTGTATTTGTGTAAAAAAAATATTAGTTTTGAGTCAGATTTGAGTTTTTAATGGAAGACATATGCGGCATGTCCACCCGATTGTTAAATAAAAATTTAATCCAGACCTTTATTGTATTTTTCAACAAGACGTAATTTAATTTAGTACCTACAGTCGAGTTAAAACATAATATCTACATTATGACATAAGAGAATAAGCTTTAAACCGGCGCATCTTATTGACAACGTTTTTTGAACACAGTTCGTGTCATGTCCTCGAGGACGTGACACGGCATCTTTCGGTAGCTACCGGTTAGCTTGATAACCGAACACCGATTCCATCGGAGCTCGACGCCGAACGGACGCTAGTAGCCATAATCCGGACCGTCCAGAACCGGCGGTCCGGTGAGGGTCGAGTCGTTAAACCCCGGAGGCTCCAGTGAAACTGAGACGTTCAATGTCCAAAGAGGAAGCTCCGACAAACTTCCCCGAAAATCTGAAAGCCAACTTTAAAGAATACTTTGGGGTTTTGTTTGTTTGTTTTTTAACGTATTTGAGTCAACATAAACAAAAATGTTCTAAATTTAAAACATGGATTCAGCATGTTTGGACCTTTATCTGCAGTCATTTCTACGTGTTTCTGACAGTCGTCGTTGGTTTTACGACATGAGCGGCGATTGAAACGGGAAATTCCGCACAAACGACTTTAAACGAGTCAGTAAACGGATCGTAACGGCTAACAAAGCTCGAATCCGTGTTCCGGTAAGATGTGTACGTTCAGAACCGAGACGCGGTCTCCGGGCCTCATCCCGGCCCGGACGAGTTTCGAAACCAACCGCAGAAGAAAAGAAAAAAAACTTCCCACTCCCTGGAGAAACTTTGAAGCAGACATTTTCACGGAAAGAAAAAGAACTCACCCGGGTGGATTCGGTGAACGCAGCCGGTCGGTCGGTCACGCTAACGGATCCACGTGCGGTAGACGGTGTTTGTGTCCCGGTGCGCTCCCCTGGACCTCCGCCCCGGTCGGAACGTCTCCCCGCTGGCCGACCACACCTGACTGATCACCCACTCTCAGCATCTCACGATGCTTTCAAGGGATGTCGGACAAACCAGAACCATCGAACGCTGTGTGACGTCAGGACCTCCCGCTAGATTTAGACGTTTATCCTGGATTGTTTCATACGAGGTTATAAAAAGCTAGAATGCGAACGAAAACAAACCAATTTTTTAAAAAAAATTATCCGAGCTCGGGGCGTGTCTGGATGTTTTTGTTGCGGGTAGAGTAACCACGCCTCCTGCAGGTGACATCACGCACACAGCACTTCCTGTCCAGGACAGCTCAGTCTTCTCAGGAAAAAAATGAGGAAGTGCCAAAATTTTTCTGATAAGTCTGTTTGGTAATTTCCTCAAAAACTACAACTTTCTAACTATTCAGTGTTCCAGAAGTATGTGGAACCGCAAAGTATGAATTTATGAGAAACGAAAGCATCAAGACACCCCGAGGAGGATGTCACCATCAGTGTCCAGTCAGCAGCTAGTTATTGAGGACTAATGTACAGTTTAACCTGTAATCCTAAAACAATTATCTATACCGAGTCAGTCATGATGGATCTCACTGGAGCCAAAAGGACAAATTCACACAACTAAAATGTACAATTTCTTTTTATTATTATTAACCATTTTCAACAAAAAAAAAAATGTATGCACATTTCAGTTTGACTCACAGGAGTAAATCACACGTCTGTTACTAGGTGACCAAATGACGACAGCTCGTATCTACAGGTCGAACGCAACAACAGCACAGGAACAGGAGCCTCGGCGGTTCCGTCGAGCCGGACTCGGGGTTTGGGAACGTTTCTGATCCGAGCTCCGCTTTAAAAAACGACGACTGCTTAAATGTTTGGGCTCAGACACAAAGACGGAACGCGGCGGGAGCGTCTCGGGGCGCCAGTCACTTCCTGTGTCTGCTGCTGGATGAGCGGCTCGGTGACGGCCGGCTGCCGCTGCTGAGGAGAGAACAAAACGCAGAGCAGCTGATTAATAAACATTCGGATGCTCCTGAACGCCCCGTTTCTAGTTTACATCAGTAGAAACTCCTTTAACACCTGGATCGCCCGTCGCTACGGCGACCTGTACAATCCGTGGAGTTAGCGGCGCACACACCTGCGGCTCTGTGAGGACGCCGCCCCCCTCATGTACCTCGGAGGCGAATAGCTGAGCGAGCGGGAATCTCTCAGCGAATCAGCAGGAACCCTCCCGGAGCCGGCGGCGCTGTGAAACAAAACCGTCACACGTTATTGATCGATTTATAAACATCTGTAGGTGTTTATAAATTAGTTTATCACTGTCTGATTTAACCCACTGATCAATAATCAATAAATCCTTAATGATTGACTACAGACGCTCTGGACTGATTTGATACTTGATCAGCCAGGTTGTCGTCTCTGCTGTCGATCACTTCCTGTTACATGAATCGATTAGATAATCAATGAATTCATTGATCAGGATGGTTTCCTCTCCTCACCTCTTCTTCTTCGTTTCCTTCTCGTTCTCTGACGATGACGATGAGGAAGAGCTCTGAGCTTTTTCTGTTTTCCTGGGGAGAAACCATCACCAATGGATTATTGATCGTGTTCACGATTGATCAGCACTTTGATCATTTTTGGGGGGAGGGGGGGTCTCTTTTTACTTCACCCTTTAACTTGCTCCGCCTCGGAGTCAGAACTGTCTGAAGAGGAGGATGAGGAGGATGAAGAGGAGGAGGATGAGGAGGAAGAGGAGCTGGAGCTGCTGCTCCTGCTGCCCTTCTTCTTGCTGGGCGGAGCCTCCTTCCCGTTGACGGCGGCTCGTCCAACCGGCTTCTCTGCTGCTCGAGGGGGCGTGGCTGGCGACTCCTGCCTGGCCGGGCCGCGGGCCTGCCTGCTTTCTGATTGGCTGATGGAGGGGGGTGACCTTCTAGCCGTCACGTCGGGGCGCCTGGAGTCTGACTGAGAACCTCCTCGACCTGCTGCGGCGTGGGAGGAGTCTCTGGGCGGAGCCTGTGAGGAGGGGGCGCGGCCTTTCAGCTCCCTCTCCTCCCCCTGCCCCGCCCTTCTGTCTCTCTCGGCTGGGGCTTTCGCATCCTGCCTCTCCCGCGGGGGGGAAGGGGAGGATGAAGACGAGGAGGAGGAGCTGGAGGAGGAGGATGAGGAGGATGAAGACCTGCTGGGCTGAGGAGCGGCCTTCGGCAGCAGACGCTCCTGCTCCTCCACTTCCCTCTGCCTGCTCTTCTCAAGCTCCGCCTCCCTGGCTCTGGACAGAGACAGGCTCCGCCTCTGCGGCTGAGGAGGAGGAGTCAGACGAATCCTGGGGGAAGAGCACAGAAAACCCCGAAGTCAGCAGGTCAAAAAAAGAAATCATCAGGAAAACGGCTAAAGGTCACTCCCCCTTACCTGTTGGGGGGGCCCCGCCTCCTTGGACTTTTGGATCTTGACAGGCCCCGCCTCTTGGGACTTTTGGATCTGGACAGGCCCCGCCTCTTGGGACTTTTGGATCTGGACAGGCCCCGCCTCTTGGGACTTTTGGATCTGGACAGGCCCCGCCTCTTGGGACTTTTGGATCTGGACAGGCCCCGCCTCTTGGGACTTTTTGATCTCGACAAGGCCCTCCTCCTGGGACTTTTAGACCTGGACAGGCCCCGCCTCCTAGGACTTTTAGACTTGGACAGGCCCCGCCTCCTGGGACTTTTGGATCTGGATAGGCCCCGCCTCCTGGGACTTTTAGACTTGGATAGGCCCCGCCTCCTAGGACTTTTGGATCTGGATAGGCCCCGCCTCCTAGGACTTTTGGATCTGGATAGGCCCCGCCTCCTGGGACTTTTGGATCTGGATAGGCCCCGTCTCCTGGGACTTTTGGATCTGGATAGGCCCCGCCTCCTGGGACTTTGGGTTCTGGATAGGCCCCCCCTCCTGGGACTTTTGGATCTGGACAGGCCACGCCTCCTGGGACTTTTGGATCTGGACAGGCCACGCCTCCTGGGACTTTTGGATCTGGACAGGACCCGCCTCCTTGGACTTTTGGATCTGGACAGGCCCCGCCTCCTGGGGCTCCTGGACCTGCTCCTCCTGGCCCCTCGCTCCGGCCCTCTGTCTCTCTCTCTGTCCCGGTCCAACCAGGTGGGAGGGGGTGGGGTTCTCCTCCTTCGGCTCTGGGGCTCCTGGTACTGCCTCGGTGGGGTGCGACAGGTGGGGGCGGAGCCTTTCTGGGCTGGAGAGCGGGACCTGGCCGGCCTCGCGGCTGCGCTGTTCTCTCGGGGCCGACCTTTCTCCTCCATCCTCCTCCTGTCGGCGTCGGCCTCAGGAGAGAACCTGCCACACCCCCTGGTGGCTTCCTCTCTGGTGGGCGGGGTCGGAGGCGGACTGGGGCTGTCCAGCTGTGTGGGACTGTAGCGCTCCTCTCCTTTGGTCCGGGTCGGCTGGGGGGGGTCTCTGTGGGGGGGCCTGACCCTCTCGGGTTGGGGGTCTCTCTCCTTCTTGGCTCGTCTGAGTCCCTCGCCGTCGGAGGCGGAGCTTTCTCCTTTCCCATTGGACAAATACCTTTGAACTGCAGCCCCGATGGCCGACGCCTCATCTCTTGGGGGGCTGCTCTTCTCCCTCCCCACCGACACTGATGTCTTCACCTTGCCTTCATCTTCAGAAGATGAGGATGAGGAGGAAGAGGAAGAAGAAGATGATGATGAGGAGGAGGAGCTGTCGCTGTCACTGTCACTGCTGCTCTCTGGGTTCTCCTTCGTCGGGGGGGCGCTCCTCTTCTCCGGGCTGACCTCTGACCTCCTGCTCCCCTCCGGGGGTCTTGAGCGTTGCGTCTCCTCGTCTCTCCTCCGCCCGACGTCTTCATCTCGTCTGTCCTGCTCCCTCGCACTCCTCTCCCTCTCCCTCTCCTTCACGCTCTCCCTCCTCCTCTCCTCCTCCCTCTCTCGTTGACGACCGTTGCCGGGGGGTGATGCGCGGGAGGCGGGGGACGGGGACGGGCCTCCGTCTCTCTTGCGGTCGTTTTTCTGTCGGACAGGAGACGCGTCTCTCTCCAGTCTCCTGCCGGCGTCTCTCCTGTTGGGGGGCGGCGGCGGAGGAGGAGAAGCGGCCCGACGCTCCTTCTCGCCGCTGGTTTGCTTCCCGGCCTTCGTGGGAGGCGTGGGGGACGGGGAGGAGGAGGAGGATGGGTCGCGTCTGGTCTTTTTGTCCAGTTTATTCCTGCTCTTTTCCAGGTCGGCGTCTCGGCTCCGCCCCCTCTTGCTCTCCTGTTTCGGGGGAGGAGAAGGAGAAGACGAGGAGTCGTGCCTGGTCCTCGGAGGAGCGATCTCCTTTGCTCTCTCCCTCTTCTCCCTCGCCGTCTCCGCCTCCTTGCTCCTGGACCGCCTGACCTTCTGGGCGTCTCTGCTCCTCGAACGTTTTCTTTTCTCGTCTCTGCTCCTTGACCTCCTCCCTCTCCCTCCGTCCGTCGTCCTCGCTGGCCTCCCCTTCTCCACCTCCTTACTCCTGGACTGCCAGACTCTCTCCATCCCTCTGCTCCTGGACCTCCTCCCTCGCTCCCTCTCCCTCCCCTTCTCGTTGTCTCTGCTGGTTGAACGTCTCCTCTCCACCTCCCTGCTCCTGGATCTCCTCCCCCTCTCCTTCTCCTTGCTCCTCTCCGTCTGCGTCTGCGGCGACGGGGACGAGGAGTCGTGCCTCCTCCTGGTGGAGGTTTTCTCCACTTCCTTCTGCTTCTTCTGAACGACAGGAAAGAAAACATCGGCGTCACGTTTGGCTCTGGACTCAGCGGGTGAGAAGTGTACGATCGGCGCCTCACCCCTTCTCCTCTGTGCTCCTCGTGGCCCCGCCTGCTCCTGTCAGGTGACCTCCCCTTCCTCACGTCGTCGGCCGTCCTCCTGCTTTGGTCCTGATGGCGTGACCTCATTGGAGCTGGAGACGAGCTGCGGCGACGGACGGATCGAGATTCATGAACGAAATCATCAGAAGATCTGAAGTCAAACGTGTCGGGACGGACGCCCTGGTCTGTGTGTGCCGTTACCATGACGACGACATCTTACCTGTGAGCGGAGCTGGACGAGGCGCCCCGGGCTCGTCCTGCTTTTGCTTTGGCCTTTGGAGGACTGGGGCTGGCACTTCGCTTTCTTTTCTTCTTTGAAACCTTCTGCTTCTCCTCAGAGGAGCTGAGAGCGGGTGAGGAACGGGTGAGGGGGGGTGAGGAACGGGTGAGGGGGGGTGGGGAACGGGTGAGGGGGGGTGAGGAGCGAGAAGACAAGTTCAACACTGGAATAGCAGTGAAAGCAGAACCAACAGCTGTCTGTGATTGGTCCTACCTGTGCTCCTCCTCTTCTGACGCGTCACTGAAAAACACGTTCAGTCAGTGACGTCACAACAACAACAACAACAACAACAACAAACAGAACAACGCCACAGAGAAGAGAGGGATGATGGGATACCGTTTCTTCTTCTTCTTTTTGGACTTCTTCTTCTCCCGCCGGGGGGAAGGGGAGGGGCTCTCTGAGCTGCTGGCGGGAGGAAGAGAAGGATGTCAGAACTCTTCATTGCTGTCGTGAAGGTGACCGCGGTAACGGAACGGGACGGTCCCCCGCTCCTCTTCCTCACCTGTCTCTGATCTTGTTTTTCTTCTTCTTCTTGCGGCTTCGCTTCTTGGGAGGAGAATCCGACGGGTCTGAATCTTCCACCAACCTGAGGAACCGACAGCAGAGCCTGAGCTGCTGGTAAGGTCAACGTAAAGGGTCGCGACTCGGTTGGTCACACACTCACGTGTATTTCTGCTGCTGCAGTTTCTCCCTCTCCATACGCTCCTGCTCCCTCTTCTCCTTCTCTTTCTCCTTGCGGTCGGCGTGGAAGGAGGAGCCGTCCACGTAATCGCTGGAGATCCCGAACGCCGCCCGCAGGCGGCTGTTCTTCTGCTGGTTGGCTGCGGCGAGGGCGTGGGTCTCCGTCGCCCTGAGGACACAAAACATGTTAAATCATCACGTCGTGTCCGAGTTCTTCAGTGTCAGGGTACTTTTTTGATCCACTAAACGCTCGTGACTCACGTGGACCTCTCGTTGGAGGCGGGAGCCGGCTCTTCCTTCTCCTGCAGCATCATCCGGAAGCTGCTCACCTTCTCCTCGATCTCCTCAGCCGAGTACCTGATCGTCCAGAGCGAAAGAAAGAACACTCAGACCCGCAGGACTAGAACCCACATCCGTCGACGGCCGGCCCGGTTCTGGACTTACCCCTGGTCCTCCATCATGTCCTGCAGCTCGGCGCACTTCACCTCCAGCTGCCTCTTGCGCTGGTGCTCCAGGATGTCGGCGTTGGGCTGCCGGTTGAGCTGACTCTCCAGCCGCTCCCGGTCCTTCTCGTCCCGCTCGCCGCCGCGATCATCCCGCGGACGCTTGACCCGCAGACTGGACAGGTTCCGCTGGACGTACCCATTGGTGCCGCTGCCCCGTGGAGTCGTCAGGCCGATCCCATTGTACATGGCTCTGCAGGAGAAGAGGCAGGAAGTGGTCTGAGCCGGCGGGTGGTGATGGATCACGAGGGTCAATAATATCCCTCACATAAAAACAATCGACTGACACCAGAACAGTTTCCACAGATCAGATACATTAAATCTGTTTTTCCTGACTCCACCGTTTCCTAAAGATCCGATCCCTCATGACCAGCTCCCCCAGTTCTGGAATATTCCTGCTTCGCCTGCTGCAGCCGCCTCCTTCAGATCCCACCAGAGGATTCCCACAGGTTCCAGTCAGGTGACTGTGACACCTCCAGGATGATCCTGGACTTCTTCTGGCCGCAAGCCCCCCCCCCCTCCACACTTCATCAGCTTCATTCTTCCTCCTCCTCCTGACATTCCGCTGATCCAAAGGCCCCAGAAGGTCCTGTTTGGTTTCAGGGCTCCACCGAACAGCATCATGATCCTTCTGGGTCTTCTGGGTCTGCTGTGGTGAACGTCTGGGAGCTGATGGAGATCTAGACCCGACCAGAACATCCTCCTGGCCTCTGCTGCTGCTCTATAAGGCCCAGAATGTGAACCACATCTGGTCTGTTACCTGATGATGATGATGGCATGCAGGACGCTGAGGCTTTCAAAACTGCAGCACCGACTAAATGCAGTATTTAATATTAAATGTGAAGAATGTGTGATTTTAAACTGACAAATGCATAAACAGATGTGGATATAAACTTATTTCACTTGTAAACCAGTAATATCCAACATATAGAGAAAAACTGGTCAAAGACAAAACCCTGAATTTAAATGAACAGAGGTTTATTAAAGCTTCAGCATCAGCTTCAAGGTTCATCGCTTTGACAGTTTACGAGCTGAAGGACGGAACTAGTCTGAGATGGGGACACAACTAACCAGGTAAACTGATTAGGGTAACTAGACCCCGTGAGGGCAGCAGACAGACAGGATGCAGACAGGGAGACAGTTTGATCCAACACAAAGAACCACTGGCAGCTCGTCGGTGACTGCTCTGTGCGGCCCGCGGGTTTCACACCGCGTCACGTTGCAGCAGGTGGAGGAACCACAAAGAACAAATCACATCTAATTTAATTCAATTTACCGGATTTCACCAATTTATCGACGATAACCATCATTTTGACGCGCATTAGCACGTGTGGAACAACAGGCCCGACGCTGCGCCTGAATGTGGAGCAACAGATTTATCATAGAAGCTACGAGAAACATCGAACAGGGAATTAGAACCGATCGAAAAAACTGGGTTGAAAACCATTAATTGTTTATTTAAATATTAAAGACATGAGTGGATCGACGGGCAGCTCGTCCACGGGCCCACGCACATCGGTGCGCAGCTAACAATTCCCATCTCAGATAGCTAGCTAGCTGGTAGGCTAGCTGTCTAGCTAGCTAGTTAACGTATACGTAACGTACCAGTGATTTCTCCGGGAGAGACGGGAAACGATACCCGATGGAAACAGTCGATCGATAATATCCAAAAGATGCCAAACCGGAAGCTCCAATAACCTTCTCAAAAATACAAAAAATATCAAGAATAACTGTTCCGCTAAGAAGTCGGATCCACGACCAAATCGAGAACGAGACGAACCGTACGCGAACACCCAGTGACGTCAGACGCAGAGGACGCACGTTTAAAATGTGGTGCGTTCACAGGCTGCGGTAAAGATCGGACAATTATCGTACAGAGTTCACTCTCTCAGAATAATTGTTTCGCAAACTGATAAAGGTGTCCCAGACTTTTTACAGCTGTGTAAATCTGCTGAGATTGAACAAGTCTACATCCTGGGTATATCTGCTTGAAAGGACGCCTAACATCATAAAATTATTCTTTTGATCTCAATGTTTAAAGTCGAGAAGGAGAGCATATCCTAATATAAGAGCATAAAGTATCTATCTATCTATTAGTGTCGGTTGACAAGAGGAGGCTCAAACACTTCGAAAGCAACTATTTGTTAGAGATTTTTTTTCAAGAAGCAACAATGGTAAGCGTCATGTAGTTTGTCCTAAGAGAAATTGCCAAGTTAGAGTAGTATAGCTCTCAAAAAGGTGGAAGAAGCGGTTAATGAGAATGATAAATAAATACATTTTACATCAGGGTTCGCATTTATTTAAAATAACATTGCCTCTGAGAATGATTGTTAAATATCACATTCTCTCCAATGTAAAATAGAGCAACGTACATCATAGATAAGGTAAAATAATAGTATCGTCGATAGATTCAAATGTACACTCGAACTGTCAAACAAAAGACACTAAAGAAACTAATACAAGCATGAGGACATGTTGACTTTCATGTTTAATTTAATATAAAAACTCAAAATTTAATTTATTTTATTTTATCTTATTTTATTTTATTGGCAGAGCCAACCAGAGCTCCAAACTGTGAACCCACGTTTGAACGAGTGAAAAAAAAAACTACACATCCCAGAATTCCATCGGCGGCTTCTGACGCACATTTTGACATATAAAAGCAACCCGTCAGCCTTCGACGGTTATTGACTCCGAAGCCAGCGGGAGAGGCGTGTAGTGCGGGGCTCTGCGGGCTCGGGTTCCTTCACGTAGACACAAAATTCACTTTGACGACGGAGGATCAGTCAAGATGGCAGAAAGCGACAACAAAAGCGTAAATCTGCTGGTGAGTATTATCCCGTTTCTTCAGCAAATGGATTAAAACGGAATGTCAGAACAGTCACGTTAGCATAAATTGTTGTTGCTAATCTGTTTGCGTCCACGCAGCCAAATCTGGCCCCGCGTTAGTGCGTGTTTTCGGTTCGTGCACTTTGTACCGCACGAAACGAGCAGCCCCGCTAGCAGGTTGGTGCTAATCTCTTATCTGACTATCTGCCAAAGTGCTTCCGCTAGGCAGACGGTGACAGCGGCTAACGCCCGCTAAGCTAGCGGGCTAGCTTCCGTTAGCTTCAGTTAGCTCCCCTTTGGGGCGCAGCAGCGAACGAACGCAAACTTTTAAAGCCCGTGAACGAACGTCATGGAGGCGAAAACTGCAGCGTCACGTCGTTACTTTAGTGGAGCTGATCAATAATTAATACTGCATTTATTTTTAAAAAAAAACCGTTACTAAAATAATAATTAAATCCGTTCAGGTTTTCTCATGTGTGCGAAGTGAATTTGTAATTTCATCGAAGATTTGTTTTGTTGCCTATTTTTATTAATCCTACATTGGAATTGAGTGTATTCTATAATATACACTACATGCCAAATAATTGCTGAGTTGCCTTCAGTAATTATTTCTATTTGTATATTTTATAAGTAGAATTATCCAAAAATTTCAATGCAATTTTAAAAAAAGGGACTGAAAGTTTTAAATCAAGCAGATTGGAGTTAAAGAGAAGAATGTCTCCCAGCAGAACATCAACAGTACAGCTTATCCTTTTGAAAGATTTAGAACAGTGAGCTTTAAAAAATATAAAATCTTGCATCTGCACCAACAAATTACACCTGTCACCCAAGTGACACCTGTCACTCAGGATTTTCCAATCAGTCAGTCAAGAATCTTTGGTCTAATTCTGCTGACACAGCAACCAACAAACAGAAATGCTCAGACACAACCTCCCTCCTTAAACTGGCCCGACTGCACTCGCACAACAGAAGGTGGAACATTTCTTCTGATTCATTCTTGGAATTACAACTATTTTTTAGAGGACGACGACGGATATTAAATCACTAGCAGGGGTTTAGGGTGAATATTTATTAAAGCGGGTTATCTAGGACGTAAACCCGCCCGAGCAGCTCCAGCCAGTACCTGATTAGCTCGATCGGTCCTGGCTGTTATGTGACCCGCTTGTGTTTTGTCAGGCTCAGGAAACGGCCCACCTGGAGGAGCAGCTGCAGGGCTGGGGGGAAGTCATCCTGGCCGGGGACCGAGTGCTGCGCTGGGAGAAACCCTGGTTCCCCGGAGCCCTAGTCGGCGCCACCACCGTGCTCTTCCTGTGAGTCCATTGCATGCTGGGTGAATTACTGGCGTAACACCCATTTCCTTCCTGAACAGCGAAACGAAGGATCGAACAGAATTGTCGCTCGGGTTGAAAAATATTCTGATTCCATCAGACGAGGTTTTGTGAACTGATCTTGCTGGTTAGCTCTCCGACACAGGAAGTGAAAGGTTTCTCTTTACAGATAATTTTCACGCTAAAGCAATCGTTTTAAATCCGTGGATGATGTAAATCTCTTCCTGTGAGCTAATGGGTGTCCTCACCACTTCCTGTTCCTCCAGGCTGGTTTATTACTTGGACCCGTCGGTGCTGACCGGCCTCTCCTGCACCGTCATGCTGCTCTGCCTGGCTGACTACCTGGTGCCCACCCTGGCCCCCAGAGTCTTTGGCTCTAATAAATGGTGAGAGCCTGAGGGGCCCGGTCACATGGGGGGGGGGGGGGGTGAGATGTTTGTCTCCTGCCTGTGAAAGGTTCCTCTGTTTGGGATTTTGAGATGCTTTTGTGTGAACATCTTCTTTTCAACTCCTACGTCTGACGTGGAGAGGATCAAAACGGAACAGAACCCATCAGAGTTCTGTCGGGTTCTGTTTTAATCTCAAGAGATCCGGTGAAGGCCGTCCGTTGTAGGAATCGGACACCAGGCAGGATGGAGTTAGTCGTCCGTCTTCTGTCCAGGACGTCCTCTGAGCGGATGATTCAGAGTCATCAGCAGCTGCTGCTTCGCTGCGCATTCCAGCGGAGCAGAAGGCACGGAGTGGGAGGCACGGAGGGAGCGATAAGTCGGATCAGGTGGGGGGGGTGTCGTTGGGTCCGTGAAGCGGATCATAGGTTCACATGCTTTGATCACAGTTTTATTCTCTCAGTCGTGCGCCAGGAGAGCGCAGCTCCGATCGGCACCGTCCGATTCAGACTCTTTGAGACGACGCCGTGCAGCTCGGGTCTGCAGGCGGATTTAAAGTCCGGTCACGGCTCCCGTTTGGCTCGCTGACAAGGACAGAAATAAAAAAACAGGGCTAAGCAGAAAATGCAGGAGGCTCCCAGCTCTTCATCCTTCAGCAGAGTCTGACGGTCCTCGTCGCTTCATGAAGGTGGTAAACACTCAAAAAAACATCCCATCGGTTAAATTTGAACTTCATGAAACAATTGACACTTTTGAGCAGCTTCTGTTTGTGGAACTCATCCTCAGGAGAAACGGATATTTGAATAATGAGCTCCTTTAACTCGGAGGTCAGCAACCTTTTCTCTCCACGGACCGGTTTGACGTCAGACGGTATTTTATTGGACAGATGTTTGTGGCGGACAAACACAACAAAATACGACCAGTTGAAAAACTGTTATTCTAAATCTAATGATAAAGGTGAATCCAGTTTGTATCAACTTTATTAGCAGCGTCCTCGTAGCGTCACACCGTTTGTTTCTTGTTAGTTCTGCTAGCTTTAGCGCTAATGTATTATGTGTTAGTGGCTGGAGCGGCCCCTTTAAGAAGGTAGTCATGTGACCAAGGAAAGCGTCTCCACACACGTCAGGAGTGACTCGAACAGATGTGGAGGAGAGAATCCACTCATTTAAAACATGGTTCAGACCCGTTACCCTGTCTCTTCTGTGTGTGTCCCCCCCCACACACAGGACCACCGAGCAGCAGCAGCGTTTCCACGACATCTGCGGTAACCTGGTGAGGAGCCAGCGCCGTGTGGTCGGCTGGTGTCAGCGGATCTGCGCCCTGAAGGAGGAGAAGCCCAAAATGGTGAATAAAGTCTTGGGAAACGCCGGTCCTGACGGGCTGCAGCGTTCCAGCCCAGCGCTGATTATCACAACCGTGAACTTTGCGCTGGAGATATAAATATCCTCGTCTGATTTAGCACCGCTGCTCCAGTTAGCAGAGCCCAAACTGGGTCACCGCTGGGGCACCTGGGATTCTGACGGCATGTTTAGCTGGTTAGCCACATGGTTAGCTCCTGTTTCATTTAGTGATGCCGGTTCTGTCATCAGAACTCAACAGAGGTCATGTTGGACTCACTGATGCTAGCTCTGTTTAGCGCCGTGTGCTAACTGTAACGCGACTCTCCTCTCTGCAGTACTTCGCCTCTGTGATCAGCGGCCTGCTGGCGGTGGCCTGGATCGGACAGCAGGTGCACAACCTGTTCCTGACCTACCTGATCGGTGAGTCTGTCGCCGCATTCCAGCTTCTAAAGCCGATAAATTCTTTAAACATTCATGGTTTAAAGAATTTAAACGTGTCGTCATGTGATTGTCACTGTTTTAACGTAAAGAACAAAAACTCCAAAAGGAACTGAAGGCTGATGAGAATCAGAAGATGGCGCTGCTTTAATGATGGTTTGGTCTCAGCTGAGACCGCCCCCTTGTGGTTGGAGGAGTCAAACAAACCAATCAGTGAGCAGCAGGAACACGTGACCTGGCAGACACAGGAAGTTGTGGTTCCAATCATGAGTTCTGCTCGTTATTCATTCCTCCTGCAGCAACGTGGATCGATGCGTGCGTTCAGGACGCAGTCGATCGCATCGCTCTGAACCAGAACAGGAGGAAAAATGCAGCGAGACCAGAAACGGCTCCATCCAGGTGGATTTGAACAAACCCGTCCGCCTGAAGGGGCCAATCGCACGCATACGCCCAGACTTGTCCGATCAAACCGGAGCGAAGTCAAAGGCCGTGTGACTGCGATGCGACATGTTCCCGGTTCCAACCTCAAATCTCCTGCGGCTCGTTGGTTCAGTTGTTTCGCAATGGGTTTTTTTTCTTTTTTTTAAATGGAATCACTAACCTGATCACACGCAGACATGAGGCTGACGGCCTCCAGTCAGAACCACTGATACAGGGAACCTCTTTCAGGCTGTTTTATACACGCCAATGGATCAGATCATCTGATTCTGGTCGTGTGAACATTGTTGTCATTTGTCTAACAACTCTGCTTTTAACGGTTTGCGGTCTCGTCCCACAGTCACCCTCCTGCTGCTGCTGCCCGGCCTCAACCAGCACGGCATCATCTCCAAATACTCCACCATGGCCAAGAGGGAGATCAACAAGCTGCTCAAACAGAAGGAGAAGAAGAACGAGTAGACGGATGTGAGGAAAAGGGTGTCCGGATGAAGAACAACGACACGAGATGGGAAGCGGAAGGAAGACGAAAAGGAAATGAGGTTTCCTTTTAACTTGGCCTCTGATTGGAGGACGAGACACATTTTTATTTTCACTCATCAGTTCAATAAGTTTCATTTCCCCCCCGCACTTCAGCATTTCACCTTTGTTTTACTTTTGGATTGAATCATCTTGCATGCAGCGACCACGTTTGACGTTAACACATGTTCCCACACAGAAGACCCCCCCCCCCACATGACAGTTTTATTTTGGATGTGCGGCGTCTGGGGCGGAGCTACGTTTGGACGCCGCCCCCTCTAGAGTGACTACTGAAGCATTGCTGCATCGTTTTAACCTC
This sequence comes from Antennarius striatus, assembly GCF_040054535.1. NCBI lineage: Eukaryota > Metazoa > Chordata > Actinopteri > Lophiiformes > Antennariidae > Antennarius > Antennarius striatus. The sequence goes on from NC_090791.1 coordinate 1,210,444, forward strand.
ATAGATTGAGTCGTGTTTGTTCTGCTTGTTCTGCTTTGGGTGTATTTAAGAGTGCTGAAAACAAAACTGGATTTAATCAGGAGTGAAGCCGGTTCTAGTTAAGCCTACTGCTGTACCGCTGCTACCTGGACTGAGGTGTGTTAGCTCCCTGATCGAGCCCCCTCGTGTATGTGGTGTGGGGTGTCTGTAAATATGCCTGTTCCTCTTTCTGTCCCTGGAGTTATTTGTTCTTCTTGTCGTGTCTGTTTCAACTCAATTAAGTTCTGAAATGAATAAAAGTTGACTTAAATGGATTCAGTGGACTTTTGTGTTTTTTATTTTATTGGTTGTTGATGATCAAAGTTCTATAAAGACTATAATTTCATCATTTGATCAAAAAGGAAGGGGAGGGATGGGACACCTTAAGCTCACTGCACAGGTAGATGTGATCAATGTCATGTTCTGCCAGGAATTTGAATAAAATTTCATTTGATAATAAAATATTAATGTATTCTACTTTTGCAGCTTTTTTGCAAAGGTACTTTACAAAACAAAAATATAACAAATAACTAAAAATGAACAAAACTGCCAAAATTATAAAAACGGACCTAAGAAGAGACTTGACAGTTTAAGACCTCATTCAAAGCTAATTTATGAGCGATGTAAAGTTTATGGTGAAGAGAGATGGAGGTGGAGAGAAGTGAAGAAAAATAAACATCCTTTAATGATCCCCATGGGGAAATTATTTTTTTTATACTAACACACACACGAGCGGCACACTGTCTATAAGGGAACGCTGCCTTGCTCAAGGGCAGGAGGTGAACTGGCACCTCCCCAAACTTTTGTGGTCCACATGGGTCTCGAACCAACCACCCCCTGGCCCTGTGGACTGAGCTGCTGCCACACAGTGCGGCAGTTCCCCCTGTGGCCACTAGGTGTCGGCAAAGAACACAAATTAACTTTTAAACAACAAAAGGCAGAAACCTTTTTAAAATATTCTTCCAGGCAACGAGTTTGTAAATAAAAGTGGATCAAAACTCAAGATTGTTTATTATCATTAATATATTATTAGTGTTTTAAAAGAGATGCCTCACTTCAAACAGTTGATAGAAACGCCCCTTATGTGTCTCATGTTTCTGTTATTACATGTTTAGCGTGACGATGGTGGAATCAGACGTTTACAGCTCAGTAATGGGGGGACTGACCATCATCGACATCTGACGACAACTATCTTAAAATGAATTTTTCCTCCAAGGTCACGAAGGTCAGAGGAGACCGGTCAGGCCTGGAGGATGATGGTGGGTCTTTGCCCCTCCTCAGCGTGTGACTGCAGACGACCTCGTGGGGGTGCCGTGTCGTTGCCGAGCTCCAGTCGGGTGCGATGCTGCGAGGGGAAGCTGGGATCTCTCAGGTGGAAGACGAGAGGACGTCCATCAGCTGACCTCCCAGAGTAGCTCTAACGAAAGGAGAGACTATGTGAAGAACGGATGGATGTCTGGCGTCCTTCATCTCAGGTCACCGCATGCTGCTGCCACAGACCTGGGTGTGAACGGTGGTGTAACCAGGGGGGGTGTCCCCAAAGACGATGGTGCTCTGATGCAAACGCCTCACTCTGGGTTTTCTGGCCTCACCTCGACACCGGCTGCAGACGAGATGACCCGGGATCTCCTCCCACATGATGAGGGTTCATACGAACATCTCTTCCAAAAGGTGTGGAAGAGATAGAAAACAGACGTATAGTTGGTGCGTTCACCTCAAATAGAGACAGAAATGTCCAATAAAATAATCTTAATATGGTTTGTCTTGCAGATTCGTATGATTCAAGGGTCTTGGATGTTTATTATGTGGTACAATATTTTTAATCCATCGGAAATAAAACACAATAATAAATTCTGTACATTTATATTTAGGAAATAAGAAAAGATGAAATAACAAAAATTCCAGTATGATTAATCTGATAATCCATAAATAATTAACCTATTTCTGTTCACACTAGTTTAACTAAACTGTCTCAATATGCTGCACTTAAACATTTAAAAGATTAAATCAGAGGCTGATCTAAATAAATTCACACGTATCAGAGTAAAGTTAAACTCACACGAAGAAATCTTTACTCGCCGGCGTCTGCTCTGTTTAATTTTTCTGAAACAGGTCAGGCTGCTTCCATGGAAACTCCGTTGTCATGGTGAGGAGACAACAGGAATGTGACGATTCAAATTCATCACCCTATATAAACGGCAATGACAGTAAATAGTTACACCTTTATTCTATATAAAAAGCTTAATATTATTGTGAATCCCTGAAGTCGACATGTTTAACCTCAGGAAATATTTGTTCCTCGGAGACTGGGGGTCAGAGGCCACGAGTGGAACGTCTCATATGTTTCAACACACTTTATGCTCACAGCGTGGGTGTGGAGGGATGCGAGTTCTGCATGATTGATTTAAGGCCTCTGGCCGCAGGCGCCCCCCGGTGGTTAAATGATGAACTGCACGTCAGCGCCGGTGACTCGGTGAGTGTGTTCATCTTCATCCTGTCATCCTCCTCCTCCTTCCCGACAAACCGACGAGCTGTTGGAGGCGTTCTAAGTAACGGAGGCTTTTCGTCTAAATGTCGTCTAACGGTGAGTGAAACTCCTCCGGTTAAAGAACGGCCGACGTCTCTCAGCGAAGGGAAGCGATCCTGTTAGCTAACGTTAATATTATTGAATAGCTTCAACTCGATGCTAACGTGATCAGCTAGGCTAACAGGCTAGCAGGCAGTTTACACTGATGTCGACTAGTTATTTAATGATGTATGTGTTTATTTCTACTTAACCGTGGGGAGTCTACTTTAACTTAGGAGAGAATATGCGGGGGGTGGGGGGGAGGGATAGCGCCCCCTACCCAACTCGAACAAACCCTACCGGCTAGCTAACACGGACATACAGTTCATGTTAAGCCGGCCGGTAGCACTACAGTAGGCTAGCTGTTAGCTTAGCAGCTTCAGTATCATCTCCTGACGTCCAGAGAGCGGTCACGCCCCCCAGGCTGTGGGGTCATCACTGATTGGATAGTTGAAGGAGATAGCTATCTGTTGATTGGTTAAATACTGGCAGCAAGATAATAGTGTTATTACTGAAGCATGATCGGTTGTCAATCGCGTTAGCGGCCTCAAATGAGCTGACATGTTATTACTCCCCAAGTACAGTATTTTTTATTGAAAACACCATAAAGTTATTTTGAATTTTGAGCGCTAAAGTACACCTTCCATGTTGACAAACCCATGGCGTCATCACCAATAGACTGCAGGTCATTGGGCATCCAATTAATGTGTTAGAACTTAAAGGTTTTATATTAATAAACAAGACAAATAAGCTACGTATGTAAACAAACGTTAGCATCCAGCAGCTATGCTAGCATTAAACTCAGAAGGTGATGCGTTCACGGTCCGTCTGATAACAACGTTTTTTTCATTCGAACAAAACTGAAAGCTGCTGTTTTGAATTTGGATTAGCGGTTCAATCTTATTCAAGGAGTTACTGGGGGTTAATTTTCATTGCTCATAAATTGCTCATCGTTTTGTTGTTTTATAATTAAGTTTTATTTGAATAAAAATAGATCACAAACTCTTTCTTGTGTAACATATGTAGGTTAGATGTTTTGTATAGAGAAACTAGCGTCCTACTGAATTCATTTTGTCTTTGCTATCATTAAATTTACGTTAAATACAGATATTTTTGTACAACTTCAGCCCTCTTTTTGTTTATTCCATAGATTATTCACAAGCGGCCCCCCAGGGGTAAGTAATTTATGACTCAGTGTGTGTTCATTAAATATGTTATCATGTGATCTTTATTAGTTAGAACATGTTTGGTGAGGGAATGATTACCGCTTGAACCTTGCAGCTACGGGTTGTATGGTGGTGGAGGTGGTGGTGCTAATCAGAGCTACAGCCAGCAGGGCTACGGAGGCTACAGCCAGAGTTCTGACGGAGGCGCTGGCTCCTACAACCAGGGAGGATACGGCAGCTACAGTCAGCCCCCGTCAGGTAGAGGACTACTCCATCACACCCGCCCAGGCTTACGTGCAGCCAGCCACAACAGTGTGACCTCTACACCTCCGTTCTTCTAGGAGGATACAGCTCTCCATCTTCTAACCAGGGTGGAGGAGGTGGAGGTTATAACCAGTCCAGTCAGTCCTACAGCTCTGGAGGCTACAGCAGCAACCAGCCCCCCAACATGAGCTACAGCCAGCAGTCGTCCTTCTCTGGGTACAGCCAGCAGCCGCCTCCATCCTCCTCAGGGTGAGACGCCATCAGGTCCTCCATCTGTTTCTATGGAAACAAAAGGAGGCAAGATTTATCTCGAATAAATGAACAAACCGTGGTGGACGTAGAAAAACAGTGTCAATGTGTTTTTCATGCTTTATTTTTTGCGTCTGTGGGAGCAGGCTTTGTTTTTTTTCACCACATACAATTACAGGCAATTTCCTGGGGGGTGGAGGTGTTTTCTGACGTGTCTCCTCCACCAGCTATGACGGTGGCGCTCAGGTTCCCGGCTACAACCAGCCACCGGGCGGAGGGCAGAGCGGAGGCGCTTACAGCAGTGCTGGGGGCCCGACTGGAGGCTACGGAGGCAGCGGGGGCCACCAGCAACCGTCACAACATGGAGGTAGTCACTACAACCAGTCTCCAACATACAACCCCCCACCTCCGCAGAGCTACAGTCAGCAGAGCCAGTACGGACCGGGTGGGGGTGAGACGTGATTCCTACCAATAAAGACAAGCGTTTGGTTTCTTGTTTTGTCCATGAAAAAAAAATCCAGAAATAAATCTGTCAGGATTTTCTATTTCACAGGATATGGAGATGAAAGCCCCCCCATGAGTAGTGGAGGCGGGGGAGGATACGACAGTCCCGATGGGGGCTACGTCCAGGACGGCCGTGGAACCAGGATCCGAGGGGGTGCATTCGGAAGTCGCGGCGGCGGCGGCGGCGGCGGAGGATACGACCGCGGTTTCGACAGAAGTGGGCGGGGCGGCCCGAGAGGAAGAGGAGGCATGGGGTGAGTTTCAAACGCCGTCCCGTGTTGATGTTGGCAAGCGGGGACGCATGAGGCGGAGTGGTGAGCAGCGTTCCACTTCGATGCTACAGCAAGAGTAATGCTACTGTGTCAGACTGGACCCCCCTGCGCTCCCCCCCCTCCGTTGAGGACAATCCATCAAACCCAGAATGTGTTCAAGTCCTTCGAAGTGATTTTTTTCATTTGACACATTTTCTGTTTGTTTTCAGAGCTGGTCACCAAATTGATAGAATCTGACAGTGAGTTAGTGTTTGCAGAATCTCCCTACAGGAAGTCCTGGTTTGGTGATAACATGAAATTAGCTCCTGATCAAAGCTCACTAATGTCCGCCTGAATGCGTAGCGACAGGAGCCTTCTGAAGCTCAGCAAGCTTCTTCCTGACTAGTTTTTATTTCTTCTGAGTCTAAAAATGTTAAAACATTCAAATCTAATGATAAATACCGCAATTTCCGGACTATTGTGCGCACCTGAATATAAGCCGCGGGTGTCGAGGTGTTGGCAGAAAAAAACAAGGCTGCCGTCTCCAACGTCTCGCCATCAATTCATTGATGCTAAGCTAACGTCCAGCAGCTTTCAGACTTCATCAGCCAGATCAATTGTCTTTAACTTGAAGCTGCATCTTGTGTCTGTCTTCACGTGTATCCCATCATAAGGGGTAAGCCTGATGGGTAATGTATCTACGGTAGCATCTTCCTTCTCGTATTAATCTCTCCCACCCATCTGTCTCGCATTTGTGTGAAAAAATACCATCAAAGTCCGGAAACTACGGTAAATCAGTGGGTTGAAGCAGAACCTTAACTTTACCTTAATTCACATCCTGTTGGGACACAGCCCAAAGTCTAAATTCTTTTGTGTCAGGATGAAACTTTAGAAAACACGTTAAAGTTTTTTCTCTGATGAAGTGAAGGAGAGATGAACAAAGACGGGTGTTTGAAAGGTTTGGGTTCAAGTGGTTTTGGACGACAGAAGTCGGTGACATTGTTGGGGAAAAGCAGGTGAACGCGACCCGGTCGCTGGCATGGGATGAAATCCGGTTTCCTTCGTCTGATGGGCCGAGCAGGAGAAAAGTTCTGTTTCTGGTGTAAACGTTTGTAAATCCAGTTTAACATGAGGTTTATGATCCTGCATGCAGCAGAAAACAAACTTAAAACCCAACATCAATCCGCTTTTGGTACGACCTCTGACCTCCGGTATGACTCAGAATTGGTCCTTCAGGTCAGAGGCGATGGTGCTGACTCAGCATCTCCAGCGGCGCCGTTTGAAGGAAGTCGTTCAAACACACTAATAGAATTATTGTTCTTGTGGTGCCCGGGACAAGACCCACCACCACAAGAACTGAAGGAGCCTCTTTGATGAGAGGAGAAACATCTTCAAGAAACGTTCTTAAAGTCCAGGGGATTGAGTTAAACAGCTTGGATACACTAATAGAGTTAGAAGCAAACGGTTTGGTTTGACGTCTTTGTTGACGTTGATCAAACTGGTAGAAACGCTGACTCGTCCAGGAAGTTAGAAAAGAAACGCATCACAGGATGAGTAGAGCTTTGAACCAACGACTGGTAAGTCCATGTTTCTGTTGTTCTTAGACGTTTGACTGCCTCCATGTCATCTCATCATGTTGGTGATGAAGTCACGGATGAATCATCCCTCCATTCCACCGATCTCTCATCCATCACAGCCTGTATTTACCCCTCCCTCCCCCTCTTTACTTGTCGGTTTTCATTTAAAATCGTGAATCACAAACGTCATTCTCCATTCCGTGACGTACCTTTGGATCGAGTCGTGTCTGTTCTGCTTCATGACGACACAAACGAGACATTCTCACCGGACCCCGAGGCGTTCCGCACACGGACAGGGACGCCGAAGCGTTCCGCACACGGACACGGACGCCGAGGCGTTCCGCAGACGGACACTGATCGGCCGAAGCTGCCGCTAAACCTGTTTTTATCATCCCTCCATTTTTTGTCCGACTCCAGACTGCCTCCTGAACCGTGGCCAGACTCCACACACTAACTTGCCACATCCCCATCGCCTGCCTTCCTCACCCGTTACGACAACCTACCCACCCCCACCCCCCAGCCAGCCTGTGTAGGATCACTGTGTCATTCTCTGCTTTAATCAATCTTTGAATCTTTCCTAGGCGTTACCTTCCCTCCAGGCTGGGTGTCTGGTCTTAAGCCAGCTTTTGGGAAATGACAAAACTGGGAAGTCTTCAGTTCTCAGTCCTCTGGTAGAACGAAGAGCAAAAAGTGAATCCAAATCATTGTAATTTGGGGGAATAATGAGGAAAACCTCAACAAAATCCTTGTGTTCCGATTCAGTTTGTCTGATACCTAAAAGAGAAGCTCTACATTCAGGGGTGAAAGGTGTTAATGTTTGGGTTTAATTTAAACATTAAATAAAATGGTTTCACACAAGTCGCCAAGAAAGACTTGGTAGAAGTTAAAGTTAAAGACGGAACGACGAGGTTTTTAAAGCGGCCTCTTCTGAAGGGTCCAGGGTTCTGTCGGATGAAAGTAAGACGGGTGGGATTGATGAGGGGCTGTCAGAGGGAAGGTTACCCACAACCCTTTGAGAGAAATCGCTGACAGCGCCAGCCTTCAATGTTTCTCTCTTCCTCCTCATCAGAATGGGCGATCGTGGAGGATTCAATAAGTTTGGTGGTAAGTGAAAAAAACAAAACAAAAAACACTTGAACAAAGAAGGTTTGGGTTTGAAGAGTCAAAGCTAAAAGGAGGGGAGGTCGCTGACGCGGGTCAAAAATGAGCATGTGGTTCCAGCCAATCAGGTTTACTGGGTTCTGCAAATGGTGTGAACGTAGTCAGCACAGGTCAAAGGTTCCTGCTGTACCTGGACAAGTCCAGCAGGGGTCACCAGCTGCTTCCTGTCTCCACATGAAGAGCATCAGTCTTCTTTTTACACGTCCAACATACGATAAAAGTTTTTATGTGTGGACAGACATCAGGAAGGTGGGAACGAGTCCGGCTATAAACCTGCTTTGGGCTGCGGGGGTCAAAGATTACTAAAAACTGGTGCGATTACACAACTGTAATCAACTTCCAGTAACTTGATCCAGTACAGGATGTACGATGGGAAGCTGGTGACTTAGAGGAACAATAGATAACTGTCACCCCCCTCCCTCACACTCCCACCAGTGGTTGTCAACAACATTGGTCATAATTATTAGGACGGATTGTTAGAGACCGGGATCTTTGCTGCGGTTCGTTTGCTGTGATTGGTCCAGAGAGAGGCTGGGTGTGGTCAGTGACATCATCAGTAGTAGATAAATAGCTACAGCCAATAGATTTCACCATCGCAGGTACAACACAGTATTGTTTGACGCATACATGTCATTACAAATAACTAGTGTAATTATGGTGATTACATTTATTCATGAATGAATGAACAGTTATTATAATTGCGCAAAACCCTAAGTTTCTAGGGAGAAACACAATCAAATCTTTTCCTTTATTCTTTTAAACGTGTTTTACTTCCTGACCTGATTCAGGCACCAGGTCACCTCTGGGTTCTAACGGGTCGACTGCTGCCTCCTGCTCCTGGTGGGGGTTCTGAACACTGATTCTGCTGTTGGGTTCCAGAAAGAGTTGAAACAAAACCCCCGCATGACGCAGAAATTTTGTAAAATGAGTCATTTCTGTAAAACCTGAGTTAATGAAAAATCTCTAGATTTAACATCCAATAACTTCTTTACCTCTAAGTCAAGGTTCATTTTTAAAATGTGTTTTAAAACCATCAAAGGTGAACAGATCATAAGAAAGGAAAGAGCTGAAGAAGCTTTTCAGGTTTCGGTTGCACGTGATGCTCGGGTTAGGGGGAAATCATCTTGAGGACAAAGAGTCTCCAAGAAAAGTCAAAGTGGTCTTTCTCTAACGGTGGTGACTCGTCCACCTGTTGGCCTTTCCCAAACAAGACTGGCCACCTCCATGCTGGGTGATGGAGTGTCAACAGGTGTCTTAGGTCGGCTCTGGAATCGTCTTCAACGTCTTTAGGAGGTCCAGTTGTCCAGATGAACATGGAGGTCTCAGCCGTGTGTCGGATCAGGCAAAGGAAGGACTTCCTGACGCGGGTTCATGAGTCGGACAAAGGTGTTCGTACGCCGTGTTGGACTTGGGTCCAGGAGTCATTCCTGTTGGTGTGATGGGAAGTTCATGCATCGAGACAAAAGTCTCCACTGCCCAACCTGTTTGGCTGGTCATTGGGCCAAAAGTCAGCAGGACCCAGGAACTGGTTTAGTAAGACGGGTGTTTGTCATTCTGGTGGTATTAATGTAGACAATCCGGTGTGGTGCATTCCTTCAAAAGTTATCAGTTACGTGTTTGAGGTGATGAATGATGAGATTATTTCATATTTGTGGTTAAAAAAGCTCATGAGAAGCTCTTGAGCTCCACATTCAAACCAACTAGAGCCCTAAACCCAAGAAGATGTGCCAGGAGGTCATGTGTAGTTCATCGTCTCCTCTTTTCTGCCACTAACTTCTGTTTTTGTCTTGTTACCCTCTCCAGGACCAAGAGACCCGGGACATGGAGGACCCAGCTTCAGTAAGTTTCAGCGCCACCAGGAGGACAGAAATGAAGCTACTTGACGTGGTGAACGTTGGTTGCGGGTCTTCATGTCTGTCGTGTTTCCTCTGACAGTGCAGGACCAGGATAACTCTGATAACAACACCATCTTCGTTCAAGGCCTGGGGGACGACTACACCGTGGAATCGGTGGCGGACTTCTTCAAGCAGATCGGGATTATTAAGGTTATTAAACTGGAACAAGAAAAATGAGGAAACCTGTTTCTGAATGGGTGTTTGTCTTTAGTTTGCTGGGGATTGATGTTTTGTCCAGGGGTGGGGTTGAAACTGGGCAAACCAGTCTGGCACTCTTGAACAAAGCAATCGGAATTTCATATTTATCTTGTGGAGTCTGAATAATGGTAACAAATTTATCACGCTGGTTTCAAGTCTTGTCGGTCTTTGTGGTTCCGTCCTCATGATGTCCAGGGTTGGCCGGTTCTGGAGCTCGTGGGTAGTGTGGTCGTTAGGGGGTTATCTTGACACTCCTTTGGCACCATTGGGTTAATCGCTTCCCTTCAGGTATTAATCGATAAAGGTGTGTTTAGAGGACTTTCTGCCACCCCCTGGAGCCTTCCCCCCCCATGAACGTTAGCCGTGACTTCAACCCCTGTCTGTCCTCAGGTCAACAAGAAGACTGGCCTGCCCATGATCAACCTTTACACCGACAGGGAGACGGGGAAGCTGAAGGGGGAGGCCACAGTTTCGTTCGATGACCCCCCCTCGGCTAAAGCCGCCATCGACTGGTTTGATGGTGAGCTGTCAACTTCCTGAAGCCTTCTTCCTTTTCCTCTTCCTCCTCTTCCTCTTCCTCCTTTTGATTCTGTCGTTCTTCCATAGGGAAAGACTTCAACGGGAATCCCATCAAGGTGTCTTTCGCCACCCGAAGGGCAGACTTTGGAGGCCGAGGCGGCATGAGGGGGGGTCGGGGGCGGGGAGGTGAGCCCGTTGTTTACACCTGCATTTGTTTACTTTTTAAATGTAATGTCTGTAAACAAAAACAAAAGAGCAGATGGGTCACCAGCGGGTCACCAGCGGACACGCGTCACACTGACGGAGGTGTACGGTTCGGTTCCCTATAGGACCGATGGGCCGCGGCGGTTTCGGAGGTGGCCGAGGGGGAGGTTTCCCAGGAGGCAATGGGGGAGCAGGAGGCGGGGGTGGAAGTGGAGGAGGCCAACAGAGAGCTGGAGACTGGAAGTGTTCCAATCCGTGAGTTCTGATTTGATGTGTGGAACGTTTGGCTTGTGTCTTTGGATATGGGTTCACATCCCATCCGATGGATCTGTAGGAACTGTGGGAACCTGAACTTCTCCTGGCGTAACGAGTGCAACCAGTGCAAAGCCCCCAAACCCGAGGACGCGGGTGGGATGTCTCCGATAGAGAGAGGTGGGGCGTGTTCCGGCCTCTCATTGGTGAACCACGTTGGTGGAGACACGACCGCAGCGCATTCTGAAACTGCTTGTCGTTTCCAGGAGGCTACGGTGGAGAGCGCCGAGGGGGATTCGAGCGAGGCGGCGGCGGTTTCAGGGGACGAGGCGGCGACCGCGGGGGCTTCAGAGGGGGCCGCGGAGGTGACCGGGGAGGATACGGCCCTGGAAAGATGGACGCAAGGTCAGACAAACGAACCCGACACACTCACCCTTCCTCCTGCGGACGCATCTGATTGGCTGATTATGTAACTGTTCTTTCCAGGGGGGACCGCAGACAGGAGCGGCGCGGTCGTCCTTATTAATCGGCCTTCAAGGTCGGACGCTCCCTCCCCCACCTCAGTTCAAAGACCAGCATTTGCGCCCTTATCCGCGTCGGTCCCCGCCCACACCTGTCCCCATTGTTATTGTGTACGTGAAGAATGTGACCATCCCCCATTTATTGTGTTTGCTCTCATCCATTAGCCCTCCTCTGCTCGCCGGGGGCCTCTTTTACAATTTAAATGATAGATTATGGGGGAGATTTCGCCGCCGCCCGTTTCCTCCATCGGGTTCCGGACCGGAGACTTTAGTTCTAAACCCTGTTTCCAACACGTCTTAATCGACAAAGACTCCTCGTCTCCGGCCACGGCGCCACGAAGGTGTGGATTCTGTTGGTGTGTTTTTATTTGTGTTACTGTAAAACTGCCACGTTTCATGTGTACAAGTGAGCTGTAATAAACGCTGAGTGTGTTTGTGGATCGGAACCGAGGTTCTGTTTGAGAGCAGAAAGCGGGCGGGCCCTTCCACCCACCTGTCGCCGCTCCTGGTTACACTTCACCGCTGTAGCGTGACGGCTGATGATGTGAAAACCACTCGTCATTGTTTTTAGCAGCCGGAGAATCAGAACCGGTTTGGTTTCCTGTGAGTGACACTAGAAACAATCACAAGTTATGGATGGAATAACTCAATGGAATATTATAATATTAATAATGTAATAATAATATCAATAATATAATTAATATTACAAATCTCTAATCATTTTGCTTCTTTTATTCTCTAATTATTCTGATTAAAGCAGAATTTTTTCTCCATGAATCATCAAAAAACTGATTAAAGTCATTTAGATCCTGCTGATGTCATCAAATATCACATTTTTACCCGGCATTCGAAAACAAAAGAATTAATTCAGGCAGGAATTCTTCAAGGTTCTGAAGAGGCTGAGCTCTGATTGGTTGATTTATTTCAAATCAGACTTGATCTAACCAAACCAGGTCTGGAATTCCAATAATTCTGGTTCACCTTTATACCACCTGTCATTTCGTTCCACTTCATAAACTTGATTTACTGGTTTTGCTTCCTTCTAGTTAGCGTTTAGTATCCCAGTAAAACGGATTATTTAATCTGTTCTCTGGTTTAAACTTTAACAGAAACTCTTTATAAACTGAGCTGCTGACCCAGAGGTGACGCTGCCAAGTCCTAAAAATAAATGGACCACAATGAAATCACCACGCTCCTGACTGACTGTTTAGTCATGGCTGGGTTTAGGGAAATTTCCATCACATCTAATCTAATCTAATCTAATCACATCACCCTGTTGCAATCCAAACAGGTTCCCTTATTGTGACATTTTTTAGATCTGCTGGTTACCAGGAATCAGGTACCAGCAGGAACAGGAACTATTGATCGATCGGGTATCAGGACCTCTGGATCAATACCAGCACAACACATCATCACACACAACAGATCTGCTCTGATTGGCTGTTCTACATAAAACATGAACAAACCCACGTGAAATAGAAGAAGCTGGTGCCATCATTTAAGGCTGATTCCTGTGGAATCTGTTGGAGTGATAAAATCTTACTTGTGTGTGAGTGTGTGTGTCTGTGTGTGTGTCTGTGTGCGCGTCAGCATTCGCTCTTTGTTGGTGAAAACTTCCCTGTTGTTTGTGAACAATGGCTGTCATGAAGGTCTCATGTTGGTATCTACAGGACATACTCTACTTACTGTAAATCCTCACACTGACTGACGTCATCGTGTCGGTTTGGTCTCGTCTGCATCGACATCCTGGAAACCTGTTTCTGTAGAAACCTGAAAAATGTTTCTCTATGATGTTGATGGATGAACTTTACATAGAGGCGTCAAATCAAGTCGTTCATAATTTCACACATGATGAATTCAGGGATGAGCTGCACATCAGGGCGAACATTACACGTTCAACGGTAAATAAACAGTTTGAATTCTTCAAAGATCAATAAACTGCAATAAGAATTATTTTTAAGAAAAGTGCCAAAGTATATAAATGGGACAAAAGTAAAATCTTGCATGACTAGTTGATTTTCTAAGACGTGTGGACAAACTGACTAAGCAGGGCTTTAAGGAATGTCGTCAGGTGAGGTGAGACCTGTTTAGTTCCTCCACGTCACGCGTCCACACTGATATATATGCTGGTGTCATTATTTTAAACTTAACTGGTTAACGGTCACCAGCTAATAAACTGACTGTGTTTAAAGCAGTTTAAGGTTTATTGAATCTGTTTCCCTGCTGGCAGCAGCTGAAAAGAATCACCTTTGATTCTGACCTCAATTCAGCTTGATTTTATTTTTTTACCATCAGTTAGTAAAAGTGTTTTTAATTACATAGAAAACCAACAAATCCAGTAAATGAACTATATCATCATAGTTGTTATTGCATAAGCTGTTTTTAACTATTTAAACACCTGACAGGTAGACAGAAGTGATGCTGCCGGAGGGGCGTGTCTTCCTCAGGTTAGTAAAGAAGGGCGTGGCCTGGGGCGGGGGGAGGAGGCAGGGGGGGCACAGGTGACTTAAGCCGCTGCACATCTCGGGACATGTACTCTAAATGATGTCTTTCCACAAGGCGGTGTGTGTGGCGACCCTGCTGGCGGTCCTGACCCCAGGTAAGACCCGCCTCAGGTACCTGCTGCACCTGTTGGACGCGCTCCATTTGTTCACCACTGGGTTCTGTTTGTTTTCCTGGGTGTTGTTGTGTTTTAAGGGATTAGGGTGTCATTAAGTTCAGATATTCACGGTGGAAACTCAGCATTTTATTCACAGTGTTCCTGTTAGAATTAAAATGATGGATCTTTAATATTTCCTTCTGGAATTAGTTCTAGATGGTTTAGAATTCAGCGATACGAAAGATATCTGTACAATTTATATCTTTCATTTTGCTTCAGTCTGGTATACATTTTAGGGTTTAATTGTGTTTTTTAAGACAATTCTTTCTCTGCTCCAACTTTCCTGACTTTAGATGATGTTTGTGCCTCATTATTAAATTCAACACAGATGAGGTTAAACCAGTTCTAACAGTCTAGCTCCAGGAGAACACTAACACCTGTCGCCATGTGACAGCCCACAGCCCGGACGGCGTGACGTCATGGATTAATGAACAAACTGCTTAGTCCAGGTTTTAATGACAGTTTTGGTTCAGGATGTGGAGGAAGAACAGGAGAATTCATCATCATCATCATGTGGGTCAGAGATCAGGAGACATCGCTTCTGCCCCGCCTTCTTCACTTCTGATGGTCAGCTAGTTCTGAACGTCCAGGGATCATTTGAAGTCACACAGTTTATCCTCCACACTCCACGTCTAACCGTCTAACTTTTCCTCTGATGATAGAAGACTTAAGAGAACAAAGATGATGTATTATGATTTATGATCACTGCTGTGTTTTATATCAGTGTTTAATATTTAACTTATGAAAGTGTGAGGCGTGTTGTTCCCTCATTTCACACTGTTAACACTTCATTCAGTGTCCCAGCCCAGATCCACAGGATGACAAAGACTGGGCAAAGGTCAAACTTGTTTAACAAAATACGTCTAAAGACAAAATAAACATGTCTATAGTGAACACGGCATGTAGTTGTCAGGGCGTCAGGGATGTGTGTCAACACGTATGACAATCACATGTGACAGGGTGTTGGCTGAAGGACAAAAGCTGTCCAGCAGGCAGGATGGCAGCACAGCATGATGGATACTAATGCAGCAGGTGTACCTTCAACATTAAAGGCATCTCCACCTACAGGTGTACCTTCACCATTAAAGGCATCTCCACCTACAGGTGTACCTTCACCATTAAATGCATCTCCACCTAAAGGTGTACCTTCAACATTAAAGGCATCTCCACCTACAGGTGTGCCTTCACCATTAAAGGCATCTCCAACTAAAGGTGTACCTTCAACATTAAAGGCATCTCCACCTACAGGTGTACCTTCACCATTAAAGGCATCTCCATCTACAGGTGTACCTTCTGCATTAAATGTAGCTCCTCATCTAAAAATGATAAACAATGTAAGTTCCATTAGTGTCGACCAGCAAGTTGTCATTTTTCCATCGGTGAAGCTGAAGTGTGTGTCCATCAGGATTTCCATGAGGCAACAGGAAGTGGTTGAAACACAGACCAACAAAAACCTGCTTCAAAGTTAATGCTGCAGTATTCTAACTGCTCCTTAAAAACCTGAACTGTTCCATTGTGTTAACCTGGATTGTTGTGAACCCGGACTTCGTGGGTCCTTGTGGATGAGTAGAAGACATCAGATCCAGATTTCAATCATAATGAAGATTAAGCTGAAGTGCATTATGGGCAAATATTGTAGATACTAGAGATCCACCCTGGGATGAACTGGAAGGTGGTGGAGTAAATTTAATGTTTTATGTCATCAACTTTATTAAGTTTTGAAAGATGAATGCAGAATTGTGGCTTTAAATGTTGTTTGTTTTACTTTTCAGAGACACAGTCTCAACTCGATAGTAAGTCATTTTCTGCTTTTCATTATTATTATTATTAGTAGTAGTAGTAGTAGTAGTAGTATTGGTCATGTATGCTGTCAATCTGGAAACATGTAGATTGATTCTGATTAGCCACAGCTGGAAGCAGGCTAGTATGCTAATCTTTGGCTTACAGCTAACATTTAGCATCTTGTGCTCTTCAGGATGCGGTCAGCCTCCACTCAACAACAGGATTGTGGGAGGCCAGGTGGCAAGTGAAGGCAGCTGGCCCTGGATGGCCAGTCTGCACATGCTCTTTGGTTCACACTTCTGCGGTGGGTCTCTCATCAACAACCAATGGGTGCTGACTGCCGCCCACTGCCTGGACGGGTGAGCAGTGGACGCAGAATCCATCTGAGGTTTCTCAGGTTGAAGTTGTCTGACAGCTTAGATCCTGATATCCGTCTTTCTTCTGTTGATGTCAGATCCAGTGCAAGCTCTCTGGTCGTTTATCTGGGTCGCCAGTCTCAAGAAGGAACCAACGAACACGAGGTGTCTCGACCAGTAACGGAGATCATCCTTCATCCCGACTACAGTACTATTACCAGTGACAACGACATCGCCCTCATGAAGCTCTCTTCGACTGTGGCTTTCACCAACTACATCCAGCCTGTCTGCCTGGCGGCCTCCGACAGCACCTTCTTCAATGGCACTGACGCCTGGGTTACCGGCTGGGGCACCATTGGATCTGGAGGTGAGGACAGTCGGACTGCAGTGTTTTCTCAGATGTAGCTCCTCCTTCATCCTGGCAGGTGGAGGTGGAGGTGAAGAAAGAGGGTGGAGCTGCTTCCGTACCAAAACTTTGGGTGCTCAAACTTTTTGACGGGCACTCCAGCTGAGGAGCAGATGAATGGAGGGTTTGTTTGTTCTAATGCAAATGACAAAGCTTACGTATGCTGACATATGAGAGCAAACTAACTTTAAAACTTTATTTATACATTCGTTCATTTATTTTCCATACAACTTCCGTCGTTTTCATGGGTCGCAGGGGTTGCCTGAACCTGTCTCAGCCTACTTACAGGTATGAGGCGGGAAGTTGCTACGGATACTTTGCCAGCGCATTTATTCTATAAATTACTTATGTAGTTTCAACAGGCTTGGCGGGCCAGATTACAAAGCCTAAAGGGCCGTCAATGGCCCTGGGGCCGGAGTTCGTCATTGTCTGATTTAGAAGATGCTTTAAAGCAAACAACAAGCCAATGCTTTACTTCATGAATGCAAAACTGGCCCCTGAAACGAACAGACATGTCAGTCATACTTCACGCTTCAGACACAAACAGAATGTTCAGCAAAGAGCAGAAATGTTAGGGTTCTTGCTCTGTAGGGAATGAATTTCCACAGTAACTAGTTGATTTGACCGGTCCACCCAGTTTGTTTTGGTGATCTAGTCTTCTGAACTTTGTCTTTTCAGTGCCTCTTCCTTCCCCACAAAACCTAATGGAGGTGGAGGTCCCGGTTGTGGGCAACAGACAGTGTAACTGTGACTATGGCGTGGGCGCCATCACTGACAACATGATATGTGCCGGGTTGCGCGCTGGTGGGAAGGATTCGTGCCAGGTGACCATTTTCAACACTGGTCAGGTCTCACCTGCTGCAGACAACACTTCTAACGGTTCTGCTTTCCTTCAAGGGGGATTCTGGAGGTCCGATGGTGAGCAAGCAGAATGGTCGCTGGATCCAGGAGGGCGTTGTGAGTTTTGGAAGAGGTTGCGCCCTGCCTGAATTCCCAGGAGTCTATGCTCGTGTGTCTCAGTATCAGGACTGGATTAACAGTCACATCAACACCAACCAGCCGGGATTCCTCACTTTCACATCCAGTGGCACCGATGGGGACCTCAGTGTCAACTGTGACGGTCTTCCACCAGCGCCAACCCCAACCCCAGGTGAGCACCACCCAACTACACTTCATCTTCCACTCATCTGGGTCTGGGTCAACATCCTTTCTTCCTTGACCAACCTTCTGCCTTCCCGTCCAGCTGTGGTTTGCGGCTCAGCATCAAAGAATACGCGTTTCTTGAGTGGAAGCTCGGTGACGACTGCCGGGATGTGGCCGTGGATGGCAAGCCTGAACAAAGATGGACGTCACATGAGTAGCGGTACGCTGGTGTCGCTGGACTATGTTTTGACCAGCGCCGACAACTTCACAAGGTGAGACAGCTGGAGGGATGGCATTAAGCCCTGTAGTCTCTGTTAGTTCTCCACGGACCGGTTTAACGTCATTGACCTCTCCTGGTCCACGCCCCAGGGGTTGGGGACTGCTGGTTTAACAAACAAAGGAGGAATGTTGTTGTCGTAAATTGCTGAGGTTGTAACTTAATTCTTTTCAGTTCTTCGGCAGCGTCTGAGTGGACCGTCATCTTGGGTCGTTTGAGGCAGAACGGATCTAACCCTTTTGAGGTGACACTGAATGTCACAAACATCACTTTGAGTAATCACACCGGGTCGAACATCGCCGTCTTGCGTCTGGCCACCCAACCAACCCTGTCGGACTACATCCAGCCCATCTGCCTTGACAACGGGAAAACCTTTCCCGTTGGGACGACCTGCTGGGTGGCCGGTTGGAGCTCCAGCCGAGGAGGGGGTAGGTCTTCAGCCGCGGTGCATCGACTCACCTGTTCAGGATTCAGATGCTAACACTGCTCATTCTTTATTTTTCCCATCTTTAGAGGAACAACTCCTGCAGGAGCGTCAGGTGTCAGTGGTGGACTGTGGGAGCGCTGCCTCCAGCGACAGCATTTGTACAGAAGATTTCACACCTGAGCAGGTGGGTAATGAGAACAGAATGATCTTCATCTTTGTCAACCGTTGTTCTTCCTGTTTATGTCTTTTTATCTCTTTTATCCATTTTATGAAACGATAAACTCATCTGTTTGTTCAGGGTGATTCTGGCGGGCCACTGATGTGCAAGTTGGACGGCTCCTGGTTCCAGGCGGCGGTGATCTCGGTGGGAAACGACACCGCCGGCGGAACACGACAGTCGATGAAGGTCCTCACCAAACTTAGCACCTTTCAGACCTTCCTGACCGATATGATCGGAACCTTCTTATCTCCGGCCACAGTTGATGCCACCACCGCCACCACCACTGTCGCCACCACCACCCCGTCTGGGGCTGCTGCTGATCACTCCCCCGTTTTCCTCCTCTTCCATCTTCTCACCTTCGCTGTCTGCCTCCAGCTCTTCTCATAGAAACTTGTGTGTAAATAGTTTTACATGATGTCAGAAGAACAAATGAATGTAAACTTGACTCAAAAGACTTTGTGGTCTTCAAGTAGCACCAACGGTTCAATACTTGACTCTCCTTCTTTGGGGGAACTTGAGGAACAGACGAGTGAAGACTGACATTTCGCTCCCAGTCAAAGATGAACCAAGAACCACCTGAAGGAAGTTCAGCTGAAGCTAAGCCTGACCTGGAGTTCTAAAGGGTTTCTGCTGCTGTTTTTAAGTCAAATTTCATATTTTCCATTTTTAAACCAGGGTTTAATCAAACTGTATTTTTCCAGTGAAGTCAGAATATTGTGGAGGTCAGCTGTAAGCGGCCGTCCATCGTCTTACATCAGGTTATCAGGGAACATAATTAATTATTTGGTTTTAATAGGCTCCAGCAACCCCGTGACCCACGAAGCAGAAGAAGCATCAGAGATGGATGGGTGGATGATTGAGTTCTAATGATGAATCTGTTTTTATGTGCAATAAATGAATTGTGACTCAATTTCTTCTTGGTCAGAAAAACCTGTTTTTAAATGAAATTCTGTTTTGTTGATTCAGGGATATTTTCCTCTGCTGTGACTGAAGCAGCAGGTTAAAGTTGTGTTCTTGTTGCTGGTATGTTTGCTCATGTCTACAGAATTAAAACCGTCCTCTGAATGAAACTCCATTGTTCACAGTCTGCTATTAGTTTGATGGGCTGGAGGTCAGAGTTCATCCTGCAGCCAACCGTCATTAAAATGAATGTAAGCTAAGACTGTGACGTTCAACAGACATATTTACTGTGTGTGTGAGCCTTTAGCAATCTACCTACATGTTATAAAACGTAATGAAGTTTATGGTTTAAATTAAATGTTTTGCATCACATGACGCATCACTGATCAGTCATCTAAGTCAAACATCATCACATCATCTGCAGCGACCAGAGTACATGTGGGGGGAGGTGGGGCAGTAGGAGCATGGAAGCTGTCTCTTCCTCTTCTGAATGTTGTCATGGCAACTTATTTGCAAGCTATAAAATTCCTCCCAGAGGACAGGAGTTGTTCTCATTGACAAACAAGGGCAGAAACGTAACTTCCTAACCCTAAAACACAACTCCTCTTTACAGTGTCACACACGACACAGCCTTAAACTGTTTTTCTAACTGTTTGACGTAATTATATTTTATTTCAAACGTTTCCTTCCGTGTAGGAGCATTCACACAAGTCTGTTCTTTGGTTTGGTTTCAAGCATTGTGTCAAACTCGCTGCATAGCTTCCCAGAAGACTTGTGCCTTTTCATTTCATTTCATTTTTTAGTTTTACTGTATCTTGATCCGCGGGAGCTGCATCTCGGCTGACGTAGCAACTCCATGTTTTGGTGTGGGAAATGCGCGCCCACATGTGGCTGAAAGATGTACTACAGCTAAGAGCTGAACCTATTTTATATAGACTCTTTCCCGTCTGGAAGCACTATGCATTGGTGGTTCAGTGGTAGAATTCTCGCCTGCCACGCGGGAGGCCCGGGTTCGATTCCCGGCCAATGCAACGAAAATTTTTCACAGTTACAAAGAATTTTATCCCAAAACTGCATCATCATTATCATCAAGACTCTTGCTCTGATATTGATTCAAGAAAAGGCTAAAATCCTTTTCCGAAGATGTGAAGGCTCAGGCTGGAGAGGATTCTGCTGACAAAGATTTTATAGCAAACCAAGGTTGGACATTTTTTAAAACAAACTAACAAACATGGGTAGAAAGAAAACCTTTCCACAAGACTTGTGTATATTCCTGCATCTGTTTCCGTGACCCGGTAGCGGTAGCTTGGCTAAAGTTACCTGCAACAGTCATGATGGACGCTTGTCAGCGTACGTCACGACTCCATGTGTATTGGTGCGGGGAAAGTGCGCCCTCATGTGGCAGAAAAGTGTAACGCAGATACGAGTCCTTAAAAATGCCAAAATAGAATCAGAACCGTTTTATTGTCGAACCAAACGAGGTCTCCAGCGACCTGTTCGAAGATGAAAAATCATATGTCCAACGCAATAGTTAAAGGAATCTAGATAGTATACAGTCAAGTAGCTGTAAGGCATTGGTGGTTCAGTGGTAGAATTCTCGCCTGCCACGCGGGAGGCCCGGGTTCGATTCCCGGCCAATGCAAACCCGCTTTTTTTCCACTGTTGCAAACTATTTCAGTTCAAAACCCCACTTGAAATACGTAATATAAAATACCAACGCTCTGTAACAACATAATAATTAGAGGATTTAAAATGTCTCCAATCAGAAGATCACTTGTCTTAAAAAATGCCCTCAGTTGTCACTAGCTGCAACTTTTTGAACCGCTAAAAAACAACTTCCTAAACAGGAGGTGGATCATTGGTACAGTTATCGTATTCACACTAAACTTGTACGAAGTTTATAAAGATGAAAAATTTCAACTTCAGGCTCTTATGTCGAAATGTTACTTTATTTTGGTGAAACAACTTCTTTTCCTGCGTCTTACGTTTGAACATCCAATGAGGACGGAGCAATCGTTCGACGCCTACTCGCAAACACTTATGGGATATGTAGTGTTTTAAAGACACGTCCAGAAAGTGTCACTGGCAACTTCCTGGTGCGGGGCTGACGCCATCTTGGCAGTTCTGTGCTGGAAGACCAGCCCCTCTGAATCTGCGCAGAGCCGCAGAGGCGTGTTATTGTTTTCAAAACCACGGGGTAATGACTGGCGGGACCGACTTTCGCAAGAACTACAACCCCAACAAGGACTCTGGCTCCAGTATGGACGTAGACATGGACTCTAGCCACATGGAGAGCGAGCAGGGCGACCTGAGCAGCAGCATCCAGGCTGCGTGCTCCTCCAACGGCAGCGGCGGCGAAGAGGACGAGGCGGAGGCCGTCGGCCGTTCCCTCGAAGCCGGGGGCTCGATTAGTAAACACGCGCCGGGCGGAGGCGGCGTGCTGTGCGGCGGCAGAGAGCAAGAGGTGTCGGTGGAAATCGGAGAGACGTATTTGTGTCAACGAGCCGACAAGTCGTGGCGTGAGTTAACGGGACTAGTTAGTAAATATTACCTGTTAGGTAGACGACATTAACCATTATTATAGTTTACTTATTTTATTTAGTGATTTCTAGAAGATAGAATCGTGGACGTAAAACAGTCCATTGCTTTATTCAGAATGACAGCTTGGTGATGTCCTGGTGCACCTAAAAATACAACAATATGGAATTAAAATATTACAATATGGAATTAAAAAGGCTAATAAAATGTTTAAAAACAGGATAGCTGTACAGTTACATTTTGTTTTACAGTAAATTAAAAGTCCAGTCTGACCCATCAGACTGTCCATGTTTGACTGACCAGAGCAGGCGGGTGTTTACCCACCTAAAGCTGGGTACTTGGTTGATGACGTCACTGGGGATAATGAACCCTCACCCTGACTTGTTAAAGGATCAACACACCTGCTTTAGTGTTTTGCTGATGAACGCTGATGGTCGTGTTTTCCCGTCAGACACGGCCGAGGTCATCCAGTCCCGGCTGAACGAGCAGGAGGGCAGGGAGGAGTTCTACGTTCACTACGTGGGATGTGAGTGTGAACACACCTGTTACCACACACACACACACACACACACACACGTCTCCGTTGGTGGTGACCCGGTGTGTTGCTGTGGATGCAGTCAACCGGCGTCTGGACGAGTGGGTGGGGAAGGCCCGTCTGGCGCTCACCAAGACGGTGAAGGACGCGGTGAGGAAGAGCACGGAGATCGGCGGCGTGGGCGACTTGGGCGAACAGCCGGAGAGGAAGATCACCCGAAACCAGAAGCGCAAACACGATGAGATCAACCACGTGCAGAAGGTCGGTGCGTCTCTGGGCTGCGTGCTCGTGTCGCCCTTGTTGTGTGTGTGGTCATGTGATCGGTTCTCCTCCGTCTGCAGACGTACGCCGAGATGGATCCGACGACCGCCGCGCTGGAGAAGGAGCACGAGGCGGTGAGGCGGAGCGACTCGGATACGAAGCCCCCCGTGTGTTCGGTGGTGTTCCTCCTGAACGCTTTCGTCTCCTTTCAGATCACCAAAGTGAAATACGTGGATAAGATCCAGATCGGGAACTTTGAGATCGACGCCTGGTACTTCTCGCCGTTTCCTGAGGAGTATGGGAAGCAGCCCAAGCTGTGGATCTGCGAGTACTGCCTGAAGTACATGAAGTACGAGAAGACCTTCAGACATCACCTGGTCAGTGCTGCCCTGAGGGGGGGGGCGTGGCCTGTCGACCCTGTCGCCATCTTTTTATCTGTTTGTGTTTCTTGCTTTTATTCTGGAACTCCATCTTTATTTGTCCTCAGTCTCACTGCCAGTGGAAGCAGCCGCCAGGAAAAGAAATCTACCGGAGGAGCAACATCTCTGTTTATGAGGTGGATGGGAGGGACCATAAGGTGAGCACCCCGGGGGAGGGAGAGAGTTGATTGGCTGCATCTGGCGTCCGTCTCACGCTTGATTTCCTCTGTCTGCAGATCTACTGTCAGAATCTGTGTCTACTAGCTAAACTGTTTCTGGACCACAAGACGCTTTATTTCGACGTGGAGCCGTTCATCTTCTACATCCTGACGGAGGTCAACAAGCAGGGGGCGCACATCGTGGGATACTTCTCCAAAGTGAGCCCCGCTTCTGGGATGGGGAAGAAGAGCTCCGAAATGTGTTTCCGGTAACCGGTGGTGTTTTTTCAGGAGAAAGAGTCTCCGGACGGGAACAACGTGGCCTGTATCCTCACGCTGCCGCCGTACCAGCGCCGGGGCTACGGGAAGTTCCTCATAGCCTTCAGTGAGTGGGTTGTCATGGAGACGATGAGACGTTCTCATATCTTTCTGTCCAGGTCTTCCCAGCAGAGTTTTCCCGTCTTCAACAGAACCATCGCAACCCAAAGGGCTTCTGTTGAGAGCAACAATTAAGATTTATGCATACAAGTACATTCACTTTTGGAATTTTATTTTCTGTTGATTTTTTATAGGTTGTTATAATCAAGTATCAGAAACAGCATCAAATCAATTTCAAGGAAGGAATATCAGTATCAGTATCCAAATCCCATCAAAATTTTACCTATTTCAAATTTCACTTGTCTTTAATGCTTCTTGCAGGTTACGAGCTGTCGAAGCTGGAGAGCGCCGTCGGTTCTCCGGAGAAGCCGCTGTCTGACCTGGGGAAGCTGAGCTACAGGAGCTACTGGTCCTGGGTGCTGCTGGAGATCCTGAGGGACTTCAGGGGAACGCTGTCCATCAAGGACCTCAGGTGGAGGCATCACCACACCCCGCTCCTTCTCCTTAATCACGTTCAGGATTGATAGCTCTGATGCTCCGCCCCCTCCCCAGCCAGATGACCAGCATCACGCAGAGTGACATCATCAGCACGCTCCAGTCGCTCAACATGGTGAAGTACTGGAAGGGTCAGCACGTCATCTGTGTGACGCCCAAACTGGTGGAAGAACACCTGAAGAGCGCCCAGTACAAGAAGCCACCAATCACAGGTGAGCCGTGTTCACTTCCTGTCTGAGCGTGTCAGTCAGTAAGACCCCGCCTCTTCGTTTGTCTCTTCATCTGTTACACCGCCGATGAAGAGACATATCATGTGTGTTTTCAGCTCTAATATCATACGTGTTTTCTCCCCCAGTGGACACCATGTGTCTGAAATGGGCGCCTCCGAAAAATAAACAAGCCAAGTTGTCCAAGAAGTGAGAGAAGAGCCGCCGCCATGCTGCGAGGAACTCCATGTAAATAGTTGTGGGTAGCGCGTCTGTATTTTCTTACAATAAATATTTTTAAAAAGCCCAAACTTATGTTGTGATTTCTTTTCTTTTTTTCCCTTCGACTTCTCAGTCTGAAAGCTTTTCAATTATTTCAGTAGTTTGTCATCAGTTGCTTTAGATGTCAGCAAAACGTTTGTTTGATTTTACTGCACATGAACGGATGAGGGTTCAGCCTGGAAACGGACCTTGTTGGATATAAATGTCACATTTTGTCTTTATACTCTGGAAGCAGCTCGTCGACGACGTAGAAATCCTCTTAAGATTGCTCCTTGATTGTGGCTCACTGCTGGAGAAATAGCCTAAAGTAAAGAAGGTGATAGAGAATTGACTGAAACCGAGACACAATATGATAAATTGACGATATCATTTACAGACCACCTTATCAACTAGGTGTCCACTAGGGGGCGCCCTGAGCAAGCGCTGTCATTGGTTTGCGAATACCGGAAGAAAATACATTCCCTGACCGGGAATCGAACTCCGGCCGCGGCGGTGAGAGCGCCGAATCCTAACCACTAGACCACCAGGGAGGTTGCTTTACCAAAAATTGGTATTGATATGTATACATATTTTACATTTTCATATATTTTTGTTTATTGGAGGACCGATCGGGTGACGTACACCGGCTGGTAGTTGCTACGGCAACAGCACTGCTGCACAACTTCCGGGTTCAGAGATTTGCCCATAGTGACGTTCACCTTCGTGGTTCTGGACTCGGCTGCTCGTCGGGACTGATCACGAATATTCCCGAGTTCAGCCGAGCCCAGAGGTGACTCGGTGTGTCACCAAGTGTGGCTCCGCTGAAACAGGCCGTGATGACTGTCGTTCCGTTCACCGACGTCACCAGAACACAGAGCAGGTGGATCTGTGGCTCCAGCGCAGTTTGGAGTTTAGTGAACCAGAGAAAATGGACCGGAAGTGCCTCGGTGGCCGGAAAGCAGGAAATACTTGGAAAAACACGGCAGTTTCTGATTTGAGGCTTCATAATTCCTTCTTTCTATACCTCCCAGAGACCAGGACGGGACACGGCCCCTCCCGGCTCATTACTGCAAGATTCTGATGTGATCCAGAACCTGCAGCGAGTGCGGGTTGGGCTCATTGTGAGAACTAACCCACCACACCACCGATTCCGTCACACTCACACCTTTTCTCGAACAATCACCTACTTTACCTTTAGGAAACTCTAACGAGAAGGTGCTAGTTAGCACTTCAAGTAGTTTTACGATTGTATACATCTACAATAGTAACACGTGTTAAACGCCACTGCTGATCAAATATTCAGAAGGCTCTTGATTCTAATTAATTAGATACCCTCTTGTGGCCAAAAGGAGGAACTACAGATGCTTCATTTTCATTTGGTCGCTTTGATGACACATCTCGGAAGACGAGTCAATAATGTTCTACGTTGTTGAAGGATCTGTAATCATGATGCCCTCTTGTGGACACAGTGGGTAACTACAAAAACATTGCAATCAAGTTAGGCAATGATAGATTGACATTAGCTTCCGGTTATGACTATCAAAATAAGATAAGTCAACGGAACTGTAGCGTGTTTGTCCCTCCTGCTAAAAGCGACTAGAAATGCAAACTTCTAAATTAGTAATTTTAAATGACCTTTTCTCCGCACGCATTTGTTTTCGTCATTCAGGAAAATGCCTGAAAAATGACGGGACTTCTCATCTCTCTGAGATAAATCTTCAGCTGCTGTGATTTGATTTGTAGCTTTTATTATAATTTAAAGGTTCTAAAAAGCTATTGATAGTTACAATTAACGTTATTAACCAGTTCGGGAACGATATTTTTTTGTTCTTCCCGGTTCAGGAACATAATTCATGGATGGAACGTGAAACCGGAAACAGTATAATACTGTTTCTGTTCGAAACGAACGGAATGGCAAACCCTTCTGATTCAAAGCCCTGGATTCACCCACAACTTTAACACTTTTATACAAAAATGTAACAGATTTTGACATTTTATAAATTTCCTCACTCAAAACACCCTACAAGTCTTTGTTTGGACGGTAAGAATCGTCCAAAAATGTCGTGAAAATATTAAAAACTCGTCTCCAGTTTTTGGTCGTACTTTTCTCGTGAAATTGAATGAAACATATTTCCTGTTCGTTTGATGCTTTTATTTTGAACGACCACCGGATATGAACAAATGTTGTTGACGCTGCCCTCCTGTGGTCAATTATCAGTACTACACATTTTAGTTTCCCTCAGTCTTCGTGTCCGAACCCAGACGAACAATCATCTACTTTACCTTTAGGAAACTCTAACGAGAAGGTGGAGGGGGGCCCATGCTAGTTAGTACTTCAAGCAGTTTTATGATTGTATACGTTTTCAATAGTAACACATGTTAAACGCCATTGCTGATCAAATATTCAGAAGGCTCTTGATTGTAATTAATTAGACACCCTTATGGATGTAATGAAGGAGGACATGAAGGTAGTTGGTGTGAGAGAAGAGGATGCAAAGGACAGGGTTAGATGGAGGCAATTGATCCGCTGTGGCGACCCCTGAAGGAAAAACCCGAAAGAAAACGAAGAAGAAGACCGTCTTGTGGCCAAAAGAAAGAACTACAAATGCTTCATTTTCATTTGGTAGCATTGATTTACATGGTTTTTACTTGATAGAAGGCAAACTTTTGATAAGTTGATTAAAACGACTTAAAATATTTCTTTCAAAGTTAGAGTGCATGAGACGCACTCTAACTTTGAAGGAAGTTAATTCTACACGTTGAAATGTAGAATTATCATTTCAACGTGTAGAATTCCTGATTGTTGCATAATTTAAACGAACAAAGGACGTGACTCCTAAAAACAAGTCTAAAACCAAAAACACAAAACACAAAGACAAGGACAAAAAAAACTTTAAAAAGAAAGAAAAAGAATATACAAGCAGAATGAGACAGGGATGCTTCATATCTGTTCAACTTTTCCGTGGAAAACTAAACAACAAAGTTATTTCAGAAGACGTGTCAATAATGTTCTTCTACGTTCTTGAAGGATCTGTGATCACGATGCCCTCCTGTGGACATAGTGGGTAACTACAAAAACATCGAGATCAAGTTAGACGTTGTTAGATTGTCGTTAGCTTCCGGTTATGACTATCAAAATAAGATAACTCAACGGAAATAATGCCTCGTAACAATGTGATTGTGTTTCCTGTTAAGGTTTCCCGGGATGAATTTGAGTGTGACACCGCTGGAGACATGCGGTGGATCCGTTCTGATTTAATAACGACACCAGTAACCATGGAGACTGCTGTAACCGTCCGTTCTGTCTAGTTTAGCGTTCAGACAAACAGAACCGAGTGAAACATGGAGGCAGCGGAGTCAGAGTCACCATCCGATGCTAACGAGCTAATTAGCCGCTCCGTGCAGACGGAGGAGCAACAGGCGGCGGACAGGAGCTGATGTCGGGATGGAGGGGCGCAAAGCTCCGGCGATATTTCTGGACTCCAACAACCATTAATTTTGAAGAAGGAATGTAGCTTCAAGAGAAAAAAAGTAAAAGAGAAGATGTAACAATGTGGTTGTGTTTCCTACTTGAGTTTTCCGGAGGACGTATTTGAGTGTGACACCGCTAGAGACAGGTGCAGAGGAGGGAATGTGTTGTGAGCCGTTCTGCTTTAATAAAGACACCAGTAATGGTGGTGTTGAATTTCCTGACTTTATATCTGTTAAAACATTCCGTGTAAAACTACACAACAAAGTTATTTATGAAGACGTGTCAGTAATGTTGTTCTACGTTCTTGAAGGACCTGTGATCGTGGTGCCCTCTTGTGGATATGATGGGTAACTACAAAAACATTTAAATAAAGTTAGGCGTTGTGAGATGGTCAGCAGAGCACCACAGTATGGAGTCAGGTCGAGCTGGCTGATCCATCCGCCTGGACTTCTGAGCTGCTCCTCATCCCACCAGCAGAGCAGGGGGGGGTCAGACTGATATTACAGGAAATTGATTTATGATCCTTGATCCTTACAGGGTTCAATGAAGCAACAAGAGATACGGAGTAAATGTTCATGTGTATTAATATAAATACATACATAAGTGTTTGTGTGCGTGAGTTACAGAACAATCTAATGACAATCTAACAACGTCTAACTTTTTCTCAATGTTCTTGTAGTTACCCACCATGTCCACAAGAGGGCATCACGGTCACAGATCCCTCAAGAACGTAGAAGAACATTATTGACACGTCTTCATAAATAACTTTGTTGTGTAGTTTTCCACGGAATAGTTTAACAGATATAATAAAACGGAATAATAGTGTTTCTGTTCGAAACGAACAGAAATGGCAAACAATTGTGATTCAAAGCCCTGGATTTACCCACAACTTTAACACTTTTATACTAAAATGTTACAGATTTTGACACTTTATAAATTTCCTCACTTAAAAATCCCTACACGTCTTTATTTTGATGGTAACAATCGTCCAAAAATGACGTGAAAATATTAAAAACTCGTCTCCAGTTTTTGCTCGTACTTTTATCGTGAAATTGAATGAAATATATTTCCTGTTCGTTTGATGCTTTTATTCTGAGCCACCACCGGATATGAACACATGTTGTTGACGCTGCCCTCCTGTGGTCAATTATCAGTACTACACATTTTAGTTTGACTCAGTCTTCCTGTCCGAACCCAGACGAACAATCATCTACTTTACCTTTAGGAAACTCTAACGAGAAGGTGGGGGGGGGGGCTAATGCTAGTTCGCACTTCAAGCAGTTTTACGATTGTATACGTTTTCAATAGTAACACATGTTAAACGCCATTGCTGATCAAATATTCAGAAGGCTCTTGATCGTAATTAATTAGACACCCTTATGGATGTAATGAAGGAGGACATGAAGGTAGTTGGTGTGAGAGAAGAGGATGCAAAGGACAGGGTTAGATGGAGGCAATTGATCTGCTGTGGCGACCCCTGAAGGGAAAAGCCGAAAGAAAAAGAAGAAGACGAAGACCCTCTTGTGCCCAAAAGGAGGAACTACAAATGATTAATTTTCATTTGGTCATATAGATTTACATGATTTTTAACTTGATAGAAGGCAACCTTTTGATAAGATGAATGAAACGAATTAAAATACTTCCTTCAAAGTTAGAGTGCATGAGACGCACTTTAACCTTGAAGGAAGTTAGCTCTACACGTTGAAACGTAGAATTATCATTTCAACGTGTAGAATTCCTGATTGTTGGATAATTTAAACCAACAATTAAAGGACATGATTCGTGAGAAGAAGTCTAAAACCAAAAACAACACAAAGACAAGGACAAAAAAAACTTTAAAAAGAAAGAAAAAAATATACAAGCAGAATGAGACAGGGATGCTTCATATCTGTTCAACTTTTCCGTGGAAAACTAAACAAAGTTATTTATGAAGACGTGTCAGTAATGTTCTTCTACGTTCTTGAAGGATCTTTGATCGTGGTGCCCTCTTGTGGACATAGTGGGCAACTACAAAAACATTGCAATCAAGTTAGGCGATGTTAGATTGTCATTAGCTTCCGGTTATGACTATCAAAATAAGATAACTCAACCGAACTAAAGCGTGTTTGTCCCTCCTGCTAAAAGCGACTAGCAATGCAAACTTCTAAATTAGTTGTACATTTGAAGGTCCTTAAAATACCTACCTATTTATGTTTACAATCAACGTTATTAACCAGTTTGGGAACTATATATTTTTTGTTCTTACCGGTTCAGGAACGTAATTCATGGGTGGAACGTAAAACCGGAAACTGTATAATACTGTTTCTGGTTCGAAACGAACAGAATGACAAACAATTGTGATTCAAAGCCCTGGGTTCACCCACAACTTTAACACTTTTATACAAAAATGTAACAGATTTTGAAACTTTATGAATTTCCTCCTTTAAAACTCCCTACACGTCTTTATTTGGACGGTAAGTACAAAAACATCGAGATCAAGTTAGACGTTGTTAGATTGTCATTAGCTTCCGGTAGTGACTACCAAAATAAGATAACTCAACGGAAATAATGCCTCGTAACAATGTGATTGTGTTTCCTGTTAAGGTTTCCCGGGACGAATTTGAGTGTGACACCGCTGGAGACATGCGGTGGATCCGTTCTGATTTAATAACGACACCAGTAACCATGGAGACTGCTGTAACCGTCCGTTCTGTCTAGTTTAGCGTTCAGACAAACAGAACCGAGTGAAACGTGGAGGCAGCGGAGTCAGAGTCACCATCCGATGCTAACGAGCTAATTAGCCGCTCCGTGCAGACGGAGGAGCAACAGGCGGCGGACAGGAGCTGATGTCGGGATGGAGGGGCGCAAAGCTCCGGCGATATTTCTGGACTCCAACAACCATTAATTTTGAAGAAGGAATGTAGCTTCAAGAGAAAAAAAGTAAAAGAGAAGATGTAACAATGTGGTTGTGTTTCCTACTTGAGTTTTCCGGAGGACGTATTTGAGTGTGACACCGCTAGAGACAGGTGCAGAGGAGGGAATGTGTTGTGAGCCGTTCTGCTTTAATAAAGACACCAGTAATGGTGGTGTTGAATTTCCTGACTTTATATCTGTTAAAACATTACGTGTAAAACTACACAACAAAGTTATTTATGAAGACGTGTCAGTAATGTTGTTCTACGTTCTTGAAGGACCTGTGATCGTGGTGCCCTCTTGTGGATATGATGGGTAACTACAAAAACATTTAAATAAAGTTAGGCGTTGTGAGATGGTCAGCAGAGCACCACAGTATGGAGTCAGGTCGAGCTGGCTGATCCATCCGCCTGGACTTCTGAGCTGCTCCTCATCCCACCAGCAGAGCAGGGGGGGGTCAGACTGATATTACAGGAAATTGATTTATGATCCTTGATCCTTACAGGGTTCAATGAAGCAACAAGAGATACGGAGTAAATGTTCATGTGTATTAATATAAATACATACATAAGTGTTTGTGTGCGTGAGTTACAGAACAATCTAATGACAATCTAACAACGTCTAACTTTTTCTCAATGTTCTTGTAGTTACCCACCATGTCCACAAGAGGGCATCACGGTCACAGATCCCTCAAGAACGTAGAAGAACATTATTGACACGTCTTCATAAATAACTTTGTTGTGTAGTTTTCCACGGAATAGTTTAACAGATATAATAAAACGGAATAATAGTGTTTCTGTTCGAAACGAACAGAAATGGCAAACAATTGTGATTCAAAGCCCTGGATTTACCCACAACTTTAACACTTTTATACTAAAATGTTACAGATTTTGACACTTTATAAATTTCCTCACTTAAAAATCCCTACACGTCTTTATTTTGATGGTAACAATCGTCCAAAAATGACGTGAAAATATTAAAAACTCGTCTCCAGTTTTTGCTCGTACTTTTATCGTGAAATTGAATGAAATATATTTCCTGTTCGTTTGATGCTTTTATTCTGAGCCACCACCGGATATGAACACATGTTGTTGACGCTGCCCTCCTGTGGTCAATTATCAGTACTACACATTTTAGTTTGACTCAGTCTTCCTGTCCGAACCCAGACGAACAATCATCTACTTTACCTTTAGGAAACTCTAACGAGAAGGTGGGGGGGGGGGCTAATGCTAGTTCGCACTTCAAGCAGTTTTACGATTGTATACGTTTTCAATAGTAACACATGTTAAACGCCATTGCTGATCAAATATTCAGAAGGCTCTTGATCGTAATTAATTAGACACCCTTATGGATGTAATGAAGGAGGACATGAAGGTAGTTGGTGTGAGAGAAGAGGATGCAAAGGACAGGGTTAGATGGAGGCAATTGATCTGCTGTGGCGACCCCTGAAGGGAAAAGCCGAAAGAAAAAGAAGAAGACGAAGACCCTCTTGTGCCCAAAAGGAGGAACTACAAATGATTAATTTTCATTTGGTCATATAGATTTACATGATTTTTAACTTGATAGAAGGCAACCTTTTGATAAGATGAACGAAACGAATTAAAATACTTCCTTCAAAGTTAGAGTGCATGAGACGCACTTTAACCTTGAAGGAAGTTAGCTCTACACGTTGAAACGTAGAATTATCATTTCAACGTGTAGAATTCCTGATTGTTGGATAATTTAAACCAACAATTAAAGGACATGATTCGTGAGAAGAAGTCTAAAACCAAAAACAACACAAAGACAAGGACAAAAAAAACTTTAAAAAGAAAGAAAAAAATATACAAGCAGAATGAGACAGGGATGCTTCATATCTGTTCAACTTTTCCGTGGAAAACTAAACAAAGTTATTTATGAAGACGTGTCAGTAATGTTCTTCTACGTTCTTGAAGGATCTTTGATCGTGGTGCCCTCTTGTGGACATAGTGGGCAACTACAAAAACATTGCAATCAAGTTAGGCGATGTTAGATTGTCATTAGCTTCCGGTTATGACTATCAAAATAAGATAACTCAACCGAACTAAAGCGTGTTTGTCCCTCCTGCTAAAAGCGACTAGCAATGCAATCTTCTAAATTCGTTGTACATTTGAAGGTCCTTAAAATACCTACCTATTTATTTTCACAATCAACGTTATTAACCAGTTTGGGAACTATATATTTTTTGTTCTTACCGGTTCAGGAACGTAATTCATGGGTGGAACGTAAAACCGGAAACTGTATAATACTGTTTCTGGTTCGAAACGAACAGAATGACAAACAATTGTGATTCAAAGCCCTGGGTTCACCCACAACTTTAACACTTTTATACAAAAATGTAACAGATTTTGAAACTTTATGAATTTCCTCCTTTAAAACTCCCTACACGTCTTTATTTGGACGGTAAGTACAAAAACATCGAGATCAAGTTAGACGTTGTTAGATTGTCATTAGCTTCCGGTAGTGACTACCAAAATAAGATAACTCAACGGAAATAATGCCTCGTAACAATGTGATTGTGTTTCCTGTTAAGGTTTCCCGGGACGAATTTGAGTGTGACACCGCTGGAGACATGCGGTGGATCCGTTCTGATTTAATAACGACACCAGTAACCATGGAGACTGCTGTAACCGTCCGTTCTGTCTAGTTTAGCGTTCAGACAAACAGAACCGAGTGAAACGTGGAGGCAGCGGAGTCAGAGTCACCATCCGATGCTAACGAGCTAATTAGCCGCTCCGTGCAGACGGAGGAGCAACAGGCGGCGGACAGGAGCTGATGTCGGGATGGAGGGGCGCAAAGCTCCGGCGATATTTCTGGACTCCAACAACCATTAATTTTGAAGAAGGAATGTAGCTTCAAGAGAAAAAAAGTAAAAGAGAAGATGTAACAATGTGGTTGTGTTTCCTACTTGAGTTTTCCGGAGGACGTATTTGAGTGTGACACCGCTAGAGACAGGTGCAGAGGAGGGAATGTGTTGTGAGCCGTTCTGCTTTAATAAAGACACCAGTAATGGTGGTGTTGAATTTCCTGACTTTATATCTGTTAAAACATTCCGTGTAAAACTACACAACAAAGTTATTTATGAAGACGTGTCAGTAATGTTGTTCTACGTTCTTGAAGGACCTGATCGTGGTGCCCTCCTGTGGATACGATGGGTAACTACAAAAACATTGAAATAAAGTTAGACGTTGTGAGATTGTTAATATAATGCGTGCCCCCCCCCATGTCAAAACACATCATCTTGATATTTCATGATGGTTTCATGGTTTTATATTTCATTTGATATTTCAACTCACCTCGAACGTTAATCAGAGTGTTTGGATTTGTTGTTAGTTCATCATTTGTTGGAGGGTTCCTGCTATGCTCTATGGCAGCCACAGGGTGGCAGCAGAGCACCACAGTATGGAGTCAGGTCGAGCTGGCTTGATCCATCCGCCTGGACTCCTGAGGGGGGGGGGTCAGACTGATATTATAGGAAATTGATTTATAATCCTTGATCCTTACAGGGTTCAATGAAGCAACAAGAGATATGGAGTAAATGTTCATGTTTATTAATATAAATACATACATATGTGTTTGTGTGCGTGAGTTACAGGAGGATTAAGACCACTAGAAAAAAAAAGGTCTGTATTTTGAGATAAAAATCGGAATTCTGACATTAATCTGAGAACTGACTTGTTTGCCATCATTATTTGTATGTTAAGTATGTTAATATTCTCATACACTGTTTTGTACACGATTATGTTTTCATATGTTTGGCTCAACTGGGGGTTCTTGTGCATTTTTGTTTAATGACAATAGTTTTTCCATTGTCGATTTCCTGGACACGATTTCCCAGCTTTCAGCTTCACCAAACCCCCTCCTACGTATGCGGGGGCGACGTGACACCAAAATTAAATCATCTTGATGGAAGGAGTCACCAAACAGAGTCTGAGTCATGACTCACAGCAAAGACTCCCCAATCAAATGTCATCATAATTAATCAATAAAACAATTCACAATTCAAAATATTCACTTGATCCAGGACAACTTTAACGGATAAACTGAATCCCGGTGGACCCGCCCCCCACTGACGTCACGACCCGTCTAGAGGAATAACATCAAATCACTGGTGGATTAAAGTGTAAAGTGTTTAATTAAACGTTAATAATGAACGAACTGGTTCACTGATCAATAAGAAAGATGAAGAACAGAACTAAAAGACTGGTGGCTGCTGGGAAATAAAAGAAACGGATTGAAGCGGATCCCTGGAACTGACGCTCCAATCAGGGGACAGACTGCAGGAGGAAACAGAAGAAGTGGATAAAAGACGAAACGTCTTCAAGAACTTTCTTAAAGTCCAGCGGATTAAATTAAACAGCTCTGGATAACCATGACCTGGATAAATGAGAACCCACACAGTGGATCGAAATTATTTTGATAGTCACAACCGGAAGCTAATGACAAACTAAAAACGTCTAACTTGATCTCGATGTTTTTGTAGTTACCCACCATGTCCACAAGACGGCATCACGATCACAGATCCCTCAAGAACGTAGAACAACATTACTGACACGTCTTCATAAAAACTTTGTTGTGTAGTTTTCACGGAATAGTTTAACAGATATGAAGCCAGGAAATTCAACGTTACTATTATGTTTGTCTTTAGCCTTTTGGTGACGTTCTACTTAAAGCGTATCAGTACTTGTGTTGATTTAATTGCGTACAGCGATGTGTCGTTGCTGTTGTAGTTACTCAGTGTGGCCACAGGAGGGTAGTAAATGTATTTACTGAGCAGGAAGGGGTTTGAGGAAGCCGCTTCCGCCCGCCCGTGTCTTTCACTCACCAACACTACATTCCCCACAATGCAACGGTAGCGGAAGTCATGCAGCGCATCGAGAGGGCTTTGGTTTCATTGTTTATCAGCGGAGGTTGGATTTATTTGCCCCCCTCCTCAGAAATGGATAAAAGGAAGATGGATGCTGAGAGCGGAGGGTTTCGAGCCAGGTGGGGGTCAGAGTTCATGTTCAGAGAGGTCAAAGGTAAACCTGCGTGTCTCCTGCTGAGTTTAACCGTTTCCTCCCCGACACAATGGCCCAGCTGCTCGGACGCTTCAGTGTGTGTGAAGAATATTAGTGTGTGATGAAGCTGAACGAAACACACAGGAGCGTCTGACTGACACACCTTCACTCCATCCTGGGGGGTTCCTGACCCCCAACACTGAGGAACTTTATGAAAGTGAGCATCACACAGCAGTGACGTGTTTTCAGCTTTAAATTCACTCACATTTTTACATTTGTTTCTACAAGACGACATGTCTCTTTGAAGGAAGTATTGTTCTGTCTGTGTGCCGCACATTCTTATATTTATTTATTTATATTTCAGTTGAATGGACTCAGGTTAAATTACAGATGAGAGCCACGAGAAAGAATACAACTGATCTGATCTACACGTATTATTTTCATTTGTTTTACTATTTGAAAGCAGTGATTTATTGGATCATGATGATGCATTTTCAGTTTATACTACGTGCAATTTATTAATGTATTTATTTTTCTCCTTGAAGTTACTGACAGCCGTAAGAAAATATTGTTTTAATCATTAATCATTCAATAATAAATGTTCAATAGGTTGTGTTCATTTCAATGTGTTTTAATAAACATTGAAGCAGTTCTGCCCTCAGATCGGAGCAAATTTGTTTTTTTGCCCCTCCTTGTATTTGACCCCCCCCCCCCCCGCCTTAGGGTCATTTAAATGTGAGGGGGGGGGGGTTGTTTGGATCCCTCCTCCCAACACTTCATCACCCTTCAGTCCTGGCTCCGCCCACTCCACCTGTTCCATCCCAGGCTCCTGATTGGTGCAGAGTGTTGTCCAATCCCAGATCCTCAATCAGAGCGGGAGTCCTCAAACCATCTTCAGCTGTTCAGAGGGGGGGGGGTCTGCCTCCTTTGAACCAAACGTGTGAGCAGGTTGTGAAGAGTGGGCCAAGTTAGTCTCTGGATTGTGTTAGTATTAGGAGTGGGGGGGGGGTCACCTCTTTTTTAGTACAACTGTAATCAGATTACTTTGTGGGTTTTGTTGTATCTGTTTCCAGAGGAATCCAGCGGTCCTCTTTTGGTTCTACTCCTTTGTTTGAGCAGCTTCCTTTGGCCCTTTTTTCTGGTGGCCAAAGGACGGGGTAAAGGTTTAATTTGGTAAACCTTCACCCCGTCCAGGGATTAAAATAATCTCTGGTTTATTTATATTTTTTACATTAACCCTTTAACGTCAGTTTGTACTTGTTACAACTCTTTCTAACCATCTGGGTCGTAACAGCGATCCATCCTGGAACTGATGGATCATGTAGAGCAGAGGTCCCCAAACTAAGGCCCGTGGGCCGGATGTGGCCCTCCTCCACATTTGGGACGGCCCCCTGAACAGAACCAGAAGAATCCCCCCCCCCCCCCCCCCCCCGTATCACTTAGTTGGGTTTCTTGTTTGCTTTGTAGTTTTCAGGGAAGTTGATGAGAGACAGGTTCTTCTTCCCAGAAACTCGATCCTGCTGTTATTTCCTACAAACCTGAGCACAACGAGACGTTCTTCGCCTGGCGGCCGCAACACTCCCTTCACCCATAAAATAAATTTCACCTTCATTAAAGCAGTAAAAGGTCAGCCGGTTCTGGCTCAGGGCTCCATAACCCTCTAGTTCTAGACTCCAGAGACCGCGGAGGGGACACGGCCCCCCCCGGGCCTCGTTACTGCGAGACACAGTTTTGA
Source organism: Antennarius striatus (assembly GCF_040054535.1). Lineage (NCBI taxonomy): Eukaryota > Metazoa > Chordata > Actinopteri > Lophiiformes > Antennariidae > Antennarius > Antennarius striatus. The sequence goes on from NC_090791.1 coordinate 1,248,327, forward strand.
TCCAGAACCTGCAGCGCTGGGTTGGGACTTGAATGTGACACCGAGGCTCAAATGGTTACGGGCTAACCCACCACGCTACCGATTCCTTCACGCTCACACCTTTTCTCCGGGCGTATTTGTCTTCGTCGTTCAGGAAACGGCTGGAAAAATGAAGGGGGGGGTGGGATTTGAACCCATAACCTCAGGTCTGAGCTCCTCCTCTCATCTCTCTGAGCTAAACCTTCAGCTGCTGACATTTGGTTTGGAACGTGTATTTATGGGTTCACAGGTGGAGGAAACGACCAAAATGTTTCTGTCACTGGGTTTAGAACCAATTCCCACTACAATGACCCCCCTGGGTGTGTCCTCACACCCTCCTTCACACCTACTATCATGTTAACTCACTATGCGCATGTTTTTGGACCCACCAGACACGTGGAGAACATGCAAACTCCTCACAGAGAGGCCCTCAGTGGGGTTTGAACCCCTGACCTCCTGGCTGTGAGGCAACAGCGTTACCGCTGCGCCGCCGTGCTGCTCTGGTGAGAGGACGAGGACGACCTCAAGAACAGTTCACGCTTCACACAAAACCTTCTTTTTACTGCCTGAACTGTTTAACTGGACCAACTTCTGCTTCATTAGAAAATGTTTGAACCTTCTTGGTTCTGACCGTAGATTTAACCCTTGGCTTTCTGGAACTATTATTAATATTATTATTACTGTGTGTGTTTGCACTTTGAATCCATGACAATAAACAATCTTATTTATAAATCACACACAATCACCACAAAGTGCTTTGGAAGAACAATAATCATAAAGTAAATCCATCTTTGTAGAAGAACACAAACACGTCTGTAGCAGTCAACAAAGATGGAAACAACACAACCTAGTAAAAAGAAAAAGGAAGTAATAATTTTAAGTAATAATAATAATAAAAAGAAAAAGGAAGTAATAATTTTAAGTAATAATAATAATAATGGATTAGATTTATAGAGTTCGTACACTTGATTTTGCCAAAATATGACAATTAAATACAAAAACACATGAACTGTAATTCATCCAAAAATTATTGGAGTTTGACACCTCTGACCTCGAGCCTTCTGAATACTGTATTTTATCAATGATGGAGTTTAACATGTGTTACTATTGTAAATGTGTACAATCGTTAAGCTGCTTGAAGTGCTAACTAGCATTAGCCTCCCTCTCCCTTCTCGTTAGTTTCCTAAAGGTAAAGTAGATGATTGTTCGTCTGGGTTCGGACACGAACCCTAATGTCACAAACTGGGTAAAGCCAAAATATGTAACATGGCCATTGACCACAGGAGGGCGCTGTAGACACGACATAGATAAAGTGGATGGAATCAGTAATATTCTGTATGTTGATATTCGGTATAACGAATTAGATTTCATTCAATTCCATGGGAAAATAATGTTGTTGTTTTTACAGAATTTTGAACAAATGTTACGCAGGAACACACAGAAGCTTTGCAGACAGAAGGAATTGCAGGTGGTGAAGCTAGGTAGTGCTAAAGGTACTGCTGCTGCTTCTGTCGGGGACATCATTATTGTCTTTACTGCTGCTGTTGAACTTAAAGGAGCTACAGTCATGCAAATTACTAATTTAGAAGTTTGCTTTGTTTACAACATTTTATTCGCCTTTTGCAGGAGGGACAAACTTTTTCGTTGATTAAACTTATTTTGAAAGTCACAACCGGACGATAATGACAATCTAACATCGTCTAACTTTATTTCAATGTTTTGTAGTTACCCACTATGTCCACAAGAGGGCATCATGATTACAGATCCTTCAAGAACGTAGAACATTATTGACACGTCTTCAGGAATAACTTTGTGGTTTTCCACGGAATAGTTTAACAGATACAACAGATAAGCATTCCTGTCTTATTTTTCTTGTATTTTCCTTCTTTTTGAGTTTTTTTGGTCTTTTTTAGTTCACCTGAGGAGTCACATCCTTTAATTGTTGTTTTAACTTATCCAACAATCAAGAGTGTTGCACGTTGAAATAATTTTCCATTCACATCGAACCAAAAGCGTCCCATTCACTCCAACTTTGAAGGAAATATTTTAATTCGTTTTGGTCATCTTAACAAAAGTTTGCCTTCTATCAAGTAAAAAAAAATATAGTGATATTTGATATGTTAGGATATGTAAAGTAACATTAAAATGATTTCATCCAGATGCATTTAATTGGCATCGTGTTGCATCGATCAAATGAAAATAAGGCATTTGTAGTTCCTCACTTTGGCCACAAGAGGGCCAATGGCCCAATAATGACCAATGATGGCGGCGTTCTCAACCGCATGAGCAGTTGGTTTGAAACTCAACTCAACCTCAAGATTAATTCACCAGAATCCAAACAGTAAAAGTTCTAGATAAAAAAACAGTAATTGAAATAAAACTTTATTGACACAATTTTTGGCTGCATTAATAAACGTCTTGAGCATCACTGGGTCTCCTCTTTTTATATTCCAGCCCACAACCGAGAACAAATAACCAATCAGATGGCAAATAAGTCCAATCAACACAGAGAAAATGTTTCCCATCATGCACCTCTGTCACAGCCCTTTATGACACAGTCAGATCCCACTCTTCCTCGTGGTCTTCCTCCTCCTCAGGAGTAAACTGGTTCACCTGGGAGACAGATCGTGAGTCAGGCACCTTCTGCGATCAGGGGATTCATAGTGACGTTTTTCTCAGACGAGTACTTGAATGCACCACGGGTGAAAGCGTGGCGTTTAGGAGCAGGTGAGCTCACCTGGAGGAGTCCTTCAATCTGCTCTGGTAGAGACTGATCTGGGGTCTGCTTCACCTCCACCATCACCTTTCCGTTGCCTGCAGAGACGGATGTTCATCATGCAGGAAATCTAGGACCAGCTCAGAGCTGCAGCGCCCCCCAGTGGTCGTACCTAGCACTACAAGGAGGACGGCACTGAAGGCGCGGACCAGAGCCTTCTCTCTCACCAGCCTCTGAAGTTTACGACGCTGGTCCAGAAGAACGTCTGGACCTGCAGAGGAGAACATCCAGAGCCCAACTGTCACGACGCCGCGTGGCCTCGCCCCCTTGGGCGGAGTCATCCTCACCTGTGCAGGTGAAGGTGTCCTCCACCACCGCCGCCGCTCTGCTCGTCTTTCCGTGGCGAGGGAAGGAGAGCTGCATCAGACAACCGAACCTCAGCGTCCGCCGTTTGGCTCCGCCTCCCTCCTCCTCCTCCTCGTCTTCATCGCTGGGGAGCTCCTCCAGCTGGAGGAAGTGGACAGACAGGAAGTCACCCCTCCTTCTCCTCCTCCTCTCGCCGACTCACTTGGAGGTCAACAGGGTTCTCACTCTGATGATGTCAGAGGTCCAACCGTTGAATCCAAGGCAGTGATTGGCCAGTTCCACACAGCGGGCGTGGCTTAGAGGTTTGGTGCTGTTTGAAGAAGAGTGGGGAGTTTGTTTGGAGCTCAGCTTCACCTACACACACACACACACACACACACACACACACACACACACTGATGACATCACATGTCACATGACCTTTCTCAAACACTTCTTGTTCAGGGAGTGATGTGTGGGGGGCGTGGCCACCTTCAGGGGGGTGCTCTGGATCAGGGAGCATCCGTCGGTCTGCCGCTGCGCCCTGGAGGCCTGAGCAGCGGAGTAGAACTTCACAAGGGCGTAGAACCCGGGCGGGTGGAGCGGGGCGTTCCGACACACCTTCAGCAGGTAGAGGGGACCGAAGGACGAGAAGACGCCATACAGGCTCTCCTAGAGGGTGGAGCAAAGATCAGTTACTGTCTATGCGTCACGTGACCGGGGCGACCCGGGTCACATGATCTGGGGTCACTCACATAGACGTGGCCTTCGGGGTGAGACGGCTGGAGGCCCCACACAAACAGAGTCTTGTTGTTCTCCTCAGGGACCCGGAACTCCAGGATGTCCACCTCCATATCACCTGGAGACACACACACACACACACACACACACACACCCTGCGCCGGGCGGCGACTCATGACCTACTGGTTCTATTTTCAGCTCATATTTAACTAATTTAACCCAGAAATAAACACAAATCTCATGTTGAACTGTCAAAACTGACAACTTTTTTCCTTTGGATTCAAACAGACAAATATTTCATATTAAATATTTTTATAATTATTTCTAGGATTACCAATTACAATATTGAAAAGCAGAATTAACAAATGTATTGGATTCATCTGGTTTTCTTTCCTTGGTCGCAATTTTCTCCGGGATTAATAAAGTATCTATTTATCTATCTTGTGAATTCAGATTTTTTTTGCCTTTGCTCTTCGAACAAACCCGTTTTGTCATTTTAGGTTTACAGTGACGTTAGGAAAGGACGTGACGTCACACAAAATCTTCTCAATTAAGTCATTACTTATTTCTATTCATTATTTATCTCCCTTTGTTTTTACACGGTGTTCCAGAGCGTTACCCGAGGGTTTATTGATTCTCCAACGTGTTTAAGTAACTTTCAGTTCTTTCCTGATTCAAAACCACTAGTTATTATCTAATTAATCGATAATAACCCACCTTTTCCCGGGACTTGAACGCCTCCTTTTAAACCACGAACATTCCGACCGGTCGCGCGTCTCCACAGGAACGTGAACGCGCTTCTGACGACACGAACCTTCCTAAAGTTGATCCGGTTCGTTAAGGGTTAAATTACTTTCATCGCTGATCGATGTTGATCAGATTGATTGATCGCCAGATCAGATTAGCTCCCCGTGAACCGTCCGCTGCTCTCTTGGTTTCTCCTTCCGTCACTTCCGTGTTTCCGCCAGACAAACAGAATCTACCGCGCATCCGGAAGAGGGGCGGGCCTTACTATTCAAACCAATGAGCATGGAGCTCTGAGTGACGACATCTGACCAATCACGATGTTCTTGTCTTTCCGACCAATCACAGTCCAAATATTGGATAAAATCTTTAATACATGTACTGTTCTTTTCTAGTTTTGCAGTCTGTTGTTTGATCGGTTTGTGTATATAAAGATAAACAATTTTTTTATTTTATATTTAATGAGACCGTTATGACACTTCTCATAAAGAATTATTACGAATATAACAGTTTTCAGATTCAAACAGTAAACATATTTAATACTAACCTAAATATTTTTATAATTATTTCTAGAATTTCCAATTTTAATAGTGAAAAGCAGGATCAATAAAAGTATTTAATTCGTTTGTTTTCTTTCCGTCTGTAGATTATCAGTAAAGTTTTACCTGAATCTTTTTATGACATTATGTAGAAATTTCACACACGCTGTTCCTGTGACGTCACAGGTTGTATCCCTCGCGGATATCGTGATGAAAAAGTGAAAACTTACCCGGGGAAAGCGAAAACGAGGTGACGTCACGTTAAAGCTGGGAAAAAGGAAATAACTTAATCAGTCTTCAAAATAAAATCACGTGGTTGTAACTAACAACTTTGCGTGACGTATATCTCCTTGTTATATAATCAACGTATTTATATACCTACAAAGCATCCATTCTTATGTCTGTTCAGTTCAAAATTTGGCGTTTCGTCGTTAAGATACTAAGTGTAGTCTTTTATTTTGAAGAACTGGATGTGGCTTCCTTCCTCCGAGCTGCTGGTTTGAAAAATGAAAGTGAAGGGACTTCACAGCGCGAAATAAACCCACGATCCCTGACGGAGATGACTGCTTGAACTGAATTAAACATTAATTATTAATTGGTATTCCAGTATTGCATTACTTTTTTATTAATTTTCATTCTTGTTTTCCAGGATTACATTTTTAAAAATCAGTTGATTTCCATGGGTTCTTTATATTTTTTCATTACGTCTATATGTCAAGTGCTTTTGATTTTTAGTTTTCTTTATTGTTTTCTTCTTGTTTACTCCTATTAACTCTGATTTGAATTTTTTTTTTTAACTAAAGCTTGTTTCCGTTTTTTGGAAATTGGAAATAAAAGAACTTGATTAAATCATAATATTGTCAAAAGTGTGAATATTCATGCATGTTTTTTTAAATTACAGGTGATATTACTCCTGTGTAGGAAAATTTTTGTTTTTTACATTAAAATACTGCAAATAAATAGAATTATCAATTCGTTCAACTCTCATGTGTTTGATTGTGTGTTGGTTAAGGTGTGTGTGTGTGTGTGTGTGTGTGTGTGTGTGTGTGTGTGTGTGTGGGGAGGAGGGTTAGGGTGTGTGTGGAGTAGGAAAGGGAGAGTAGAAACAATGTGGGACTTTTTGCTTTTCACTCTGCTCTGGTATATAAAGTCCTGCTCAGCAGTATGTTGGACACAAACCATTCAGTGACCATTGTCACCATCATTATTATCATCATCATCATCATCATGCTCACCTGGACTAAACTGCTCTTCTTCCTCTGCGGCGCCCTGAGCCCAGCTCTCTGCTGTGATTGGCTAAGACACTACAGACACCTGAGTAACACCACTCGGAGTCTCCTCAACGTCATGGTGAGTTCAGGGACCCAGGGTCCTGGAGTTCAGGAGGTCTTCATGATGGTTTGGAAGTTTCTGGGGTCCATATAGGCAATTTGAATGAATTCATTAGTGATTGATTGATTGATAATTGGTTCCGTATTTTAAATATGTCCAGTTCTATCAAACTGTTTTAAGTCCTGTCAGGACTGACGAACGCAGAGCTGAGGCATGTGACTACGGCTGTGTGTGTGCGTGTGTGTGCGTGTGTGTGTGTGTGTAATCAGTTAACTTCCACAGCTAACATTTGCTAAGTGACATGTGGTGTATTGTCTTTCAGGGAGGTCAGCTGACCGAGGAGGCGTGTCCTGTTTACTTCCCCAACAAACTGTATTCAAACATACGGACAGCTGAGGTAATCCATCATCCATCATCCATCAATCATCCATCCATCTACCAATCATCCATCCATCTATCCATCATCCATCTATCCATCATCCATCCATCTATCCATCATCCATCCATCTATCCATCATCCATCCATCCATCTATCCATCATCCATCCATCATCCATATATCCATCATCCATCCATCATCCATCTATCCATCATCCATCCATCTGATTGATACTAGTTATATTCTTTTAGCCAATCAGGAACCTGGATTTAACATCTCCCCCTCCCCCCCAGGTGGAGTCCCAGCTGGTTTTCATCCGGGACAGCCTGCAGCTGATTCTGGACCTCTATCACCATGACAACCTCTCCTCCTCCACGTGGGACGCCGACCTGACGGAACACTTCCTGAAGAGCGTCGAGCGGCAGCTGGACGGCGTGAACACCTGCGTGAGTTACCGGCGAACCGGTGAACGGGCCGCGATCCGTTCCCCCGCTCCAAACACTAACGGAACGCGTCCCGTTCTTCCCTCCAGGTTTCCACCCACCGGGCGCCGGACCGGGGCCTGCGGCGGTACTACCGGACGCTCAGGAGGACGCTGCACCGGACCGGAAGTGGGTCCAGCCGCGGGACCGACTGCGTGTCGGTGGGCGGAGCTTCTGACTGTGACGGCAGCAATGCATCCTGGGAGCTGATCAGGAAGGAGACCAAACGACATCTGGACCAGTTGGAGCTGCTGGTGGCCTTCATCCGGAGCCGAACGCCACCAGTTTGAGGCCCAACCCATTATTTATTGTGTTTTTATTTATGTATTTATTTATTTATCGATCTGTTTATTATTTATAAGTCTGGGGTTAACTTGAAGATTTTTATAACTGACAATAAAAATATATATTTTGCATCTTATCGTCCTAATTGGTGTTTGACAAGATTGAAATCCTTCTCTCAGCCAATCAAAGGCCAGATGTGAGACAAGCCATAAAACCTGCAGGAGAAAAATCTAGAAAAATTATCCCATTAGAAACTCCACCTTGATGGGCGTGTTGATTTCTGCACAGACCAATCAGACAGCAGCTCTAACTGACTGGATGTTTAGCTTCATCCAATCAGATTCTAGATCTCCATCAGCAGCTTCGGAGGATGCTGACGGTCAAGAACCAGGACCACAGTCAGGTTCTAGATCAGGTTTTGGACACCAAGAATCTCAGAACTAAATGAAAGTTTAAATAAAAACCAGGCTGAAGACAAATTTTGTTCATAAATGTTAGTTTATTGATTTAGTTTCATTTTGTTATATTTTCTAACAGTAAAACGATCATAAACTGAACATCTTATGAATAAACTGTTGTGTTTGGATTCAGTCGATAGATTGTTTAAATAAACATATTTTGTCTACATATATTTGTTTTTGAGCAGAATTCTACAAAATCTTTAGTTGACATCAGTTCGTGTTGGATTCAAGACAAATATTAGTTTCTTATATAAGATGTAAACTAATAATGAACTGATTTCAAAACAGGATAAAGTTTTGTACACAATTAAAGAATTAAAATTTTTAGAATCTGATCAAGATCATCAATGACTACTGTAAGCTGCGAAATTAAAAAAATTAATTTAATAAAAAATATTACATCAAAAAATAATAACCTGGTTATCAGTTTGATTTGCGTCTCAAAAGACAAAAAATTGCTTTTATATTTTATTTATTGATCATTTAATTTTAGAAAGCAGGTTTTACTCTTTATTGGCTGTCTGGTTAAAACTGATCAGTTTGACCTGTAGTTCTCTGTTCGGCCACCAGGGGGCAGCAGATCAAGGTGTTTACATTGCTTCATTAAAAACCATTTTCTGTGGGCGTGTTCAAACACAGACAGGGGGCGGGGCCAGCATCTAGTCACAGGACTGAACGTAGTTTCCAGGGAAGAAGCCTCTGTTGCCGTTGACGAACCCCTCGCACCAGCCGTCGTCATGGCGACGCGTCAGGTAGATGACGTCGCCCTCGGTGAGCGACAGGTCTTCAGGTTTGGAGGCCTCAAAATGGTACAGCGCCACCACTGGACACAGAGAAGAACTGCACTCACCTATCACAGGTTACTAGTATAACTAGTACTACTAGTAATACTAGTATAACTAGTACTACTGTCACTACGAGTAACACCAGTACCTTTCTCCAAGTACTGTGGGGGGGCATCGGCGTCCACTGGTGGAGGGAGGGCTGGCATGATGCCATCAAAACTAACATCATCGTCCAATAGGAGAGGAGGGGGAGGAGCTAGGATCTCCAGATCTGCGTGATATCACAGTGGGGCAGATGTGATTGGTCAATCAGGTTGGAGGGGGCAAGACGAGCAGTTCAAGGTAACTACTGTATGAACATCTGCTACCATTACAGGACTCTAGTACTAGTGCTAGTTACTACTGGTTAGTACTAGTAACTAGTAAGTATTCTTGTGTTTTCTTACCCAGGTGTTCAAGGCGAGCAGGTAAGCAGAGCCGAGACGAGGAAGAAGAGGAGCTGGAAGGAGCGTGGGGCGGGGGGTACGAAGGGGGAGGGGGGATCATCACTGACAGACAGGTAGACAGACAGGCAGACAGACAGGCAGACAGACAGAATCAGTCAGCGCGGTCACTTGAAGGTCCTGGAATCTCTTGGAGTTTTCTCCAGGACGTCCTTAAGAAGAACATTGAAGCCTTCATGACCTCTGGTACTCCCTCACTGACATGACCTCCTCATGGACACCGAGAACCTTCTCAGCGAGTCCGGGACCCCCCACCCCCACCCCCAATCCAGAATCAGGACTTAATGAAGCCCCTCAAGGACCGATGATTGACTCCAGGAGAATTTCTAAACCCACTCATTAAAGACAACTCAAGGACTCCAGGACCCCCTTAAAAACTCAGAAACCTACTTAAGGAGGTTGTTGAGGGTTTCCAGGACATTTGACTCCTGGACCCCCCATCCCTGAACGCCCTTCAGGTCGGTGTCACCTCTAGAAAACATAAACTCTAGAATTGTTCTCCCTTTCTACTGGACGCCTCCCCTCGGCTTACATGATTGGGCGACAGGCAGGAAGAGCGAGCGTGTGTTGCGGCAGCGAGAGGCGGGGCCAGAGCGGACCCTTAGAGACAGAGAGCGGGTGGTCGGCGGCAAGCGGCGGCGGCAAATCCTCCCGGGTGGTAGGACGCCTGAAGGCATCACAGAAGAAGAAACAGGAAAGAAAACCAAAAAGAAGAAACTTTACTGAACAGACTTAAGTTCCTTTACTCAGCTACGTTACTTTTAAATTAATGTAGTCAGAGTTAAGTTACTTTTTTCAGAGTTACGCTACTTTAGTCAGTTACGTTACTTTTAAGTTACTTCAGTCAGAATTATGTTATTTTTAAGTTACTTTAGCCAGAGTTAAGAACTTTTACGTTACATTAGTCAAAGTTAAGTTACTTTAGTCGGAGTTATCTTACTTTTAAGTTACTTTAATCAAGAGTTAAGTTCACTAAGTCAGCATTAACATACGTTTATGTTACTTTAGTCAAAGTTACCTTACTTTTCAGTCATTTTCATCAGAGTTAACCTACTTTAGTTATAGTTTAGTTACTTTAAGTTACTTTAGTCAGAGTTGAGTTACTTTTCTTTTCACTTTTTGGAACAACCTAATTTCATCTCATTTAACAAGATATTTGCTAACAAAGCTAAGTAACAATGTCCAACAATGTGACTGTTAGCTTAGCATCTTAGCATTACAGTCAAATATTAGATGCATTCACCTGCAGACAGACGGACAGACAGACAGACAGACAGACAGACAGACAGGTACCGTCGTCCTGGCTGGGTGGGGGTGGAGGAGGCAGGGCTGGCAGTTCTGAGCTGTCATTGGCTGCTGGAGGGAAACCATCATCATCAGAGGGGGGAGGAGGAGGAGGGGGAGGAGAGGGAGACGGGACACTGCCCTCCTCCTCCACTGGTCACAAAGAGAAAGTGTGATGTCACTGTGATGTCACTCAGTTTGACCAATGACTGACCCAAGCTGACACGTCACACCTGTCTCAAGGATGAGGGGCGGAGCCTGTGGAGGACCATTGTGATCAATCAGACCCTCTGAGAGAAGGGAAGGAGGAGGAGGGGGCGGAGGAGGGGGCGGAGCCACCGCTTCTCCTGACGAATCAGGTGCAGGAGGTGGAGGGGGCAGGTCCGAGGTGTTCGTGACCTCATTATCCTGAGATGACAGCTCATTGGTCGCAGGAGTTGGAGGCGTGGTATCATCAAGCAGCGTAGCGATGATGTCACACTCAGGCGGAGCCTGGGGAATGGTGGGCGGGGCAACAGGTTTCCCAAAGCTGGACCTGAAAGTGAAACGAGTGGAACTAATAGAACCAGCATAAGTAGCATTAGCCATTCAAAACAAATCAACGTTATTATTATTATTACCCGCCGGCAGGGGGCGCCATCGGACACTGGACTGGCTCTGGGGCTTTGTTTGACCTGAAAGACACACACACACACACACACACACACACACACACACACACACACACACAGAATCACACACGCCCGATGTGAAACAGGAAGTTGTCATCAATAGACTCCAACCTGATGGAGGCTCCATGTTTACGGATTGTTCCTGTTCGCTCCGACTGTTTCCCAGAGACCTGGGGGGGTGAATGGGGGGTAGTGGGGGGTAGAGGGAGAGAAGGGGGGGCACAGTGTGTGTGTGAGCATCAATAGAGCCTCTCAGGCCTCAGCAGCTCTAATGAGCCTCTAAACATTTTCCCACGCTCAACAAAGACGGTCTGTTCCTGCAGGGGGGAGGAGGTCTGAGAAGAATGAAATAAAAGCGTCAGGTTTTCACTTCCTGTTCAACCTTTAAATATTTCTGATGACTCACCAATCAAATTCAAGTGTGAGACAGGAAACAGGCCCCGCCTACACAAACGAGCGCTATGAACCGGGTTTGATGGAGCTGTGAGGAAACATCAGAGCTTCACTTCTGTTTTTGTGGTTCTCCACCGTGGCCAGTGTTTCCTGTCAGCTCCGCCCCCCCCCCCTCCTCCCCCTTCACCACACGACCATATATGGTCAAACAGGAAATCATCTGAGGAAGAGTTTAAGGTGACTTCCTGCTGAATGAGGGCTTCAGGTTGGAGATACCTTCACGCCGTGGCCCATGTGGTCCAGCTGCTGGTAGTTGATTGGCCGTCGGCTGTATAGTGGGCGGGGCCTGGCGCCGTCAGGGGGTTGAGGAGGGGGGAGGATCTTGTGACTGCGTGGGACGCGCCGGACGGCGGTGAAGACGCCGATTTCCCTCCTGGAGACCTTCTCCTTGTGCATGTCCACCGTCTGAGAACGACCGACACAGGCGTCCGACCGTCACACGACCGTCATCCGATTGTCATCCAGCCATCGTCTGACCGTCATACGACCATCATACGACCATCATCCGGCCATCATCCAACCATCCTCCATCTGTCCATCCATCCAACCGTCATCCAACTGTCATCCAACCATAAACCAACCGTTCATCTACCTGTTCATCCATCCACCATCCATCCATCCATCCATCCATCATCCATCCATCCATCCATCCATCCATCCATCCATCCATCCATCCATCCATCATCCATCCATCATCCATCCATCCATTATCCATCCATCCATCCATCCATCCGTGATTCACCCACCGGTGGGGTTGGGCGTTGGCTCTCACCTGACCAATCAGGTTGATGGAAGACTCCATGTGAAGCAGCTGATTGGTCTGGGCGTCTAGCAGACTCAGGACGCTATTGGCCAGCGTGCTGATCTGGTAGGCGACGCTGGCCAGTGATTGGGTGGTGAAGTTCTTGGTGTCCTCCAACGCTTTAGAGCTGTCCTCACCCGACTGACAGGAGACACCAGAGCTTAGCTTAGCTTAGTTTAGCTTAGCTTAGCACAGGATGCTTAGCATTAGCGGGGCATCGACCCTCACCTGTACGTAGTTGTCGTAGCAGTACTCGGCCACGTTGAGCAGGTTGTCATAGTTACGGAGCAGCGCCTTCCGGGCGTCAGGAACCTCCTCCAGGATCTTCATCACCTCCTGGCTGAAGCTGTTCTCCTTCATCGTGTCTGTCAGGAGATCCGGTGGGTCCATGCTGCTCAGATCTGAAATGACGCGTTCACCCGCGGTGATGACGTCACACACACAACCTGGTCATTCATGTTCAAATCCCGCGCGTCACGCAGTTTGATCTAAAACTCACCTGAACCAAACTGTCTGTGATTGGATGTCCGTCCGTCCGTCCGGGGCTAAGAGTTGTCGGTTCGAGTCCCGTCGGTCCAACTTCAACCTGCGGATCAAACTTCGGTTCCTCAGTTTCAGCAGCGAGTTGCGATCAAAGATCCTTTCCGCGCGTGAGGATGACGCACTCTTATTTAAACGCTCGTGACAAAAGCATCCGGTAACCTTCATTAAGTCACCTCATCTCCTGTAAACTCACCTGGAAAGTCCTTAAGTGTCCTGAAAACCATGTAATGACCTCTGGGACAGATGCGCTCATAAACCCATCTTTGAAACGTCTTCACAGAATCTCAGATTCTTGGAAACGCTTGAAACATCTTTGGCAGCTTTTAAAGGAATTGATCCTGAAAGTATTTAATTGACCCCGGAAGTTGTTGAGGGTCTGGACTCGATGCCCTTTTCAGGATCCGGTCACTTCCAGGATCATCTCTGGACGGCTACGCAGGGGCCTGGAAATCCTTGAAGATCTCCATAAATATGTTCAGAGTGTGACCTCCTGTCTGTTTCCTCCTCTCAGCGGCTCAAACCGCTTCCTGTTTCACGAGGGAGAAAACTGACGCCGAGGCTCGCGCGCTCTCACCGGAAGGTGACAGAGATGCTGAAGCTGGCATCCATGAATAAAGTTTTAAAAAAAACTTTATTAAAATGTAAGAAACACGAAAAACTGCAGTATAAAAATATATTACTCCCCCTGCTGGTCAGAGTAAGTCATTACAGCTCCACTTGCTTGTCACAGAGTACGGTACTTCATTACTGCTCCCCCTGGTGGTCACAATAAATCATTACAGTGAATTAGAATTACTTCTAATTCTAAACTAATTCTAGTAATTAATCGTAGGTGATTCTAACTCTAAGTTAATTCGAGTTATTTCATTACATTATGAAATAAAAAATTATGACAGAACTTTAATGATCTTAATGGAAAGTCTTTACAGAAAATGTATGGTTTCAAAGTAAAAAGAACAAATAGGAAGTCTGTTAAATAAAAATATCACATGCATGAACACACACGGTTGCATTTGTTTATTTCAACATCAAAAAACCTTTCGGATTCTAAATTCATGACGAGTTGCCTGGGGCAACCAACCATCACTTGTTGCTCGGGGCGACCGGGTTCCAGGGCTGTTTCTGTGGAGCTGTGTCTTTCTTCTCCAAAGGCTTCAGGTGACAAGCCAAGACAATGTTCCTGTCAGAGAGAGAAACCTGTCAGACAAACCCGGGGGACCTCTGGAGTGACGTCACCAGAGGGCGTTACCTAAAGTCATCATATGTCGCCACCTGCTGAGTGACTGCCCTCAGTTTAGCGTCGTTCTCTCGCTTGTATTTCTCCTCGGCTCTGATCGTCCCACGCAGCTCTTTCTCCATGGCTGAGAAGTCGATGACGTCACGCTCTGAGCCCGCCATCACCTGATGATGTCACATAATAATAATAATAATAAACCTTTATTGTCCCACAGTGGGGAAATTTGTGCGATCGTGGCAGCGGGGGTGGGGGGGGGGGTCATACATAAATACTTAAATAATATACATACATATTAACTTTTGCAACATGTGAAATTTACATATTTACATGTTGTAAACATATTAACATATATCATATTATCAGAAATTTAGAATTACAATAAGAATTACAATAAGCATAACATGTTGGATTCAGACAGATGTCTCACTCTGCACAGACAAACAGACACGTTGCTTTTACACACGATTATCAAATTCTGTTGTGTGACTGTTCTTCGGTCTTCAGTTTTGACAGAGAGACCGGTCTAAGGTTCTCCTACTTAACTATGTTCGCAGTAAGGATTCAAAGGATTCAAAGCATTTGTTGTCATGTGACCAATAAAGAAATAGGGTTTCCCTGTACAATGAAAAATTTACTTTGCCATCCGCATATAATTCCACTAGAATTACATGTATAAAAACAAAATATATATAAACAAACTCCCACAAACACTATATTTCCACGATGACAGTTATTTAACCATCTGGATCGAGCAGCAGATGTTTAAAAAAAAACCACAAAATGTGCAAAACTGCCACAGGACGTGTTGTAGCAGCCAGGAGCGACAGCAACGAGAAAGCGGAAGCAGTTGGTTTTTCAAAATAAGATCAGGAAGCTCTGATGAAAAACAAACAAACTAGAATCTGTAGCATGAAATATTTTGTTTGTCGTCCGTCTCCAGTGTCCAGAGTTCAATCTTTGTGGTTTGACTGTTTGACAACTAGTTACAGTTACGTTAACTACATCTTGACTGAACGACCACTAACTAGCTAACAGCTAAACATGCTAACGTCAGCTGGAGCTCACGGCGGCCTTCCGGTGTGAACAGTAGCGAACATGCTGTTGTTGAACACAACCCGGGGCTAACCGTTAGCTCACCGGCTAAAGTCACAGAGGGAATTATAACCTGTTGTTATTCACCGTTAGCTCACCGGCTAGCAGCAGCTACCCGTCGCACCTGCAGCGGCAGCAGCTCCTCTCAGCTCCACTGACAACAACAACCTGTCTCCATGACGACGGACTGCGCCTGCGCAGCAGAACGACTCTGTTTTACCAAATGTTTTGCACCACGAACTTCAAAAATGTAAAAACTTTATGTATTAAATAAATATTTTATATTTATTTATTTAATGCTTTTTTAAAAATAATATTTAAAAAAATATTTGATTTGTAAAAAAAATTAAATATATTTAAAGAATATTTTAATACATTTAAAATATATGTATGTACATATATTTTATATAATATATATTTATTTACCTACGAAAGATAGGCGCATCACTGATGACATGTATGTCTCTGTATGTTTGAAACAAGATTATTGTGAAAGAAAACATTCAAAAAGTATTTCCAAGTGTTCATGAAAGACTTTTAAATTCATGTTTTGGCCTTTGGTTCTATTCCAGTTGGGGTTTCATCTTTTCATCTAACAAACACACCATCTGGTTTTAATTTAGATGTGAATTCACACAGAAATCAGATTATTAACACTTTCAGTCGACACCAGTTTGACTTAAAAGATGAATTTTTGCTGGGTGAGTATTTGTTTTGTTTTCATGTAATTTTAATAAAACCCACATCAGCGGTCACATAGAAGTCAGTTTAATTTTCATTAAAGGTCAGTAAAATACCATCTTATCTACAGACGCTGTTCCATGAACTTTGTTCTGTAATACAAATACAGTCACTACTATAGAACCTACATAATTGTACATGTTATGATTTCTAGAATTTCCTATTAAAGTTGGACACAAACAGCAGTAAACATGTCAAATGAATCTCTCATAAGGCAGTAGTGTAAAATTGTGTGGCGTCCCTCAGGGTCACGTCCTCGATCCCCTTGACTTCCTGTCCAACCTTTAGATTTAAAGAAATGTCAACATTATAGGAAATAAGTGAGTCAGGTGTCCAAACTAGTTAGCTTAGCATGATGTCTAATAGAAACGTCAGAATTTATTTGTACATTTCAGACTTTTGTTTCTTCTTCTCTATCTGACAACTGACTCCATACTGAACAAATACGATTGGCTGATGTCAAATTTAAATAAACAACCAAAATTTACTGGTTATGATCTGATCACATACTGACAACAGTCACTTTTGTATGAAGGGTCTGGTTGTTTTATCGTCTGTCCAATGCAAATGTCGTCAATTTTTCCTGACTGATGTTTTTGCCAACGTCAACATCAAGTTTTTATCCATCTAAACCAATGATAGTCTCTGACTTAGAGACTCCGCCCTCACGTCAGCTGTAGCAGGATTTATCAGGATGGCTGCTCTCCTCTGTTTCACTGCGTGAACCTGAACCTGGACTGTTTCACTGTGTGAACCTGGACTGTTTCCCCGTGTGGGCGGTACTTTGGCCTCCAGAGTCCAAATGGAAAAATATTTTTGGTATTTCTGGACCCAAATTTCACTTTAAAACAAACAAAAATTTGATAAAATTACATGAAATCACCTAAAATCCAGTCAAGTTGTCGACATAAAGTTTCTTCAAGCCGTTGAGGTCCAGAACGCTGCCCTGACAAAATCTACGAATAAAGTTGTGTTGAAACCGGTCCAGAGTTTCATGTGGTTCCACTAAAGTTCCTCTGAGGTCCTTTGAGGCGCCGAGGAGAACCTCCTGGATCCAGCCCCCCCCGACCCCCGACAGGATTTTGATTGGTTCTTGAGGAAGAGGATCTCCTCTCTAAGGGTTCTGAACCAGTCCAGGGTTCTCGGTGGTTCTTCTGTTCAGATCGTTGTTGGAAAGGAAGTGTCAAGAAGATTCCAAGTTCACTTCCTGTTCGAGGCGCCGTTCGATGCTCAGGGGTCGTCCTCCTCTGGAGGGTTCTGGAGGATCTCCAGGAGGTTCTCCTACGTCTGGGAGAAGACAGTCTCCATCTCGTTCAGCACGAGCTCCACGATCTGGCTCTGGAACACCATGTGGATCGTCATGTTGGCCGACTCCACCTGGGGGCGGAGCAACGTGGGGCCGAAGACGATGGCGAGGCCCTGGACCGACATCCTGTTGGCGTCCTTGTGTTCCACGACTCTGGGGGGGAGGAAGGAACGTGGATCATCTTTATTGATGGAGGTGGGACTCTTCAGTGGGGGGGGGGGCTTACCTGCGCAGGTGTTTGAACAGCAGCTCCATGGTGTCGTGGTTGGGGAGGGGCAGCGAGCGGACCAGGTCCCTCATGTAGGACACCCTCAGCGCGTAGTCCTGGACCTCTGCAGGGACAAACCAGAAGAACCAGAGAACAGGTTGTGATTGGCTAGGCTCCGCCTCTGGGGGCGGGGCCTGAGGCGTGTGTCACTGACGGATGGCGGCGATGAACTTGTCGAAGCAGCTGAAGGGGAACAGCGGCTCAGGAAGCTCCCGCAGGAAGAGTTTGAGCGCTCCGGTGATGACGTGGATCTCCTCCCACTGACCGTCCTCCAGGTCCAGCTGCTCCTCTGAGGAGGAGGAGGAGAGGATGAAGAGGAGGACGAGGAGGAGGAGGAGGAACACGGGAGGAAGAAGATGAAGAGGAGGAGCAGGAAGAGGAAGGTCGGTTACCGTGATCAGCTTTGTGCCTCAGCTTCTGGATCACCGCCAGGTTTCCACTGACCCTGTAGATCCCGTCGACGTCCAGCCCTGAACACACACACACACACACACACACACACACACACACACGGATCAGGACACAGGTGTGTGTTGTGTTGGCGTGTGTGTGTTGGTGGGTGATTGTGTGTGTGTGTGTGTTCAGGTGTGTGTACCTCTCCTGTCCACCGCTCTCACACACTTCTCCACAAACTTGGGGACGGTGTTGTTCTCCCGGTGACAGAGTGTGTCCAGGTGGCAGCCGAACACGTTGTCTGGGGGGACATTGAGGGGTTAAACTGGTTAAATTGGTTAAACTAGTTAGACTAGTTAAACAAGTTCTACTGGGTAAACTGGTTACACTGGTCACCTCTGATGTATCCTCTCTCCTTGACGCTCTGCAGCGTCGGCCTCCTCTGGAGGAAACGTCTCAGTTTGGTCCGAACGCGTCTCTGCTCCGAGTCGGACGAGCCAGAAGAACTCCTGGTGGCTACGGAGAAGGAGAACAACGAGACGAGAAGAAAGAACGAAGAACGAGAAGAAAGTGGTGAGTTTTTGCCGAGTCACGGGCGTGAACGATGGTGGTCACGTGACTCGCTGAAGACTCACACGCCCTCTTGGAGTCTTTGTCCTCTTTGTCTGAAGCAGCTTCATCTTCATCCTCTGACAGGTGATCCAGTTCCTGAAACAGATGGAGGCGATTCACTGAAGCATGTGTGTGTGTGTGTGTGTGTGTGTGTGTGCGTGTGTGTGTGTGTGTGTGCGTGTGCGTGTGTTACCAGCTCTCTGATGGTGTCCTGGATCACCTTGAACCAGTCGTTGATGATGCTCTCGGTGTCGTACTGCATCAGATACTCGCAGCCCTGACGGGTCTTCAGCTGGACGCAAACACACAACCGTCACGCCTGTAACCATGGTGATAAACACACACACACACACCTGAGGTCCCGCGGTGCAGACACATGTGATTTACCTCGAGAACATTCTTTTTGGACGACTTGTCTCTTGCAGCCCAGTAGACTGAAGCTCCTCGGAGCTCGACGGTGTATTCTGGAATAATCTGTGACGATTTAGTCTGAGGAAGAGGAAGTCACCATCATCATCATCATCATCATCATTATCGTCATCATCATCATCATCATCATCATCATCATCATCATCATCATCATCACTATCATCATCACTATCATCATCATCATATATGTATACAGTAGATAAGTGATCTCTAGTGGGCACTTTTTGCGTGCTAACGTGCTAAAAACGGTGCTAACAGGATAACGGATGAACAAAAACAAACGTGTAAACTGCTTTGAACTGGATGACTCACGGCGTTCCCAGTGGGAGCGGATTTGGGGTCTTTGTGGAACGTGAGGATTCCTCCATGGAGGACCGTCCAGGACTGGGACCAGTTCTTCCTGTCGGGCAAAAACAGGACGACTCGTCACGTTTAGAACCAAGAAATAAAAACATCGTCCTCTAAAACCTCCTGACGAAGAGGAGATTAAAAAAAAACAAAAAAAACACACGACGAGTCACCTGATCTTTTTGCCGCCGTCAGCGATTTTGGTCTTGTTGAGGATTCCTGCTTTCTCCAGCAGGTGGCACTGCAGAGACAAATAGGTGGGCCCTCAGGTAGGCTGTGCAAACATGGGCGTGGTGTGCGTGTCTGTGTTTGTGTGCCCCATTAATAAAATCTAACTCATGACATTTTACACTCCAGGAAACATTCCGCTGCACAAACACTGAACCCCCCTGAGGAAACCAGAAGCTCTGCGACCCAGGAGGTTCCCTAGTACCAGGAGGTACCCGGAAACCTTCTCCTGATGTAGTTCAGATCATTGTCTAAGTTTGTTAACCACACCGCCGTTACTTTAAGGTCACATATAACATACATACATACATTTAGGACGAGAAAGGACAAAACCTTCAAGTGGAACCCGATTTGAGCACCGTTGGGCCAATGATAGTTTATATAAAGCAAAAGAATATTAAACATTAGAACCAAAAATAGAACCCATAACAGAACTAACAGGAAAACCAGTGAAAGACTCATCATTAGACCAACAAAAAGTAGAACCAATAACAGAACCAGCAGAACCACTGACAGAATAATTAAGAAAGAAAAGAGTAGACCCAACAGTATAACCAAGAATAGAACTAATAGTAGAATCAACAGTAGAAACAACAGTAGAACCAATAACCTGGCGATGATGGGCAGCATCTTTCTGGAAAAAGGGTGTTCAATCTATCTGAAGTCCTCCTAGTCCTCCCAGTGTTCCCCGTCCTCCCAGTGTTCCCAGTCCTCACAGTATTCTCAGTGTTCCCAGTGTTCCCAGTCCTCCCAGTGTTCCCAGTGTTCCCAGTCCTCCCAGTGTTCCCAGTCCTCCCAGTCAGTGTTCCCAGTGTTCCCAGTTTTCCCTCCAGAGAACCAGTGACAGTTAACCATTGATAGTTTTAGAACCTGGTTAGTTTAAGATCAAAAACATTTCATTGACTGTGAGTTGTGTTAGTCTGTTGTGACGGTTTCCATGACAACGCCAGGTGCTCGTCTCCAATCACCACGAAAACCACCAGAGAGACACCAGCAGCCAATCATGGCCAAGAACCTACGTGTTGCTGGGAGCCTGTGCTCCGATTGGACAGATTCCTCTTCAGTTTGATCCTATCAGAGAGCTTTACAAGGGAGAAGTGGGTGGAGTGAATGAAGGATGAGAGCCAATGGGAGACGAGGGAGACAGGTGGGCGTGTCTACCTGTGGACTCCTGGGGGAGAATCTTCTGTTGGACGCGTCGGTGAAGTCGGAGACGTTCCTCCTGTGGCTCGGAGAGAACGTCTGGAACACAAGAGGGTTGGAACACATGTCCACGTGTTAGCAACGGCTAAACGTGCTTGCAGTTAGCTGACTAGTTAGGATTAGCAACTAGCTACTGCTAGATTAGCAGAGGTCAGTGAAGCAGACTCACATCTTCAGCCACGCTGTGCCTCCAGCTCCTGACCGGCTTTCCCTGCTCGGAAACTCCATTACCCATCAGCCTTTGGGGCAAAGCTGGAAGCTGGAACAATTAACAAATTCACTACTTAAAGAGTGATCAGGCATGAGTTAAGCGATCAGTCTCATCGATTGATTGATTACCTCTTGCGTCCTCCTCCTGGAGACGTTCCCGTTCTTTGGGTCCAGCTGAGCTCTGGGAATCTGCGGGGAATTGTGGGTAAAATGTTGGAATTAAAGCCAAACTGAGGTCAAATCACGAAGGTTCTCAACGTGTCTGAGAGTCACCTTGGTGAAGACGGCGTCGTTGTCGCTCGACGTGTCGACAGGATAGTCTTCCTCCGGCAGTGGAGGCTTTAGGGTCATCACGTAAAAAACAGTTAGAGGTTAGGAACAGCTGGAAACTTTTGATTATATCTTCATATATACATGATGGATTTTATGGACAGCGAAGAATCACTCAGTGAAGTAGAACTTACAGTAGAACCTGGAGATACGAGTTTAATTCGTTCCCTGACTGAACTCGTAAATCAAACAACTTAAATCGTTTTAATCTGCTCCAGTCTTGGAAAAAAAACAAACCCCCTAAATTATGAACAAAAGCTTATTTTCATCAACCAATTTCTGTGTATAATTACTTATATATTAGTTACGTAAACAAATGATGAAGAATGAAAAGGAACGAAGAAAGAGTCAAGAGAACACAGGAGCTACGTCTTTACTCCACCAACTAGACCCGGTCTCACTGATGTTGTGTCCATCCGCCAACAAGCGTGACTCGTATCTCAGATTTTCTTTCATATGTCGAACAAAAATACGGTCGGAGCAACGACTCGTATCTCAAAAAACTCGTATGTCCAGGTCCTACTGTAGCAGCATGAGTCAAATTTCCTGCTGATGGTCTTGTATGTTAAAGCTAGCATGATAGGATGAATAGCATGACTGGATGGATGCACCGTGTTTCCCTGGACACGCCTCTCTAAGACATTAAATCAGACTTAAATCAGACTTGAATCAGACTTAATTCAGACTTAAATCAGGCTGGTATCGTACTGGGCCTTCGTCGTGGCTCCTGTTTGAATATCCTGGGGGTGACAAGGGTGAGGGGGACGTGGGGGAAAGCAGCGCCTCCGGTCCGGTCCAGGACGTGGCTCCAGACGTGGGGTCGTAGTAGTAAACTCTCCCAGAAACTTCATCCAGCAGCTTCTCCCAGCTCCCAGAACCCTGACAATCAGTTTGCTCATGTTGATGAAAGCGTGATGAGGAAGCGTTCGGGCGCGTCGCCGCGTTAGTCGATGCGTTAGAAGCTTTACAAAACACCTGAGGCGAGACGTTCCTACCTGGCTGGAGGCGGGGGAGAGGAGGGCGGAGGGGGAGGTCAGGTGCTCCCCCTCGTGGGGGTCGGACCAGGTGGTCTGTCTGGTGAGCGGGTGGAAGTAGAACACCTTCCCGCTATCCTGGTCAGTGTGGACCTGGACGGGGTCGAAGGTTCAAGCAGCACAGTCACGGTGCGTTCAGGTGCACTCTGGGGTTTTCAGCACTCGAAGCCTTCAAACCCCCATTTTTAAGGAGTTATCCTGATTTTATGGTTGGATTTTTATTCCCAAAGGGAATACAGTTTAATTTAATATTTTAATTACCAACAAATGCTAAAACAAAATTTTTTTTTTTAAATCATAGAATTTCACATCGAACACAACGATTTTAACAGTGATTCTGTTTTTTAAACTTCGTTCACGTTTAAATCACACGCGCCTCTGCGTGGACTTCAGATTTTGGGGTTTTGTTGTTTTTGTGCTGCTGGCGTGTTTGAGGGCAGCGAACGTCACCTGTTCTTCAGTAACGTGAGCGTGAGGAACCAACCTGAACGGTTCAGATTACATCTGATTAAAGTTTAATCGCATCCGTGAGACGCAGGTACGTGGCAGCATCACGAGAACATATATATAAATGTATGTTATAACAACACTTAAAATTATTTCAGTTTTTCTGCCTTTAAATTCTAAACTAAAGTTAATTTCTAAATTTAAATGTCATCATAAATCAAACGCGCCTACAGAGCCAATCAGAGGAAGCCTTACCTGCCATCCGTCCTGTGGACTGGCCGGGGAGGCGGGGCTTATCATTGCACTGGAGGAGACTGAAGATGAGGGGGTGTGGTCTGGAACTGAGTGGGCGGGGTCGGGAGGAGGAGATAATAAGGGCTGGGCGGAGCCAGAGGTCTGCTGGAGGGATGTTTTCTTCAGACTGGGGACGTTGGCGTAGATGGGCGAGCTAGGGCCGAGCGAGGGGCGGTCCTACAGGGGGAAAGAGAGAGAGAGGTTGTAGTTTGAACTCTTTCATAAAAATAAAGCCATTTTCACGTGTTTGCACGTTGATTAATTGCGCCGGTTTTGCTGCCGTTACACGACTCGACTGCGGCGACCCGTCTGCTCGCGACCCGCAGACGTCTCGGTGGAACGAACCTCCGTGTTTTGGACTAAACATGGGATGGCGTCCCAATGGACCCTGATCTCCATCAGCCGCCGCCGTCAGACAGGAAGTACTCCTCCTCTGTTGTATAAACATCATGGAGACCTTTTCCTCGATCCGCCGACCGGAGGGCGAAACACGAGACGCTAACCTGTTTGTGTACGAGTTTAAGGGATGTAACGGAGATCAGTTACCGTCGGTAACTGAACCACAGGTAACTCTGACCAGGTGAGTGGAGTGGGGTTTGATCTACGCTCACAGATTCAACCATTCTTTCGTTCGTCTCCCGACACAACGTTTTTGCTTTAACGCATTCGGATCTGGCATGGCCCGGTTCAGGTGTGACATTCAGGTGTCACATGACTAACCTGCACACACAGCCGTCAGCTGACCCGGTTTATTATTCACGTAAAGAATGAAACTGAACTCTAATTCCTTCTTCACCATCCTGATCCAAAACAGCAGAAGGAGAAAACAGAGTTTAATTCTAGGACTTACCCATGATGCAACGCTCAGTTTAGTCCTCTGTTCAAGTCCATCCGTGGCTGAAGTGACTGTCGGACTGCTGTGCTCTGAAGCCTGTAGCTCCGCCCCCTCTGTCTGGACTGCCTCTGGCCTGACACCTGCCCATATGAAGCCAGTAACCCCTCCCACTGCCTCTCTTCAGGCTGAAACTCCGCCCCCTGCGACCCGACACTTTGTAGCCCTGCCTCCGTGTCTCTAGAGGGGGTAGCCCCGCCCCTCATGAACCCATGCCGATGTCAACACGTAGCCCCACCCCCCAACTCTGTAGCTGCTTTTAATTGAGTTATGCTAGCATGTTGTTAGCTTTCTAGCTCATAGCTCAATGCTTTATCAGTTCAACACACACACACACAAACACACACACACACACTCTTGTGCTGCAGATGTCGCTGCAGCGTCGCTTTGCCCCAGTTTCCTGCCTGACACTGAACACATCCTGCCAGTTGTGACATCACTCCATCCTGCTGACCTCATTACATCCTGCTGTGACATCACCAGACCCCTCCCCCCTCCTCTCGACAACAAAAGTGAAGCAGAAATCAACAACTGATATTTAAGTTAACAATAAATACTAAACAAAAATATCATTTGTAAATAATAAAGATAAGTAAACAACAGAAATGTGTCTCAGCTCTCAGCTTCCTGAGGGCACAAAGTGACACGGCCATTCAGGAAGTGACACGGCCATTCAGGAAGTGGTCTTTTTTTTATAAAAAGCCCTCTGACTGAACTCTCATCTTGAAGGACGACTTGTGGCGTCTACATGTTCAACCTGAAACGCAGAAAAGTCTACAACCCAACACTAACACAACTCCGGCCCAATCACACAGTCTTCTTAAGAGAGATTAGTTTAGGTTAGTTTAAACCTAACCTCCAAAGTCCCCAGAGGGATCTGAACCCTAACCTGAACCCCAAAACATCTTCCAGCTGACTCATCAGCGTTCGACATATCCTTCTCTCTAGGACGTATGCTAGCAGCAGTGCTAACGTAGCCTGGGGACGACCAATCACGGGTCCATCTGGACCTGGACCAACCTCCAGACTGGTTCCAGGAGTCTTTGGTTCCAGGAGTCTTACCTCTGTGGGCGGTTTGGCAGCTGCTGGTTCAGGTGCGGACCCTCCAGGAGTCTCCTTTCCCGCCAGCAAAGCATTGAGGTCCAAGTTCAGGTCCTGGATAGACTCATAGATGTGGTTGGAGTCCTCCTTCGGTGAATCTTCCTTGCCACTGTTTTCCTCCTCACTTGCCTCCTCCTCCACCTCCTCCTCAGAGTCTATTGGGGTCTCCTCTTTGTCACTGGGACCTGTGGATGATGATGTAGGGGCCACCGGGGTCTCCACATGGATAGGCTGGGTGTGGGTTCGCAGTGTAGCGAGGGGGTCTGCTGGACTGAAACTGGGGACTCGATGTTTCCCAGAGTCCTTGTGGTCATCCGAGAACACCTGAAGGTGCTTTTTATTCAGGGTATCATCAGCCATGTTTGTAGTCCCACTAGTGCTGGTTATGGTGGTCTCTGGTGGATGACCAGGGGGGTTACTAGGGTGTTGTGATGTTGGCACGTCGTGGAAGTCCAGCGGAACGCCAAACGTGGACATGCGGTTCTCGGTCTTGCGGTATCCAGCGGAAGCATCAGGTTTTAGCCGTATCGTCACCTCGTCCCCCGGTCTCAATTTGCTCCCACTGGACTCCTCTAGAGTCTTTGGAACAGGGATGGGGACCGGAACCGGTGCTGCAACAGGAAGCGACACCGGTTCTGGACTGGGCGGATCTGCAAAGTCCAGCGGTGAAGGGACATCTGGCGGCAGCTCCTTGACATACTTGGCAGGGATGTAGATGGGCTTGGAGCTGTTGTCACTCCTGACCTGCCACCAGTGGTCGTTGGTCTTAGCTAGCAGGACGTAGCGTTCATTGGGTTTGATGGCGACCGGCGCGCCATCCCGCCCCTGGTACTCATATTCATACTGGACCAGAACCAGACCGAGACCTACGACAATAGGATCAGGAAAAATAATCAAGAACCATCTTATATCAGTACAAGAACTAATGCTAATGCTAGTCAAATCGCTACAATTGTTATTGATAATGTTACGATTGCTAATGCTAATCCAACTGCAATTGCTGCTGCTCATTACGAAGTAATTACCTATCTGTCTGTCTGTCTGTCTGTCTGTCTGTCTGTCTGTCTGTCTGTCTGTCTGTCTGTCTGTCTGTCTGTCTGTCTGTCTGTCTGTCTGTCTGTCTGTCTGTCTGTCTATCTATCTATCTATCGCCAATGCTGCTACTGACATCATTGCTAGTGCTAATGCCGCTAATGCCACACTACCAAATTCACTGCTAACATTATTAATATACTAACATTACTCTAAGACACCAGGTGCTCACCTTTGCCAAACATGGAGGAGGTTGTTGCCATGGTGATGGCCCTGGCTCCCCACCCCCTCTCAGGTAGATGGGTAGATGACGTTGAAGCTAAAAGAGAGAAAATTCACATCAGGATGGGCTGAAAAGATCCAACAACAGCTCCGAGGCGGCTTTAACGACTTCTGTCAAACATTAAATTCAGATAGCGGTGATAAAACCCTGTTTCTGCCCTGAAGTTCGAGTCGTTCGGCGGTGCGGGAACAGAGTCCACGCTAACGGCTAAAGATAAAAACACCCAGGAATGATAGTTATGTGTTGCTTCTTGCCAGAACAAGTCAGACCTTGATCAGCTCCTGAAGCTAATGCTAATGCTGAACCTCCTGCATCATCTCCTGTAAATCACCTGGCATCAGGCAGGATGGCTAAAACGACACGACGGACCTCCAGTTGGACCCGTCAAACCTGTGTGGGAAGAAAGTCCATAGTGGCAGTTATTCGACCAGCTGATTGGTTTTTAAATGATGATGTCACAATTTAATGTAAAAGTACGGTCACACTTTGAACCAGCAGACTCCGCCCACTCCCTAGCTGACATCAAAGCCTTTACGTTTCCCTGGTGATGGTCAGACCTTCTAGAACTTGAAGCAACATGTCTTTAACAGTAAAATACAACACTGATAAAGCAGCCAAGAGTACTCTAAGTACTTTTTACTGATTATACTCGCATACTTTTACAGTATGTTACTCTCAGTGTGGTGTTCATACTTTTCTAGAACTCTTATAATGCTTCCTACACACAGAACAATAGCAGGAGGCTGATTTCAGGCCTGTTCTGTTTACATAAGGAAGTGTCTGCTCTTCCTGTCTGCTTTAAGCCCCGCCCACAAGGCAATGCAAGCTCCACCCATCAGTGACATCACACCTGAGAGCGTTTCCTGTCTTTGTGAAGAAACAATAGTCTGACAGCAGTCGATGCTGCTGAAGAGCGGTTCAGTATGTTCTTCACCTCCTGTCAGGTTGATTTTTTTACTCTTCTGGATGTTTTCTGTCCCTCGTTCACAAAAATTACATCAAAATATAAAACACAAGATCAGAACGGATAGAAACAAATTAGTCTGGAGGTGTGTTCTGTTCCATCAGTCTTTGACTTTTGTGAGACACAAAAGTGCTTTAAAGAGTCTATCAGAGTGTTTTAAAGGTAATACAGATAGAAGGTGGTTTAATATCAGTATGGGGGGGTTCATAAACGTTTAAATTACTGTACATAATAAGATAAAGAGATCGCGATCTCGAACCACACGCGATCTCGGATTCCTCAATCGCGTGTGGTTCCTGGAATGCATTAACCACAAAAAACGAGGGCGCACTGTACTACCATAATACTACTACAACTACCATAGTACTACTATACTACTATATATTACTATACTACTGCTACTACTATAACACTACTACATTACTACCGTAATATTACTATACTACAAGTACCACAACACTACTACTATACAACTATACTGCTACTATAATACTACTACTGCTACTGCCATAATACTATTACAATACTATTGTTAATATAAGACTTCTACTACTACTATAATACTACTACTATAACCATAATACTATCATATAGTACTACTGCTACTATGACTATAC
This sequence comes from Antennarius striatus, assembly GCF_040054535.1. NCBI lineage: Eukaryota > Metazoa > Chordata > Actinopteri > Lophiiformes > Antennariidae > Antennarius > Antennarius striatus. The sequence continues at coordinate 1,276,470 of NC_090791.1, forward strand.
TACTGCCATTACTATAATACTACTATTACCACTACTACTATAACTATGACTAAAACTACTCCTACTACAACCATACTGCTACTATAATAAAACTACTGCTATAATACTACTAGTACTTCTACTTACTACTAAAACTACTACTACTACTACTACTACTACTACTACTAGTACTACTACTACTACTACTACTACTACTACTACTACTACTACTACTACTACTACTACTACTACTACTACTACTAATAATAATAATAATAATAATAATAATAATAATAATAATAATAACAATAATATACCACTAATACTACTAGTACTACCTGGTATGACAGTGTGGAGCTACATCCAGTGTGTTGACAGCTGTTCTAAACTAACATGTCATGAACCGTCATTCGCCGCCTCATTACCTTGTTTACGAAACTGAATATGATTGGATATTAATTATGTAAATGTGTTCTTCTGTCTTTTTAAAACGGGCGGGGGCCTGATGATGGCAGTGACTAATATGTTGTTTTTTTTCTAGACTTGAACAGCCAAACCTGCTCTGAGTCTCCTGGCTCAGGTGTGTGAGAGACAGCCTGGGGGTGGTGGAATGCAGCCAACCCCTCCCCCATCGCCGTCGCAGCCACACCCACCCGGCCAGGAATGCTTTGCAGGCAAACACAGGCCTCTGCAACCCAGAGCGCCGTCAATCATTAAACTGAGGCCAAGGCACACCCTGTCAACCAATCAGAAGAGGCCAGAAAAATAAAGCAAGATCCACGCAAATCCAGATTCAGAACATTTCACCAGGAATGGATCATTCTTCTGTTCGTCTCAGTTTGAACAACAGCACATCGCTTCTTTCATGAGTCACGAGTCAGCCTGAGAAGTTGAACTTCAAGTTTGACATATCTTTAGCATTCCTCACTTGAACACGTCTGCATTGTCATTTCAAAATATCAATAGACGTTTTGAATTCGGAATCGCCCAATTTAATCTGAAACATCCGTGCTTGAATCACAGTTATGTTAGGTATTGGATCATGGAGATTGAAGTTTCTTTAACTTTCATAATGATTATCCAGAAATTATCCATGAATATCGACAGTTTGAATTCCGATCTATATAAATTACAGATGCAGATATTTAATTTTGTGTCGTCAGGGGCGATGTTTGACAGTTTTAACCCCTATAAATAAAATAAAACCTGTGGACACCTGAAATGTCATTATGGCCTGCTAGAGTAGCTAACGCTAAGGTTAGCCTGGGGCAGTAGCTAACATTAATGTTAGCCTATTAGATGAGCTAATAAAGATGTTACCATGCAGGTTGAGTAAATAAACGTTGAAACGGTTTGTTATTTATAGAGACCGTGTCATGTGACCTCAAAAACCCTACAGCCAATCTGATGCGGGTTTGACCTTAACCCTCAGGGTCAGCGTGGGCGTGGCTCCAAGATGTGTTTACTTGTTTATGCCACAGAGACATATGGCTGCTGATTGGCTGTCGACCTCCACAGCATCTCCAATGACCCGTTCAAGGACCTGTTAGCAAGCTAACAGCCTTCTTCAAGGTTGGTGTGTGCTGAATGGTGGATTTTAGTGTCTTAATTTTCCTGTGGGATTTTTACATAAAATAAATATTTGATTTGTGCTCATTTTTTTATGCAAACTTACAACGATAGTTTCATAAGTCAAGATTCCGTTCAATTTACTGCTAATATTTAAAATATTTTAATACTTCTGTCAACTTTGTTAAACAAATCCACGCTGGTGAAGGAATTTAAAGAAATTTAAAGTCTTTTCAGATTTACTCGTCCTGAATTTCTTCGTGTTTATTTGCTCATAAAACTGAAATAAGACATTTTAACATAAAACTGTAGCTGTAAAACAGTCAAATTTGATGTATTTCTGCAGCTGCTTCGCTTTCATTCATTTCGTTGAGTCATTTCTAAAGAGTTTTACAAGAAAGGTGTATAAGGCGGACATCCTGAACACACTGGTTGATCCATTCCTACCAATTATTAACAAAAATGCCGCTGCACACACACACACAAACACAACTCCAATCCCGAGTTTTAAAATCCAATATGGCCCCAAATCCAGGCCCAGCAGCAGAAACAAACCAGGGTCCTCGGGTCTGACAGTAAAGCCATGAAGGAATCTGGTTCAATATTTTTGAAGGAAGTCAAAGTAAACCAGATAATAATAAAGTAAAGACAGTGAATAAACACACAGAACCGGTCCCCATAAAACCAGGTCCTCACACTGAAACCGGTCCCCGTCACGTTGGCGCAGGAAGGGAACGATGGTCCCCCCGACGCCACAAGAGCAAAAACACACCGCTGGGGGTGTGAGGAAGTTTTCACTTCTAAGTGATTGAATTTAAAATGTAGAGTGGAAAAAAAAGGAACAGGACAAAAGAAAAAAAAACTCTCAAGTTGCAACTCAATCCAGCATGAAAGAAACACCTCCACAGGTAGACAGATAGAGAGACAGGTAGAGAAACAGATAGAGAGACAGATGGATGGATTGATTGATTGATAGAGAGATATTTTGTTTTACCGGCAGTTAAAGTCACGTCCAGCCATCCTGCTCTGGGTGTTTTTTTGCTCTTCTTTTCCTGAAGGGGTGAGTCCAAATCACAGAAACAGGTTCCTCTCTCTCTCTCTCTCTCTCTCTCTCTCTCTGGCCCCGCCCCTCCCCGACCTGCCAGTCTCAGCTTGTTGGACGCCTCCTCCCCTTCACTTCCTGTTTGGAAGAAGAAGAAACCAGCAGCCGGTGTTTGTGGACCAACATCGCCCCCTGGCAGCCATCAGTAGGTGGTGCACCGTTCTACCATGATGTTGCTTCTGAAAGATCCCAACTTTCCCTCCAGTGAGTCATGAACAGAATAGAGAAAATGATTCTAACAGATATGTTAGCTAGCTTGTCAAATTAGCTCACCAGTGTAGGTGACACTAAATGATGAACAACAATGTTGGAAACTGTAAAAGGGAAAATAAAATAATTTATATATATATATATATATATATATATATATATATATATATATATATATATATATATATATATATATATATATATATATATACATACATATCTAAAAATAATAATGATTATTATTATTATTGTTATTATTAATATTATTAGTATATAATATAAAGAGATGCAATTTAAGTAGATTTAATTAGAAGGCTGGGAGGATATGAGTAGTTTACCTACTTATTTTTTGCAGTGTGCATCATTTCAACGTCATATTTAAATTTCATAGTTTCCATTCTTGAAAATGTTCAAATGGATTTTTTTGTCCTTTTTATTTTCCTTCCTCCCGGTCTCTCTCCACTCGTGTTTTTTTTTTTATTTCCCTGGTGTTCCGTTTTCCTCTCCATCCAATCCTCTGTCTCTCCTCCTCAGCATCCAGCGCCCTCCCTTCCTCTCCCTCTCATCCCTCCTCCTCCTCCTCCTCCTCCTCCTCCTCTCAGTCCGTCTCAGCCGTCCTTGGCGCTGCCGCTTCAGACGGAGGCTGCAGCGTTCTGCTGAGTCGTGGTTCTGCTTCAGACGGAGGCTGCGGCGTTCTGCTGACTTGTGGTGAGCCAGCATCTCTCTCTCCGGCCCGGAGAGTCCAGGAGGACCTGGACTACACTCCCCATCCTCCCTCCATCCTCCTCCAGACTGGGGCCCAGCCCAGAGCGAAGCGCTGTGGAACCCTGGGAGTCGCAGTCCTCCAGAGAGGGGGTGACGTGCCATGACAACCGTCAGTGAGAGAGAGAGGAAGGTGAGTTCATCCGTCTGTTGCTGGTTGTTGTTTACCTCCCATCCGTCATGTCTTCCTCCCTCCATCTCTTCATCATGTCAAACATCCCCCCCCCCTGTCTCTTCTATCTCTCTGATGATGCATCCTCCCGTTCATCCCCCCCCCTCCCTGGGGGATTGTCAGTGTGTTTGTTTCGTTAGATGCCAGTGTGATCTCCACCCAACCGGGTAAGCAGCGAACAGATCCACCAAACGCCGGTGGTTCCTCAAACGCACCACAACACCCAACATCACAGCAACTGATGCGACAAAGGTGTGCAAAACCAACAAATAGAGACTTGTTATTGGCAACAGTGGGAGCCAATCAGAGAGCAGCGGTCAGGATGCCCCCCCCAGGAAAAACTTTTGTTCCTCATGTCTGTGTGGAATAAATCAACTAAAACTTTATTCAACACAGACACACGCCTTACTTTATTAGCTGCTATCCAACGGCTAATGCATTAGCGCTAACTATCTACTCATTAAAATGTTTGGTGGTAGCCTCTGATGAAGTTGTTAGCTATAAACTGTCACTGGATACGCGTTAGCTACAAATGAATATGCTAGCTACTTCATGTTAGTTACGTTCACGACAGGACTACAGTGTGCTGCTAGCATGCTAGCTCTGTATGGATTGGCTCTGACGCGGTCACATTATCATCCACCTGAACCAATGGTGTCTTTGATTCAGAGACTCCGCCCTGTTTCAGCATGTGAACCTGGACTGTTTCACTGCGTGAACCTGGACTGTTTCACTGTGTGAACCTGGACAGTGATGTCCAGGTTCACATGTGATCAAAAACAGTGACATCACTGCGCCGGCTCTTCAAGCTCCCTCAGGTGTCCCTGAGGCTGATGGGAAATTATGTCGTGTTTCCTGTCGCTCACCTCCAGGATGTCCAGCGTCCATCTGTCCACTGGGTGGTGGTGGTGGGGCAGCAGATGGCCTTTTCCCTGGGCTACCTGCCACCTCCACTTTCCCGCCTCTTTCTCCGCCTCTTGCTCCGCCTCTTGCTCCGCCTCCCTTGCTGTTCCCAGAGCTGTTTATTATTCCTCTTTGGGTGTTTGTGAAATTTCATCACTGCATCTACATTTTCTAGCAGCTTTGGTTAGCATCTCCTGCTAGTGCCATTAGCTTTATTCTCTAAACAGGAAGTCCCTACAGGTTAGAAATCCCCATGACTCCTCCCCCTTCCTTCCCCTCATCCTCCCCCCTCCTTCCCCGCATCCTCCCCCGTCCTCTCCAAGAGGATGACCTCTGGAAAGCCTCATTAACAATTAAAGACAATGAGAAGAGCATCCATCCATCATCCATCCATCATCCATCATCCATCCATCATCCATCATCCATCCATCTGGAGTTTAAACCAGTCCAAACATCAAAACGGTCATGTGACCCAGTGGAGTTGGTCATGTGACCAGGTCGGATCGCCGGACGTTGTAAAATGTGATTTTAATAAATGATGACTGTTCATCTTTTGTCTCCACAGTAACTGCTGAGTCATGTCTTCCACTCTGGACGACACAGATGTGTTTGGTGAGCCTCCAACACACACACACACACACACACACACACACACACACACACACACACACACACACACACACACACACACACACACACACACACACACAGACACACATCTATCTATCTATCTAACCAATGGAGGACAAACAGCAGCATCTTTCTACCCGTTTCCTCTCTCGTCACTCAGATACCCCCCCTTCTAATATAATTACCCCTCCTCTACGCTCCCCCTTCTCTCCACCCCCCTTTATTAAATCTTCCTTTAACCACCAAAACCTTTAGATCCATCTCTTCTCCTTTTTCTTTCCTCCCCCTCCTCCATTTACCCCCCCCCCCACGCTCCCCCCATCTCTCCTCAGGGAAATAACCTCCTCCTCTCATCGTGTTGTGGGGGGAGGACAGGAAGTCTTTATGTTCCATTTCTACAGTGGGCAATAAAACGATCAATCAGCTCTATTGGAAAAATCTACTAATGATCAGCTTTTGGTCACCTAATCACTGATCAATACAAACGGCGCTCACCTGTGATCACATGACTCACCAATGATCATGTGACTTGGCGTTCTGACAGGGTGTTGCCTTTCAGACCTGAACCAGGCGATCCCGGAGACGGAGCTGCTGGACAACAGCATCCAGAAGGGCCGCGCCCAGCTGTCCGTCAAACCCCGGAGGCCACGCCCCTCCAGGTCACGTTACCGTGACAGCGTGAGCTCGACGGAGGGAGACGACAGCCTGGAGAGACGGGTACGAGTTAGCTAGCTGGAGCTAGTTAGTTAGCCCAACACATCTGATGTCATCATCGTGTGTGTGTGTGTGTGTGTGTGTGTGTGTGTGTGTGTGTGTTCAGCACAGTCCAATACACTCCGCCTGCTCACCTCTTCACCTGGGCATAAGAGGCTCCTCCCCCTCTCCTGATTCTCTGCTGTCAGCTCGAAGTCCCGCCTTCTCCTTTGACACGTCCCTGGTGAGACCAATCAGAACTCAGGATGGAATGCTAATGCTAATCAATGCTAACCCCGAAAGAGAAGACAGGAGAGAAACGAGGCCAATCACATCCGCTTCTTGATTGGTTCCTCCAGGTGCGTCGCTCGCCAGAAGATGAGGAGGAGTCATTGGTCCCTCCCCCCAGGGGGCGGTACCGTCAGCTGACCAATGCCACGTCTCAGGAGGCACTGGTGACGCCCAGCAGCTCGCCATCTCGGTCGTGCCCCGCCTCCGACTACTCCCGCGTCTACATGAGGAGGAGCAGGAGGCCCGACAGCGAAGGTACACACACACACACACACACACACACACACACACACACACACACACACACACACACACACACAAACTGACGTCTGTGTTTGTGTGTCAGTGCTGGTGTCTGACTCGAGTCAGGACACGAGTCCGGCTGAGCCCTCGAGTCCGACCGTCATCTTCGACAAGAAAACCAAGAGACGCTTCCTGGACCTCGGGTGAGATGTTAGCATTAGCGTTAGCGCCAACACATTCACTGCTAGCCTAGCAACATTGATGCTAACAAGCACTGTTCACTTAAAACGCTCCGATGGTCTGTGAGGGTTTAAAGACGGAAACTCTTTTGTTTGTTTTTTTAAATGCGCTACCAGATTTAGCTTCCTTCAGCACATGCTAACATATTAGCATTAGCCTTTGAGCTGAGACCAGACTGTTGTCTTTCTCTCAGGGTGACTCTCAGGCGTTCCTACATCCGAGTGAGGAAGGATAAATCCAACAGGCTCTCCGTGGGCAGCCGGTGGGTCCTAACACACACACACACACACACACACACACACACACACACACACACACACACACTCAGGCTGGTTGGTGATGGTTTCTCCGTCTCCATCCTCAGAGAACCGTCTGAGAGTCCGTCTCGCTCCTCAGGATCGTTCGTCCCGTTCTCCTGGTTCACTGAGGGGCGGGGCTCGTTCTCCTCCTCCGGGACTCCGCCCTGCTCCCCCAGACTCACCCCCCAGGGTTCCCCAAGACCCCGCAAGTCTCACTCCCAGGTACAGAACCACCCGACCCCTGACCTCGTGGGGACAGACAGGTTTGACTCTGCTTCTGTGGTTGACAGGAGTCGGCGCTCAGCGAGGAGTTCTCCCCTCCTCACACCTCCTCCTCCACCTCCCCCCCCGTGGACTCGTCCTCCAGGTCCTCCCACCCGTATCAGACCCTGTCCCAGTCGTCCGACGAGGTAACAGTTAGCCAAACGGTTAGCTTAGCATCACATCGAGCGGTTAGCGTGACGCCCCTGTCTCCGCCCCCACTCAGGCCGGCGAGGACCCGTCCTATCCCGTGTCGTCGTGGACGACTCAGCAGGTCTGTCAGTGGCTGAAGGGACTGAACATGGAGCAGTATATCCCAGAATTCAGTGCGAAGGACGTGGACGGACAGGAGCTGCTACAGATGGACGGAAGCAAGCTGAAGGTGAATGTTCATCCTGACCCCGCCCTCTTTCTGACCACACCCTCTTTCTGATCCCATCCTCTTTCTGACCCTGCCCTCTACCTCACCCTAACCCTCTTTCTGACTCCGCCCTCTTTCTGACTCCGTCTCTCTTTCTGACCCCGCCCTCTTCCCTTCCTCTGAAGGGACTGGGCGTGGCCAGTTCGTCCGATCGCAGCGCTCTGAAGCGTCGCATCAAGGAAATCCAGACCGCGGCGGAGAAAGAGAGAAAAGCTCTGGACAAGATGGAGAAACAGCGAGAAAAGAAGCAACGGAGGAAAGAGCAAGAGCAGCAACGCAGGAACTGACCACAGGCACCACCGGAGGGGGGCAGGACCAAAGGGAGGGGGCACGGCGGGGGGAGGACAGGGGTACACCAGGGAGAATCCTGGGGGAAGTCCGATCCACGTTTCCTGTCCTGGAAAAAAGACAAATAAATCCTTGAGGTTCTGGAGCTCCTGGTCAACGGTAACGTGTTTCTGTTGCTGCGGTGGCCCAGAAGGACAAATCCAGCAGATTTTCTTATTTTAATATTTGAATTTCTTTCAGAATTTGGGAATTTTTATATTTTGTTACTAATTTTATTATTTGTTGAAATGTAAAATTTATTTTAGAAAAACAAAATAAGATCAGTGATAAAATAAAAACTATATTAACAACATCATACCACCACATGTATGTAATGAAAGAATATTTTTCTGAATATTTCTGAACTTGTATTTTGTCCTTTTGAGCCACTGTACAGTTCAGTTCATTGACCTTAAAGAATTCTGTGACGATGCCTTCAGGTGCTTTGAGTTTCATTAATTGTTAAAATCTGAATATCTGGTGGAAGCACAGAAAGACCAAAACTAATTTTTTAACTAAAATTTTGCTTTATTGAAAAATTTAAAGTTTACCTGAATCCAAAAAAAACACCTGATTTTATTCAGTTCAAATTTTAAGAATTCTGTTAAATAATTTCAATCACTTTCATTTTTTAATGGTTCACATATTCAAGCATTTCAACTAAAACTAATTATATTTAAAAATGTTTTAATTTTACTGTTACACTCAAATAACAACGTTTAAATCTGACCTATGAGGTCACATCCGGTAAGTCATGTGACTATAGGAAAGCACCTGAACACATCTCTAACGACGCGTTAGGTTCAACATCAAGCTCCGCCTCTTTTGGTGGATACTCAGTTTTGACCACATCCTCAAAAGGAGGCGGGGCCAGGTGTCCTCTGCAAATGAAAAAGTGAACAGAAACAAAAGGAGAAATTTCTCAGAATTTTTAGTTTGAAGATACGAAGAAAAAGAAGAGAAAAAAGAAAAGCGACGTCAGATTCTTGAGACTTCCTGTCTGATATGACTGACCTCTGACCTCCACCTTAATAGCAACAGTTCAATAAATAAACCTGTGAACAGGGTTCTACAGATTATTTGATTTCTTTGAAAATTAGGAAACAAATTTATTAAAAAAAATATTTTTATTCCTGTTGAAAACAAACATCGGTGGTTTCTAAACACACAACCGTCAATAGATCAATAAATATGTTTTTATGCTGAGTCAGCCGAACAGAGCTTTGACGTCATCAAAGTTGTTGCTCAATTAGACAACTTTCATTTCCTGTAGTGACACATTTCCTCCCCACTCCCCCTCACCCCCACTTGTTGAATATTAAAAACAGTAAAAACAATAAATAAAAACAATAAATAAAACTTGATCAGTAACAAACATCCAGTTACAATCATATAAATACGAATAGGATAAATAAATAAAGGCTGCCGTACTCACATCAACAAGGACATTTCCTGCTGCTGCTTCACAATAAAAGCATCTCTATTCTTTTAATGTGAAAGGGGAGCAGCAGGAAGAGTGAATATTTTGTCCATTATTGATTAGTCCATTAAATTGCTTTGCCAATCAATCTGATAGAGATATTTCGAGGTAGTTCAAGGAAGTTTGACGTAAAATCTTAAATAGTTCCTGATAATGATTATCTTGCTGATCAATAGCTGAATGATTGATCCGTGTGGCAGTCATCAGGTCAGCGTCTCCAGTTCTTCACTGATCAGTGATCAATCAATCGGGATATTTCCTCGTCCTGACAGCGATTCCTCCTCCGATTGGCGCAGCAGAAAGCAGCTGCAGGTTTCGGAATGGAACACGTCCCGACCTGCAGAGCCACATTCCTGCTGGTTGCAGCAGAGCGTCGACCCCCGTGAGAGAGGGCACGGGAGACGCGCAAAGCATTCTGGGAATGCTCTTAATCAGCCAGTCAGAGTCCACCAGGTCATCCCGAGGTCTTCAACTCCAAAATAAGTCGTTGGTTCTCAGGATGGCGTGCTAACACGCTAGCTGACATGGTTTAAATGTCAGTGGCTCGATGGACGAACATCCGATCGGACGATCGATCAGCGAAGGAAATCCCGCCGCGGAATCCATCGATCCATGACAGTAGGAACTAGCGTGCACCTGCAACCTGGGGCCTGTAGGTGGCGACAGCTCGCAGGCTGCGGATCAGGTCATGGCAAAAGGAGCGAAGCTGCGCCAGCGTCAGGTGAGCCGCCACCTGGACCTCGTAGTTACCATGGAGACGAGACGCCAGGTCCAGATTGTCGTACTGATGGTCGTCCGTCACACTGCCGCCGCCGTTCGTCTGAGCTAGCTCCTTCATCTACAACACAGACACATAGGGCTAGGCGTTAGCATGGCGCAGCCAATCAGAGCGCAGGAGATGTGATGTCAGGAGGGAGGCGTGGCTTCGTTACCCCGTTGATGGACGTCTGCAGGTCTCTGAGGTCCGCCTGCAGGTCGCCCAGTCCGCTCAGTCTGCTGGACAGAACTCCCATCAGCCCCTGGTACAGCTGGCTGCCTGCTAGCATATGACTCAAACAGGTGTCCTGCAGGGGGCGACACAGAGCTGGTCAAAACCCGTCAGCCAATCAGAACCAGTCAGAACTTGCTGACTCAGACTGACCAGCGTGAAGCGTTCCGATAGCGGCTTGAGGACCGGCGCGGCGGGGATGCCCAAGGTCATCGCCATCATCTGCAAGGTCGTCGTGTGGGCGGAGGGTTCAAGGGTCAAACCCTGAGAGGAACAGAAACGGGTCATGAATAAAAAGGAACCAATAGCAGACGAGAGGCGGGAGCCAATCAGACGCCTCCCTCACCTCGGTGTTGACGGCGGCGGCGTGAACGGTGACGACGTCGTCCAGGATTTTCTCCACCAGCATCTTGGCGCTCTCCGCCGCCTCTTTGAACAGCGGGGGAGGGCTGACGGGAGCTGATTGGCCCACAACCAGGAAGTAGTGCAGCAGGATGAACGTATGGAGGGTAAACACTGTCACACACAAATATCATCCAATCAACATCTGGACAGATACAGCGACCAATGAGCAGAGCTGAAACCTACTTTAACAGTTAGCAGGATGCTAACACGAGATAAACACCGGCTAGCACGGAAATATAACAAGTCTCACAAATATGACATCATCATGTTTTCATCAACAAGTTAACTGCATCAGCTGTAAACCAGCTGTTTGCAACAGGCTAATGTTAGCATTAGCTCAAAACCAGTTGTTTGCAATAGAATAAAGTTAGCAATAAACCAGCTGTTTGCAACAGGCTAACTTTAGCATCATTAGCATAAGTCTCTCTGGTGCTGATCCATGCATTTAGTCAAAGACATCATGTTAACCCAGATGTGGATCCAGGATGCAGCGGCTCTACCCCCCCCCCCACACACACACCTGGAGCCTCAGGTGAGCTCAGGCTCCAGCCCGGACCCGAGCCTCCCTGTGACAGGTGGGTGTTGTTCGGGTCTGGTCCTACCTGTGGCGGGGCTCATGTCTTCACGGCGGCTGTCGGTGTGTTGCTGTCGGTGTGTGTCCGCCGGTGAACTCGGTCTCTTCTCCTCCGGCTTCCATTTGGAGCCGTTTTATGGCGCGACGTCCACCTGCGGGGGTTTTTCCACGGCGGTTCCGTCACACCCGTCGGACTCATTCCGATAAATGCCGAAGTGACGAAGCTTGAGCAAACTTCTTTGCGTCACAACTGTTAAAAAAAAAAAAAAAAAATCCGCTCGGCGCCACTCACGCTTCCAGTGTTGTCGGTCGGTCACGTGACTGTACACCTTTGTTCCGGCGCTCCCACGCACACGGAGCCCCTAAGAACCGGAATATTTGTGGGTCAGCCGCTGAACGCATGAAGCCCATCGGACCAGATTCTCCAGAACTTCCTCAACTTTCATGTTTTTATCGATTAAAGTTCCAGAATTCTTCAAACAGGCGGTATTTGGGTCAAAACGCAGGACCTCAGGGTGCAGGAGGAGGTGTGCTCTCTCAACTGCCTCTTCCTGTGACGTCAGGCTCCCCTCTCATTATTACTTCTTAGGTAACTTTGGACAAACCAGCTCAGCGGGAGTCATTGTAAGTCAGAGGGAAGAGGATGTTCTGGTTTCACAACCATTATTTCCTGATCCGGGTCGGACCGTGAACCCACCAGGAGTGAGGAAGACTCTGGTGAGGTGTGATCAGGAACCCTCAGAATCAGAAGCACACTCAAGTGCAGGTGGGTCAGGTGGTGGTGACCTTTGAACCTTCCAACCGGGTCAGGAGGTCACGCGTCTGAGGAACCCGCTGAGGTTCGACCATCAAACGGTGCCTGAGTATTTTGGTTGCGTAACGTTTGTGGTGACGTGTTGAGGGGAGTTCCACCCCCTGAATGTTTCAGTGACGTGACAAAGGCTCACACACACACACACACACACACACACACACACACACACACACACACACACACACACACACACACTCTCTGGTGAGTGTTCACACATCAGGTCAGAGGTCACCGATGGACCTGGAGGAAATAAAGATTCCATTTTATTTAATTCCAACTGTAATTCAACTATAAAAAAGCATTAAAAAATCTTCAGAAAATTTGCCTATCGATGAAATGACACACCGAATCAACATCCAAGTTCTGATCAGTTATTCACATGAATTGATAACAGAATCGATAAAAATCAGGCTAAACGGTCCAGAAAAAATGTGACCAAAAAAAAAAAACTATAAAAACTAGATTTCTCTGAAAATATTCTAAAGATTTTAATTTTCTTTTTAAGGACTTGAATTTGATTTGAATTTTATTTTTTAAATACATGTGTTGCATTTATGCATTTGTTTGTTGTTGATAAAGTGTGATTCAAAAACTATTAGTTTTTACTGTGGGTTAAGTCGACCGATCAATTTTAACCAATCAATTGTAGACCAATAACGTGTTGATTGGCTGGATTGTTTCAGAGGGAGGAGCCTGGTTCACATTTCAGACTAACGTTTCATTTGTTGAATTCTAAGTTTCAAATATTTATTATTCATGAAAATAAATGAGAATGAGAATGAAGATGAAGCTGATGGGTGTCAGCCAGCGATCCATAACCGATCAATCGATCAATCCCTTCACAACCACTAATTCTAGATCAGCCAAACTGGGCAAGACCCCACAACATGGGACGTGTCCAACAACTTGCGCTACAACCTCAGCCAACCCACCCAACAAATAAACTAAATTTGCAAAATCTGGTAATTAAGAAGAAAAACAAAGTATTTTTTGTCAAAAAAAAACAATATTTTTTTAATCAAAATTAAAAATGAATGTATTTAGATACAATAGAATCTGTCAAAGACACACTAAAGTGTGAACTAATAATTTGGCCTAAAGAAGTAAATATTGAGTAAATCGGGGCCGTCTTTATGGCTGGGGACTAAACTAAATCTGACATCTATCGACCAATAAGGGCCTCACCCATAACGTCTAAAGTAGCTGAGAAATGGGCGCAACAAAACCGACGTAACACGTAAAGAATGGCTTTTCATCAGTTAGTTTGGATTCAGGTTTAATTCGGAGACGGCTACCTGCTATTTAAACGCTAAAAAAAACCGCTGGATCAGGGCCAACTGGTACTTAACTTTTTAAATAGCGCCCCCTGTTGGGTGAAATCAGTCAGACAGGAAACAGTTGGTTCAGGTGACTGGTTGTCATCTCTCTTCTGCTGGAGAACCACAGGTCTCCATCCTGTACTGTCTTTGATTCAGCTTGTATGATAATAATTTACCAGATGTCTACATATGGAGACGACACCGTTTCATCCTGTCAGGACAGCTCAGTGCTCCCAGGACACGGTGCTGGTTTCCCATTGGTTCAAAGTCTGTTGTTTACACCTGAATACCCCCCAAAAAACTGTTGTTCTCCTGACAGCCAATAGAGGGCCAGCAACCATCAGTCATGGTGAATACAGATTTAAGGAGGTTGAACGTCTGAAGAACCTAAGGGTAATCTTTGATTCCGATCTTAATTTTAAGCAACAAAAAACACAAATTTATCAAATTTCAAGCATAGAACACCTTTCCTGACAACAAAAACATGCTTGAAATATTTACTCTTCATACTGCTACACGTTCACACACTTAATAACCAATCCTCTTTTTAAAGGAACACCTGAAACACTCAAATAAAAACCTTTTTACTATCATGATTATAAAATTTTGATTAAGCACAAAATTAGGACCTTCGTGGTTTTCATTTGCTTTTGGATGTTGGTCCTAATTTTTAAGGTTCTGAACGGTCTGTACATAATGAGGTCATGTCTCCTCCCTTCTGAGTGTCATTCTTCAATAATATATTAGCTACTACCTTTAGCCATTAGCTGTGAATTAGCGTGGGCGGATCTAAATAGTTGTTCAGCGGTGTAGCATGACAGAACTACATTACCCAGAAAACCACAAACATGTAAACAAAACCAATGTGTTTTATTACTGAGTGAGAGAAACAAACAAGAGAAGAAAACACACGAGAAAGAGGGAAAGGGATTGTGGGTAATAACTGATCTACCAACATTAGTGTGCAGACACGCACACAACTTCCTGTCTGCAAAGTAAGTCAGGTGAAAGAATCACGGGAAGCTGTCGTCATCGTCTTCTGCCATTTCTTTAGCAAACTCCAGATCCTGCTGCTCGCGTTCCCGACGCTCCTGAAGGTACCACGAACACACACACACACACACACACACTCAAGTTAGTGAAATTTTCTCTCATTATTCTGAAAATGTTTGTGTTAATCCTTGAAATAGCAGCTGTGTGTGTGTGTGTCTGTCTGTGTGTGTGTGTCTGTGTGTGTCTGTGTGTCTGTGTGTGTGTCTGTGTGTGTGTGTGTGTGTGTGTGTGTTACCTCTGCTGACTCCAGGTCTTTGTTGTAAGCTTTTGGGGGGAACCTCATGGCCTTCAGGACAGAAACAAGTCGGGTTATTCTTCAACAAACCGATTCAAAACACGATCTGATCGACTCCACTATTGATCAAGTACTAATCAATAACACAGACCAATAAATCGGAGGTTAACGGCCAGGCGTTACCTTCACAGACATGTTGTGGATGTCCAGGCAGAAGGAGATCCTCTGGTGGAACGCCAGCTGAGGTTCTCTGGTTCCATAGATGTCCATCGTCTCTTTTGATTGGACGAAGCCTTTCTCGTGGTTGATGCTCGCCTCGATCACGCCGTCACGGATGGCCTGAGCGACACACACACACACACACACACACAGTCAGTGGATCCTCGCCCACTGGAGCATCAGTTGGCGTCACTTTGGGGGTTTTTTGGTTACCTTGGCGACGATGAATTCTGCATCCTCTGAACTGTCGAGCTGCAGCTTCTGAGCGATGTCGGCCAGAGAGATCCGAGAGTACGACAGGCTGATCATACGCACGCCTGACACACACACACAAACACACACAAGCATCAGAATCAGGAGGCGGACTCATTTCAGGAGCGATCTGGCCTGTGATTGGCTCACCGGTCTTGATGACGTTGTGTCTCAGACGGATGATGAGCGTGTACGTCCCGTCGGTCTGGAACTTCTCCCCGAACTGCTCCAGAACCTGGTTGAACTTGGCCAAGTTCCCCGTCCTCACCGCTGCACAGAATCACACCGACTGGTTTCACACGGGAACAATCACACCGATAGGTTTCACACTCGCGTGGCGCCGGCGGTACCCACCCTGGGTCAACAGGAAGTAGGGCATCAGGGACCTCTTGAGCGACGGCTGTCTGAACTGAAGCCTGTCAGGAATCTCTCCCAGCAGGAGCTCCACCACGATGAGCAGCTTGTGCACCTGGAGACACGCCCACCAACCAGGGGTCAGTGAAAGGTCACACCTTACAGGAAGTGACTGATCAATAAAGTTTTCTCTGTTCAAACACGGAAAGAGCCTTAAAAAAGACAGAAATCTAGCTACACAACAACAATACAAAATAAAACACAATGAAACTAATTAACATCACATTAAAACACATCAATGAAACAACAATTTAACAGCACAACAATAAACAACAAAAGAGTACAATAAAACAACATAACAACAAAACAATACCAATAAAATCAAAATAACAACATGAACCATCATCTAATTAAAGAACAACAGATTGGCCCAGAGTCACTGTGTGTTTCTGTGTGGTGGTGTGTGTTTCTGTGTGGTGTTGTGTGTTTCTGCGTGTTGTTGTGTGTTTCTGTGTGGTGTGTGTGTTGTGTGTGCAGCCGCAGACCGTCTGCTTGAAGCCCACGGCGGTGTGTTGTGGGGCTTTCCTGAGAGCGTTGGTCAGAGTGCGGCGGGCCTCAGAGTACTCCAACTGGATCGCCTTGATACGACCTGGAGGTCACATGACACGCAGGTTCAAACAGAGTACACACAGGTCTCACACAGGGGCGGAGCCTCACCCCTGCGGTGTGGGCGGGTCCTCACCTGTGTAGTAGAGGTAGCGGGCCCACTCGTTGTTGTTGGCCAGCTCGGGGAACACCGACTTGGACACCAGCTTCTCGGCCTGGTCGTACAGGTTGAAGTGCAGGTAGTTCCTCAGCAGCAGGTTGAGCAAGACGGCCTGACCGTCAGCGTCGTGACGCAGCGTCGCCGTGCGCAGACGCGTGTGGAGGAAGCTGAGGGTCGGACACAGTTAAAGGTCAGTGAACGCACCAGGAGGCAAAGGGATTAAACAGCACAGGTCTGGAGTCTGGATCCGGTCAGCAGCAGAAATATTTAACATCTGAATAAAATCAGCACCTCAGCCTGTCAGGATTTAATAATCTACGATTTACTAACCTATGATTTAATAATGCAGGATTTAATAACCCTGACAACTTCAAAAAGTGTAAATGAACAGTGAAACAAATTAAAATACTTAATTTTACTTCAAAAATATCTCCTCCGCTGAGACAAGTCTCTCTCACAGAAGATGTTGTAACCATGGGAACATAAAAAAACCTCAAGAGATTGGAGGCTCTTCGTCGCTGCGAGTAGAAAGTTTTGCAGATGAACATCAGAGTGACGGACGGATGGACTCGCGTGAAATGTCATGTGGACAAATAATGGAACCCCGTTGGAGCTGACGTGTCGTCACACAGCAGGTTGTTTGTTTTTTTGTTTGTTTGTTACTACCTCCTCATGGTGTCAAACTGGTTGAGGAACTCGTACACTCGGGCGTGGTAATAGTAACACTTGGCGGCGACCAGATCCAGAGCTCGGCGGTTCTTGGAGGCGATCTTCTGTAGCAGGTCGTCGGACACTTTCTGAGCCTGGAGCGCAAACACACATTCTGATTGGTCGAAAACGACAACCACTTCATGCCGGGTCACTCCTGACACCCTACAACTGTCACCAGCAAAGTCTGAGAACATCTGCTGAAACTAATAACTACTGGTAACATGTAACTAACTAGTAACTAACTAGTTAGTGTTCAACACAGAAACTGATGAACCTCCTCTGAGGCCTGAACCATGGTAAACCTGTATTTATTAACAATTCATCAAACGTTCCACAATGAAGTACAATTTTGTTTGTGTTTAAACCGTCAGTGAGCAGAAAGACCGTCAGAAAAATATCACGTCAGGTGCGTTCAGGTGCTATGGGACAAACCCACCTCCACGTATCTCTTGTTGTTGGTCAGGTGAACCACCAGCAGCAGCTGCAGGTACGCCTCCACCTCCGGCAGTAGAGGAGCCGACGCCGCTTTACCCGTCCGGGGACGGAACTGGACGTCTCCGTCCGTCGTCTCCATCGGCTGAAACACAGACGAGATCAATACTGATCATCCAGAAAACGATGGATCGATGCTACAACGGAGGCGCGGCGGTGACGTGGGTCCGCACCTCCTCCAGGAAGCCCAGCAGGAAGTCGCGGGTGGAGGCGTTGCTGGTGAAGAAGCCCACGATGGCTTTGTGAAGCACGTTGGTGTTCAGACGGCGGCTGGTGGACGGCAGCGCCCGGAGGGCCCGCAGCACGAAGCGGGGCTCCTTCCCCGACACCGCCTTCTCTATCTGCTTCACGTGCTCCTTAATGTCTGAGGAGGAGGAGGAGGAAGAAGAGGAGGTGGTGAGGAGGAGGAAGTGGAGAGGAAGAGCAGTGAAGCAGTGCGCATGTCTGTCATCACTGTTGACATGCCATTTGTCTCAAACACGAACGTTTTAACGTTAATATCCTCTGACTCTCATTTATAAACATTTTACCAGCTTAAACCGGTTTTAGTTTAACGAGCAGCTTCTTCTAACTTGGACATAAAATCCTTTAAATCCTTAAATTTAATCCGGACTAAAAACCAAATTCTGCCTCAAAGCTACTGTCATTAGCAGTTAGCTTAGCTAGCTTAGCGCTAGCTAACGGGCCAGCTCCGGCGGACAGAGCGGTGGCTCCGGTGAACCGGGCCGGCCTTTAACCGGGTCCGGCCCCGGTGGTTTCCCCGGTAGGATGCGGGCCCGGCAGTACCGTCCAGCGTCACGGCGTCCAGCTCCCTGGGCTGCTTGGCCGCCGCCTCCTCCGGCATCTCCACGTCCTGCGGCTCCGGGCCCGGGTCCTTCGGCTTCTCGGCTTTGGAGTCCCGGTCTTTGCCGCCTCCCTTCTCCCGCCGCTTGGCAGCCGTCTCCTTCATGGCGTCGGGAAGAGAACCGCTGGAGTCCGGCCGAAACACAACCTCCGTCAGTCCGGGTGGATGAAATCTATCCGAAGAGCTCCGCTCGCTGCGGGCTGCTAGCGTTACAATGACTGGCAAGTATTTCACAGCGCAAAGGATTGTGGGAGCTGGTAGACAGAGTAGGTCGATGACAGAACCCAGACGGGTGCTAATCAATAACAGATGGATCGATTTGTGACTACGTCGTAAATAAGTGAAAAAGAACACAAGAGCCATAATAGATGAAAAAACACACCGACTGAATGCAAAACACTGAGTTTAATAGAAAATAAAAGTTAAAACTCGACTTCTTCACTTAAAATAAAGTGAAATTAATGAAAAGCGAAGTTGTGGTTCAGAAATCTGATCAATCTGATTTGATCAACATCAGATAAAAAAATAAATCAATAAATATTTCATCCCAGGATTTTATCTGCAGATAGTCCTGGTAGGGTTCAGGTCCGACTCTCCACCAATCAGAGAGCAGAACAGAGAAGAGGGCGTTACCTGTCGCTGGAATAGAAAGTACTGTAATTAGTTCCAGCTCCTCTAACTAAAAGATGTATTTACATTCATTTAATTGTTTGTTTGTTTGTTTGTTTTTTAGTGGTGACGACAAAAATATTAAATTATAAAGAAAGATTGAAATTAAAGTCGACAGCCTGAATAAATTCTGAGGCCATCAAACAACATCCGGTGTTTTCATCTGTCCAGGTGACGGGCGGCAGGTGGGCGGGGCCTGTGAGGGCTCGCGCCGTGTGGTCCGTGCTGATAAAGCTCGTGCCGTGACGGTGGAGACATGGCTCCTCACCATCATGAAGGAGGAGGTGGAGGACTGAAGCTTCTGCTCTGTGGGCTCTGAGGATGTGTCAGTGCTGCTGGGACCTTCAGGGGTTTATTCACACCTGACCCGCGTGGAACCCGCGTGGAACCCGCACCTGACGGATCCTGCCTGGATCAACCTGCTGCTGTTTGTTGTGGTTTTACTGGTTCCAGATTTTCCGCTGAGCCTCAATAACAAACCGGCTGCTGACATAGTAAGTGAACTTCAGCCAAACAAGACAGAATAGAGTAGAATAGAATAAAGTAGAATAGAATACAATAAAAGATCCAGTTCATGCAATTTCAGAATTCATTCATAATTAATAACAAATTCTAGACAAATCTGTTTTACAAAACTTGTAATAACTGGATAACAGACAAAAATTAATCAGTAAAATGTAACAGCAACAACAATAATAACAACAAAAATTTTAGTAATACTGTATAATGAAATGAGAAACGACTAATTTGATTCTTAATATGCGTTAATAAAGGTGTATTTTTAATAATTGATCACATTTTCTGATTTTATTTCACATAACTGATTTTTTTTCCATTTTTATATTTTTTTTTCTTGGTTTAATTCATAAAACTCAATCATGAACTGAGAACATGAACACAACCTCATCCTGTAGATGTCAGGAGAGGATAAAAATGGGGGTGTGAGGGGGTCCTCTATTGGTGGGGCGGGACATGAACCCCTCCAAGGATTTCGCCTGCAGACAGAACTCAGGGCTCAGATGTCCCAGGTCCACCAACCTTTACGGTTGTAGGAAATTATGCTCTTATTTTGGAGGAATCATTCTCCAGTCCTGGCCTCTGGTTCTGGTTCTGATCTGTGTTCGGCTGGAAAACAGAGAACCTGATTCAGACGATCTGATCTTATCGATCAACCTTATTGATCTCTGAGACATTTACGGCCCGACTGATTGGTTAATCTCCATTCAGGCCGGAACTTTGGACTTTAGTCCTCGGGAAGAGGGCCAGTGTGTCAAGGAACCGGCAGACTCCACTTTACAGTCCCATCTGGCCCCTGATAGGCCGAGCCTCATCACGTGACTTCTGGAGCAGGAAGCCCCGCTCCTAGAGCCTGGATCATTGCTGTCATAATCATCTGATCTGATCTCAGGTCAGTCTGGATGTTTTTCTCTGTTCTCTCACAGCAGAGTTTAAACATCCTGGATCAACTGATCCAGAATAAAACCTGGACCCGGATCTGGTGGAGCTGATGATGATGATGGTGATGATGATGATGATGATGATGATGATGATGATGATGATGATGATCTTCTAGAACTTTTAAGAACTTTTGGAAACAGTGGAGAATTGTTTGCATCTGTGCTGCTTCTAGTTTGATGGATACTTCATGATGTTGTTGTTATTGTTGTTGTTATTGTTGTTGTTGTACATACATCTGCATAAACTTGATAAACTATTAAAATTATTAAAATTACAACTAGATCAAAGTTCAAAGTTGTGATTCCAAAGTTGTTTCAGAGAAATATGAAGTTATTAACACCTGTTTACTTGTCCTTCACAAGCTCCTCCCACTCCTCTGACATCACGTGACTCAGGAGGAAGAGGAGGAGGATGTTTCCTGCAACCGCCGACAACGACATTGAGAAAAGATCAGGAGAGGAGGAAGATTCCAGGCCTCCACCCGTTACCATGACAACGTCAGACACCGTCCAATCAGAGGACGTGGGCAACCGTCTGTCCAGTCAGGAAGTGAGCTCGGACTCCGGGGATGAGACGGCGTTGCCGTGGCGACAGGTGGATGCAGACGAGCGCGACGAGGCGGAGACGCAGGCGGTGGCGTCGTCGCCCGACGGGCGATTCCTCAAGTTCAACATCGAGATCGGGCGAGGGTCCTTCAAGGAGGTCTACAGGGGCCTCGACACCGAGACCACCGTGGAGGTGGCCTGGTGCGAGCTGCAGGTACACACACACACACACACACACACACACACACACACACACACACACACACACACACACAGTCAGTAATGAAGAGCGATCACTCCTCACACACTGGATGTTGTCGGGATCCGACGGGGTCATCTGAGGTCGTTCAGCCTGATGCTTTCATTGGACGAGACGGAGAGCTGCGATTGGCTCAAAAGGGGGAAGTGGACTGATAGCCGCCGTATTTATTCATGTACAGTTAATCTTTGACACATACACACCATCAGAGCTGTCAGCTGACCTCTCTGGTAACCATGACAACAGCTAGCATAGTTAGTTTAGTGAGATAGCGTCTGCTGCTATAGAAAATAGTTCCTTGGATTTTGCTGAGTCATGATTTCTGGAGGGAGACGCTTCTTCCTGCGTCCACAGGAAGTGTCTGCTTTTATTTTAAGACCGAGACGAAGAGTGACGACAGGAAGAGGCAGCGGCTGTCAAAATAAAAGCATGGTGTGGTTACGTGTTTCTAGGAAATTACTGGAGAAAAGAGATAAAAATAGTTGTCTGTGCGCACGTGTGTGTGTGTGTGTGTGTGTGTGTTTGTGTGTGTGTGTGTGTGTGTGTGTGAGAGAGAGATAAATGTCAGCAGTGACTCAGCAGCCTGTCGTCCTGTACACGCTATCTGATTGGACGGTCAGCTGTTTGATGTTGATAATGGCACACACAGAGTTAATGATGTCAAAGGTCAGCTGTGTTGTTCTCAACGTGAGGGTTGGGGGCCTCCAGAGTGTCACCAGAAGACTGCCTGCATAAAAACACACAGCACGTTATCTTGTCACCTGATCCTCATTAATGAATTAATGATTAATCAAACCATACCTTTAATGAACGTATTGATCACCTTCCACCTTCAGACTCACCGCCTCAACAAGGCGGAGCGTCAGAGGTTCAACGAGGAGGTGGAGATGCTGAAGGCGCTGCAGCATCCCAACATCGTGCGATTCTTTGACTCCTGGAAGTCGACGCTGAGGGGCCACAAATGCACCATCCTGGTGACGGAGCTCATGACGTCAGGGACCCTCAAGACGTGAGTCGACACTATCGTGTGGCGTCCATAGAAAGCGTTAAAATAGGACATCGGAAGTTTTTAAATTTCATACCAAACATAATATTTAGGACTTGAAATAAAACATATTTTTCAATTTCTTGCACCATTTTTTGAAAGTCTTTTAGTAAATTATATCTAGGGATTAATTTCTTTTATTTATTTATTTATTTTCTTTCTCTCTTTTTTCTGGGTTGGAAAATCTGAAGTAATATTCCAGAAATTCTGAAAGTGCTGGAAGCTAACACCAAAGTTAGCATGAAACTGCATGGAAAGAAAATTTGATTAAAAAATCGTTTTTCTCAATTTCTTGGGTGATGGGATATTGACAGGAAAGTCCATAAAATGTTATAAAATAAAAGTCAAAACTCACCATTCCTTGAACTTTTCCTCTTCAAACTCCTGAATGATGTCACTTCCTGTTAGTGACGCCACTTACAGGAAGTGGATTGCATTTTGGCGCAAAATTACCTGAGTGTAACTGGATGAAACAAGAAATTGATGGACACAGATAAATAACGATAATTTAAACAAACAACAGGTCATTTGAACATAATTAATACATTTCCTATAATGAGGAAAATATTTCTAACCATTAGCACAATAAATGTGTGATGTTTTCTTAAGTTTTACATGGCATGAATGACAAAAATGCTCAGAATGGACATGAGAAAATGTAGTTTAACACAAGAAGTTAAAAATATGGTTATTGTGTATGTATTATTTAATTGTACTTTACCTCATGCTAAAGAGTAAACTTGAATCAATGGTTTCAGACACTGAAAATATTCCAGACAGATTTATAACATTTTCCAAACAGGAAATGGAAAGTCCCAAATCCCATTATTGGTATTACATTACAACAATGGAAATAAGACCAGTGGAAAAGGTTCCTTTAGGTTCTTCTCTAGCAGCGCCCCCTGCTGGTCCTCACCTTCTTCCCCCTCCCTCAGTTACCTCCGCAGGTTCCGTCAGATGAAGCTGAAGCTGCTGCAGCGCTGGAGCGCCCAGATCCTGAAGGGGCTGCAGTTCCTGCACTCGCGCTGCCCCCCCATCCTGCACCGGGACCTCAAGTGTGACAACATCTTCATCACCGGACCCACGGCGTCCGTCAAGATCGGCGACCTGGGCCTCGCCACGCTCAAGAAGGCCTCGTTCGCCAAGAGTGTGATCGGTAAGAGCCCGGGGGGGGAGCGTGGAGACCCCACGGGGTCACTACAGGTAAATACAAAACAAGCTGTTGTTTGTTGGCGATGCGTTCAGGGACTCCGGAGTTTATGGCTCCAGAGATGTACGATGAGAAGTATGACGAGGCGGTGGACGTTTACGCCTTCGGGATGTGCATCCTGGAGATGGCGACATCGGAATACCCTTATTCTGAGTGCCACAACGCAGCCCAGATATACCGTAAAGTCACCAGTGTAAGGCTCCGCCCACCCAAACACTGTTTACTTCCTGTCTGCATCCAGACTTTCATTGTCTATCCATCTATCAGGGGATCAAACCCAACAGCATCTCCAAAGTCAAAGTTCCTGAACTGAAGGAGATCATTGAAGGCTGCATTCGAACTAAGAGCAGCGAGAGGTAAACCGGCCAATCACGGTGCAGCATTTCAACCGGGATCTAATGTGACTCCAATCCTAACCCCTCCTGCAGGTTCACGGTTCAGGACCTGCTGGATCACCGGTTCTTCCAGGAGCAGCTCGGGGTCCACGTGGATCTGGCTGAGGACGACGACGGCTCCAACCTGGAGGTGAAGCTGTGGCTGCAGATGGATCACAACAAGAAGCTTCACGGGAAATACAAAGACCACAACGCCATCGAGTTCCTGTTCGAGCTCTACAAGGACGTCCCCGAGGAGGTGGCGCAGGAGATGGTACGTCACCGCCGCGTCCATGACCTCATACTGACGACCATTCTCTGCCAGCCTCACCTTTGTCTCATTGTCTCACCTAGGTCTCATCATCTTGCCTGTGTCTCATTGTCTCTCCTGTGTCTCAAAATCACACCTGTGTCTCATCATCGCACCTGTCTGTCTCATCTCTTGTATCTTGTTATCTCACCTGTATCTTGTCGTCTCACATGTGTCTCATTGTCTCATCATCTCACCTGTGTCTCATTGTCTCACCTGTCTGTCTTGTCTCACCTGTATGTTGTTGTCTCACCTGTGTCTGATTGTCTCACCTCTGTCTCATCCTCTCACCTGTATCTTGTTGTCTCAACTGTGTGTCGTTGTCTCACCTGTATCTTGTCGTCTCGTTGTCCCACCTGTGTCTCATTGTCTCACCTCTGTCTCATATCACTTGTCTCGTCATCTCACCTGTGTCTCATAGTGTCACCTGTGACCCATCATCTCACCTGTGTCTCGTCTCACCTGTCTGTCTTGTCCTCTCACGTGTCTCATCGTCTCACCTGTGTCTCGTCGTCTCACCTCTCTGTCTCGTTGTACCACCGGTGTCTCGTCTCACCTCTCTCGTCATCTCTCCGGTATCTCATAGTGTCACCTGTGACCCATCATCTCACCTGTATCTCGTCTCACCTGTCTCTCGTCGTCTCACGTGTCTCATCATATCACCTGTGTCTCGTGGTCTCCCCTGTGACTCGTCATCTCAGCTGTGACCCCTTGTCTCACCTGTGTCTCGTCGTCTCTCAGGTGGTGCTGGGTTTCGTATCGGAGGCTGATTATAAGTCCGTTGCCAAGGCGATCAGACGCAGAGTGACGGCCTTAAAGCGTCAACGGGAGAAGAAACGTCAATTGCTGGAAGAGGAATCTGACTCCGCCTCCAAATCACTTCAAGAGCCCAATCAGAAGCAAGAAACTCACGAAAACACTTCTGCTCCAAGTAAGGTCAGGAATCATCTGTTAAAACTGTTTCCATGGAAACAGGGCAGCACTCCGACAATGCAAGCTCTCAATATTCTGACTTTCACAATAAAAGCTTTATCTAACAAATTTATCTGCGAACTATCCACCAACTGACCAATCATGCGAAGTTCTTACTTCCTGTCGGATTCAAACTCTGTCTTTGGACTCACAGCTGGACACGGCTGCGTTTTTGGCGCCCGTCCCTCCTTGGATGCGGGCCCCCCCTCGGGTATCGGGGACGTCGTCGACGCTCTCATCCAGCAGCTGGTTGGTGGATTCTGGAATCAGCAGCTTCTCCAGCAAGACAGAAGGAGATGGCGACGACGAGGAGAAAGTCACCAAACCCACCTCCTACTCCTCCTTCACCTGTTTGTAGATTTTATCCATATATGGTCATCTCCCCGTTTTTATACCATTTATCACTCTATTTAAATGTTATTGCGGTATTTGCGTTTACATTCATTTCCATTTTATCTGCACTGGTTGCCATGGCAGCGGATTGCGAAACGAAAACCTCCTCAGGTGCCGAAGCCACGCCCCTCGCAGTCACCAACCCAGCTCCTCTCTCGTCTGGCCCCGCCCCCGCTTATGTAAATAATGGAATCCCTCCCTGGACAGTTAAACCCACCCATACAATCCGACCTCATCCCAAAGCTCCGCCCCTTCCAGTGCTATGCTACCCCAAGGTGAGCATTCGATTGTCCTCCCTTTGAATGATGGGAAATCGATCCAGTCATCATCACACTGTTTGTTTGTTTGTGTTGTCTCCAGAGCATCGCTGTGTACAACGCTGAGCGACTGTCTCCTGGACCCATCTGTGGCTTCTCATCACCTGTCGACAGGTGACACACACACACACACACACACACACACACACATCTTCATTTGTTACTTGTGTGACGTCACATCGACGAACTTCCACTTCCCGTTTCCTTGTACGCAGCTACGCCTCCGACGTGACGTCGGGCTTGAGTGACGGGAACGAGGGCCAATCGGATAAATCCAACCAGGAAGTGGACAAACGGGCGGCGACCAAACAGTTCAGGAGGAGAGCGAGGGGGCGTCTGAAGATCACCGGGGTGAAGACCTGAGCGATCGGAACCAGTAGATTCATGGTTAATGTGTGACACACTACAGTGTGTGTGTGTGTGTGTGTGTGTGTGTGTGTGTGTGTGTCCAGTTATCGGACAAGGGCGACCGAGTGGTCGAATGTCAGCTGGAGACCCACAACAGCAAGATGGTGACCTTTAAGTTTGACCTGGATGGAGATAATCCGGAGGACATCGCTTCGGTGATGGTGAGCCCCATCAGCCAATCAGAGAGCAGCGTTGGTGACACACAAATAAAACGGTTTTGGTGCTGCTTGAGGGACTTCCTCTCTGTCTGATCAACGAGTCGACATTTTCAGGTCACACACAGCTGATGCTGATTGGCTGATCAGAAGCTCCAATCAGCTATCTGCTATGCTCTGATTGGTCCATTCACATTAGGATAACTTGAAGGTACAGGTGAACCTCGGCTTACGTTGTTTGGGGTCATATCGTTCTCGATTAAACATCGAGTTTCAAGGAAATACACAAAAAATACAAAAAAAAGTTTACGTCATTTTACTTCACAAATAGTAGCGTTATAAAATCACAAAATAAAAAACAAATAATATCATGTTGCTGTACAATAAATCAGAATAAAACATATAACATCATATTATTAGCAAGTAGCAACCCCCGTGCCACGAGCTAAGACGGCGAGGTTTTTTCTGTACATTAAAAAATAAAATTTGTCAGCTTAAAATAGATTCATATTAACTAAATATTATTACAATACATTCATAAATACAGTCCAGTACAGGCATGACAATGATTACAGTTGAGTCTGGAGACAAGTTAATTCAATATACGTGGCTTTTCAACATACGTAATTATTCAATTAACGTTATTTTTCAACTTAAGTAGTTTTTCTGGTTATTCGTATTTACTCAACGCAACATCGCTGCACAACTTTACAAACTTAACTTTTTCGCGTTCGTCACTCGAGCAGCTCCCCTCTTTAACGAGTGGTTTCAGATCCACAGAGACTTCATCCTCCCATCAGAGAGAGCAGGATTCATCCTCCGCATGTATGACATCATCACGAGGGCGGAGTCAATGATGCAGCAACAGCAGCAGCCGGCCAACAGCGACAAGTTGTCTCACCTGACTGGGTCTCCTCTTCCAGAGAACGCGGTACGAAATCGACATCTTAACGGTTAAATGTCGAGACCGGGTTTTTTTAGGCGTCCTCTTTTTGTCCTGATTTTATTTTACGTTTCTTCAGTCAAACCTGCCCACCTCCAGCCTGTCCAGAAACCTCTCCTCATCCTCACTTCCCGGTATGAAAATAAACATTCACTAAACCTGTAAGTCTTCAGATAAAAGGTAAATCCTTACAATTCTTCGGTCATCTTCCATCCGTTGAGTTGAGTACCTAAATCTCTATATATTTAACACGTCAGACGACCACATTACTATTCTGTCATCATGTCCTCCCATCAGATATTGCGGATGCCGACCTCACCCCCCCAAAGGGCGCAGACTTCCACATTGACTCTGTGGCGTTGCCCTCTGTTCGACCGCTGAGGTCACAATCCTTCCACACCTCCTCAGGTATCATTTATTTTCTAAATTGGTTTCTATTGTCCAGGTAAACTGCGGAAAACTTTTAATTTATTTAGTTTTACCAGTTAAATCTTTAGCTTTATAGGAAAATGAGTCGTCTGCATATAAGGAAGTATGAACTTCTGATCACGTTTTTGTACACCTTATGTTTCTGTTAAATACAAAAACTCTTCATTTATGTATTGTCTTCATCCCCCACCCCACCCCACCCCCCAACCCCACAGCTTCCTCCCCCCAGCTCCCCCCAAACATGCCTCATTACCCCCAACCAGACTCGGCCCCAACTCCTCCACAGTATCAGCTCCCGTCTCCATCGTACCCCCCATTTTCCAACCAGGCTTCTTCTGCTGGTCTCCCCCCAGTTCACACCAATCCGTCCCACCTCACCCCCACCTCCTCCTCCTCCTCACCTCTTCCTCCCCCACACTGGCCCCCACCTGATCAGCCCCTCTTCTCTCTGGCCAACGTCCTCTCTTTGGCCATGAGTGTCGCCCATTCCTTCATGCCCCAACCCGGGGCGCCCAACCAGGGCTTTCAGCACCAACCGCTCCCCCAGCCATTCTCCTCCCCCCAGGCTCCCCTCTCACCCCCCATGTCTCCAACCCTGGGGTCGAAATTCCAACCTCCAAGCCACGCCGCCTTCTCTCCTCCCTTTTCCTACAGCCACCCTGCACCTCAGACAGGCTCCGCCCCCAACAACCACACCCCAGACACACCTCAGGTGGGCCAGGTGAGCTTGGACAGATGAGACCAACTAAAGTCCAGGTTGGAAGCAGCAACAGTTCATCCATTTTTTTTTTGTTCATTCGTTCATTTCAGCCTCAAACTTCTGTTCAGCAAAGGATCAACTCGACAGCGCCCCCCCATGGTGAGTCCCTGTAGATTGAAATTTACTGTGTGATCCCTCCGACTGGCAAAGGGGAGCGCACACCACACCCCAGTGACATCACAATGACATCACAGTGACATCACCCCAGATTGAACCCACATATAATCTGGTGCACAGGTTCAGAGACGGTCCCCCCACCCAGTCTGACCAGTCCTCCCACAGCTCCCAGTGGACAACTGTCCGGCCCGTCTCCACCGGTGGGGTCTCCTCACAAAAAATTTAAATCCATTAAAATCATTTCCTCTGTAATTGTGACGATGATCCTGTTCATCCTGTCTCAAAGGTGTCGTCCCCCGTCTCCCCATCACCCAGACTGTCACCCGTTCAGGAGGGTAAGACGAACATGAACACCAAACCTCTGGAGCTCATTAACTCATTCATTTGCTCCAGATTGATCTGGAAGTTTTTAGACGCAGATAAAAATAAATCAATTTAATTCACCTCATTTTATTCTTGTCTTGATCTATTCCTGGTTTTCTCAAAAGTACAAAATGTCTCTTTGTTTAACGTTAAAATGATCAACCAGAGTCTAGATTTGAAAGAATTGAAAAATCTCTGATCAGAGGATGGATGACCTTCCATATATGGTGTTGCCATCAGGGTTAGCTTTGGGCTACCATTAGCATTAGTTTAAAGTTCATCAGCGCCAACTTTGACTCCTGTTTTTCTTGCAGTTAAGAAAACTTCAGTCTTCACCGTCGGTCGTTTCCAAGTGACGCCCTCTGCCCAACAGCAAAAGTCCCGCCCCCTCAGTCAGGCCACACCCACCACCCATTCCCCTCCCCCTTCCACACGGGACCAGTCGAATAGTTCGGGGAGCAGCACGGAGGACCACAGCCAGACAGACGGCAGCAACAGCACGGTGACCACGCCCCCGCCTCGAAACTTCCTGGGTTACCATGACAACCCTGGAGGACAGGATAAAGAGAACATGGAGGAAGAGGCGAGGAGGGGGGGTCGGAGGCTGAGCGTGAGTCTGTGGGAGGGGTCAACTGGAGGCCAATCGCGGAACCACGCCACACCTTACATCAGCTCCGACGACTCCGAGAGCGAGAGCGACGACATCTGCGTGGAGCTGGAGGAGCTGCGTGAAAAGTAACCGCAAATGTTTTTGGATTAGTAAACCAGAAAAAAAAAATCCTAAATGTTGACGCAAATAAAATTAGCATTAAAGTGTGACCAGTTTAAACCGGTCTGAAAGCAACTTTCTGACATTCCAGACACCTGGCTGAGGTGCTGAACCTGCAGGCCAATCAGAAGAGAGAGATTGAGGACTTGTACCTAAAGATGGGTAAAGCCCCGCCCGCTGGCATCGTCTCCCCAGCCGCCATGCTCAATCAGCGCCAGCGTCGCCTGTCCAAGACAGGAAGTCACCCCCCGACTCACAAAAACAGAATGGACATGCTGCTCCCTCATGGTGAGACGACGCACTAGAGCTGTAGTTGTTGTTGTTGTTGTTGTTCCAAAGTGCTCCTTTATTTTCTCAGGTATCATGAGGAAGAACTCCATCAGCGGCAGCAGCAGCGGATCCCTGGAGCGAGCAGGGAAAGGCGTGACCTTTGCCCTTGAACCAGCTGCATGGTGAGTTCTTATTAGGACCCTGGGGGACTGGGGCCTCAATGGGGGGGTGGGGGTGTGAAGATAACTGTTGTTTTAACACAATGCTGTTTGAATATCCAGTGACAAGAACTGCTGATGAAGATGAAGATGTGTCACTTCAGCATCAAACCTGGGGGAGCATCGGTCCGATCGAACCCGGGACTCTGATTGGAATCACAAATCAGAGTTAGCTTAGCTTTGTTAGCGCTGGAGCTTCCACCACAGACAGCTGAGGGTGAAGGGATGATGAACTCTTTCCCTCCATGTCGCTTTTGTTTTCCTCCCCACTTTAGTCACAGGTGTGTCTATTTATGATCGCCCCTCCCCCTCCAGGTTAAAGGAGTTTCATTTTCTTGTTTCTGCTCTAGCAGAGGCCCCTAAGGGCCCACACAGTCCAGGTTCACACAGTGAAACAGTCCAGGTTCAAGCAGTGAAACAGTCCAGGTTCACACAGTGAAACAGTCCAGGTTCACGCAGTGAAACAGTCCAGGTTCACGCAGTGAAACAGTCCAGGTTCACGCAGTGAAACAGTCCAGGTTCACACAGTGAAACAGTCCAGGTTCACGCAGTGAAACAGTCCTGACCACAACTTCAGAGAGTTAAACTCCATTCTGACACTGAGACGTGACTTTGTCATCAGGGTGACTTAGAGGTGTTATTAATATTAATCTCAGCTTCGAACCTTTCTATTTGACTATTTAATGCTATTTAAAAACTCAGCTTATAATATTTTAACATGACGACTTGACAAACCTTCCTCATGCTGAGTGTCTTGTCATCATCTGAATTGTTCATAAATCATAAACCTGATGTTGGAAATGTTTTGTATAAAAATTGCCTCAAACAATAAAAGGATTGGTTTCAGTTTTGTGACTCAGATCTGTAAAAGTCCTACATTTATGGTGCGCCTGAATTTGGCGCATGCGCACCACATCAGCATGTAAAGCCAGCCCAGACAAGCAGAGCGTTTCCAGAGGAAGCTCATTTGACTGATTTTAAGTGTATTGAGAACCACGGATCAATTTGAGGAAAGACATTTCAACGTTCTCCAGTATTTTGGAAATAAAAGGACGTTTGGAGATTGGCTTAAATTGGTTAGCACGCCGCTATGAAGACCAGGTTTCTTCAGAAGGGGCTGCGCCACAGGATAGGGATCCAACAGGATTTCCTGCTCATATCAAAACTTCCATCTATGAAGTCACAGGACTTACAAGAAGAAACGAAACTTGTTCAGGCGAGCAGAAGCTGGGCTGACGGTCATTAACGGGCGAAGAACTTTCCTCTCGGTGAGTCTTAACATTGTTCAAAAAAATTCCTGTTAGTTCTTTCTGTTATTGGTTGTTTGGTTTCAATTTTATGACCTGTACTTTGAAGGCATTTACAGTAGAACCTGCAGTAGAACCTAGACATATGAGTTGGATCCATAACGTGAAAAACTTTGAATTTCTTCATTTAATATAACTCAAATCATTTTAATCCGTTCAAAGCCTTGAAAATAAGTTCCAAACCACCTAAATTATGAAAATAAAAAACATCTTTTTATCAACCAATAGACATGCAGACTTTACCTGTGTATAGTTTATTGTATATAAGTTATGTAAACAATGAAAAGAATGAAAAGAAACACAAAAGTCATGAGAACACACGAGCTACTTCTTTACTCCACCAACAAGAACGAGATCTGGTCTCACTGATTTTGTATCCATCCGCCAACATGTGGTAAATAACGAGATCCGGTCTCACTGATGTTGTATCCATCCGCCAACACGTGGTAAAGAACGAGATCCGGTCTCACTGATGTTGTATCCATCCGCCAACACGCGGTAAAAAACGAGATCCGGTCTCACTGATGTCGTATCCATCCGCCAACACGTGGTAAAGAACGAGATCCGGTCTCACTGATGTTGTATCCATCCGCCAACACGCGGTAAAAAACGAGATCCGGTCTCACTGATGTCGTATCCATCCGCCAACACGCGGTAAAAAACGAGATCAGGTCTCACTGATGTTGTATCCATCCGCCAACATGTGGTGAATAACAAGATCCGGTCTCACTGATGTCGTATCCATCCACCAACACGTGGTAAAGAAGGAGATGCGGTCTCACTGATGTTGTATCCATTCGCCAACACGCGGTAAAAAACGAGATCAGGTCTCACTGATGTTGTATCCATCCGCCAACAGGTGGTAAAGAACGAGATCCGGTCTCACTGATGTTGTATCCATTCGCCAACACGCGGTAAAAAACGAGATCCGGTCTCACTGATGTCGTATCCATCCACCAACACGTGGTAAAGAAGGAGATGCGGTCTCACTGATGTCGTATCCATCCGCCAACAGGTGGGAGAGAACGAGATCCTGTCTTAGCTGATGTATCCATCCGCCAACTATTAGTAGTGTCCTGAAGTACGGCTCGTATCTCAATGTTTTACGCTAAATGAATGGCGGCGCTGAACGCAGATTGCATCACCTCCATCAGGTAACATGACTCAGCTATAATTCACCATCTGCTCTCTTTCCAGTGTGGATTGGTTTGTTTTCTGGACTCCGGTTTGAGGATCGCTACACTGTCGTCATGGCGACCGCCAACCGGCTGATAGAGCGCATTTACTCCTGCATCGAGGAGTGGAAGCTCTATGAAGAGAAGCTGAAGAAACTGGCCCAGGAAGTGGAGTCGCTCCGAAGAAAATGCAACGTTGGGGAATGTTTTGGCAGCTCCTACTCAGTGATCGGAGGCGGATGTATGGTTGGAGCCGGTTTGGCCACGTTGTTGACGGGTGGAGCAGCGGTACCATTTTTAGTGGCTTTAGGAACAGCGTGTGCAATAACAGGTAAGACGATTTCTATGTCCAGTAAAACGGTTGAATGGTGGAAGACCAGCAAAACCAGGAAAGATGCTGAGAAGCTACAGAGGACGATCCAAAACACTGAAGAAACAATCAGGACTCTGATTGGGCAGCTGGTGGAGGAGGTGGAGCTGTCCGTCTCGGGCCCTTATGAAGGGGACCGCTATCTCCTGGCCGAAATGCTGGGCTCCATCGCCAAAAGAAATGGACTCAACATATCCAGTTCTGTCATCAAAAGGAGGATGACCAACACCACAGAAATCCAACTTAAACTTTCACGCATTTTAGAAACCTTTGGAATTATTGTGACGTGGAAGGAACGTCGTATTCAGCTCACGAGACGATCCCGAAAATTCCTCGGAAGACAAATGTACAAACTTGTTCTCATGGGAGGAACTCAAGTAAGATTCTGACTTTCTGTTTATAACTGTGGATGAGATGTTTGTTGCTCTGTGAGTTTTTTTCACCAGCAGTTAGCATCATATGCAAAAAGTGCATCATAACCACGACCATCGTTCAGCCCCTCCCCTCTTTGGAGCCATCAGGAGTACAAACTGGTCACCAGACTTGGGGCTTTACTAGGCTAAAGGGATATTTTTACGTCTCGACTGGTTTTCATGATACCCCAGTTCAGGATTGGGGTAATTGTGGCTGGTTTCAGTTTTTATGGGAGTGTATCAAACTGTTGACATCAATTCCGCAGCCTACCTCAGGTTTTGCTCCACAGATACAATGCTGACAATAAAATTTGTGCTGATGCTAGCAAAGCTCATCTTAAAAGCTAAAAAATATATATTTATGGCTTGAGGATTTCTTGAGCAACAGGACTTTGAATGGACCGAAGTGGAGTTAATGAGTTTACAGTTCCTTATGAGTATGGTGAAGTCCATACGAAGGAGACGAGTGTTGGAGAGGCAGGTATAAAGCGGTTCTGATCGGAGTGTGTTGCGGTTGGTTTTGCAGTTCAATGTAGCTCACAAGAACGAGGCAAGACCACCACATTTCATCTTGTGGCTCCGGTAACATCCCTGTCAGCACAAAGTCTGGAAGCACTCAACGGAAACGTAGTTATCCGAGATGTCCATGTCCAACCAATAACTCTGTACTTGCTCTTTACAACTTGATATTATCGACACAAGTTCTGTTCTGTTGATTCCCCTGATTCGCCATCAGTCGTCATGATGCTAAATTCTGTGACTAGAATTTGAAAAATGTGATTGGCATCTCGAGACGTCAATGGCAACCCGTGAGTTAACGGCCAGCTCAGACAAACAAGGACCTTAATAGACTTCACAGATAGTCTTGCCTTTTCTTTGAGGTTGACAACATTGGAACTGAGTGGTGCTGATCTGTCTACACCATCAGGTTCTGGAGGGAGCTGACATACTGACAACTTCTCTTCCTGAGCTGTTTGCCAACTGGAAAGAATTGTTTAAGGATCGTCACGTGACGGAAGCGAGTCAATGCTTGAGAGATATGGCCAACAACATCCAACAGAGAGCCGAGAAGCTGAGGCAGCTGCTGGACGACATCAAGTATGACAGAAACACTGAGTGTCGACAGAAACGCTGACCTCAGAGGGTCACCAGATACGACTGATCACGTCTTTTCTCTTCCAACAGAAATCATATTCATGTTTTCTTGATGCTGACGTCACACTTCTGTTTCTTTGACAGGAAAGATGTGGAGAGAATACAGGAAGAAGATTCGCTCTTCAGGTTAGGGTCTAGGTTAAGATTAAGTTTAAGGTTAGGGTTAGGTTTAGGGTTCGTGTTATGGCTTATACTTTGGGAATAGGGTTGGAGTTTGGGGTTGGGGTTGGGGTTAAAATTAGGGTTAGTGTTGGGGTTAAGTGTAGTGGTGGGGGTTAAGTTTAGGGTTAGGGTTAAGTTTGGTGTTAGGGTTAAGTTCAGGGTTATGGGTTAAATTTAGTGTTAGGGTTAAGTTTAGGGTTAGGGTTAAGTTTAGGGGTGGGGGTTAAGTTTAGGGTTAGGGTTAAGTTTAGGGTTAGGGTTACGTTTAGTGTTAGGGTTAAGTTTAGTGTTGGGGTTAAGTTTAGTGTTAGGGTTAAGTTTAGTGTTAGGGTTAAGTTCAGGGTTAGGGTTAAGTTTAGGGTTAGGGTTAAGTTTAGGGTTAGGGTGATCACTGGCAGGAAGAGAGTCCGTATGAGTTCTCAGGAGTGTCGCTCAGCAGCAGTGATTCCGAGGAGACACGTGTCCAATGACAACCTGTCCAGGTAGCCTGTCGCATCACCTGTCTGTCTCTCTTTCCACCTATCTGTCTGTCTGTCTGTCTCTCCACCTATGTCTCGCTGCGCTCCGCCTCCTGCCTGCTGTCACGGTGACTCATTGAATCGGGGCTCCATTGATTATGCTTTTTTAGAGTTTTGTTGGACGCACTGAACTCCAAGTGAACCGAGTCCGTGTTGATTAAACTAACCCTAAACAGATGTTCTGAACGCGGAAACTCTTGAGTTTCTAAACTCAGACTAGTTCAACTCTGAGTTTGTTAAACTTGCTTCACCATGGAGACCATACCTGATCTCTGATCGTCTCCCTGAAGTTTCTGAGCCCATCTCAGTCCAGATGAGGCTCAGCGAGCCAATCAGAGGAGGCGTGTGTGAAGTCTGAATGGAGGAATGTGTGAGTTCATCAGACGGTCGCTGGTGGGGGCAGCTGGTTGCTTCATCTGTAAACACACACACACACACACACACACACACACACGCACAGACACTCAAACATCTTGCTGAATCCTTCATTGGGGTGTCCAGTATGTCCAAACACCATGACTGATTACAGTCAGTAGTGGGCGGGTGGGCGGGGCTCTGCTGAAGTCAAGAGGAAACAGAAAGTGAAGCTGCCTCAGTCCTGAGCAGCACGATGGCGGTTCTGGCGGCGGTGACGGTGGTTCCTGTGGCGGTGGTTCTGGTTCTGGTGGCGGTGGACCGGTCGGGTCAGTGTCAGAGTTTTTCTCCCTGCAAGTTCTGGTTCTGTCTGTTCTGTCACTTGGGCGTTTTGATTGGCTGCCTGGTTTTTAAATCTCATGTTACCAGGAAGTTTTAGAAATGTACAAAATATATACGAAAGAACCAGAATCACAACCTGATTGACTTTTTAGGACTTCCTGTTTTACTTCGGAAACTTTCTGATGTTTGTGATGAAGTCGTGTCTCATGGGTTTCCTGACGGGTCGGACGGAGAAAAAACAGACCTGAAAGTTTTTTGGAAAGTTTCCTGAAAGTTGTGCAACTTTCAACGAGAAGTAGGGATGAACTTTAGCCAGCGTCCAAACTGGAGGAGGGATTGATAACACCGTGTGTGTGTGTGTGTGTGTGTGTGTGTGTGTGTGTGTGTGTGTGTGTGTGTGTGTGTGTGTGTGTGTGTGTGTGTTTGTGTGTAGAGGGTGCCCGGTGTTTCACACACTTCAATCTGACTGGGGGTCAGTGTGAGGAAGAGCTCGGTGAGGTGGATGAAGATGACTGCTGTCTGAACCATCGCCATGGTTACATGACTACAGATGGAGAGTGTCACTACTGTGGGTTAGTATGTGCGCTCGCGCACACACACACACACACACACACACACACACACACACACACACACACACACACACACACAAACATGTAAAACAATGTGTTGGTTTGACTGCAGTCCTGCTGTGTGGTCGCCTTGGTCGCCATGGTCACCGTGTAACATCCTGTGTGGCGAAGGAGTGACGATGAGGAGCAGGAAGTGTTTCGGGAGGGACCAATCACAGTGTGACAACCATAAAGACACCCTGCAGGTGCAAGCCTGCAGCGGCGGCTGCTGCAACGGTAAACACACACGCCTACAGACACGCCCACACACACGCCTACAGACACGCCCACACACACGCCTACAGACACGCCCACACACACGCCTACAGACACGTTGGTTGGTTGATTAGCTCACATTTTTTGGGCGTGAGCAGCTCAGGGGTGGGAGGCGTGGCTGAACTGGGCACCATGCTCGGTCACATGTGGAGGAGGCGGAGTCAGGACCAGGAAGAGAGTCTGCACGAGTTCTGAGGAGTGTCGCTCAGCCTGCAGCGGTGAATCAGAGGAGACAGAGAAGTGTCCAACGACCACCTGTCCAGGTGACCTGGCTGTAGACCTGTCTGTCTGTCTCCATCTGTCTGTCTCTCTCTCCACCTGTCTCACCCTCTGTCCCTGTCTCTCAGTTCATGGCGGTTGGTCCGGCTGGTCTGATTGGTCTCAGTGTTCTGGGTCGTGTATCAACAACCATCTGGATAAACCCAGCATCCCCTCCAGAGGGCGACAGCGTCACTGCACTAGCCCCGCCCCTTCCACTGACACAGTCCCACATGGAAACGGTTGCCCTGGAAACCGCGTCCAGGTCCAGGACTGCAGTGAACTCCCCAACTGTCCAGGTAAACCCAGAATCCTCTGCAGAGGAAAAGCACCCCCGCCACGCCCGACTGACGCCTGTTGTGTGTTCTGATTGGCTGTCTCTGTAGTGGACGGCAGCTGGGGGGCGTGGTCTGATTTTAGCCCATGCTCTGTTTCCTGTGGGGAGGGGCTTCAACTGTCAAGCAGGAAATGCGACAACCCCACCCCTCAGTACGGGGGTCAGTTCTGTCCTGGATCGAGCACCCGGTCCAGGACCTGTCAGAGTCCCTGTCCCGGTAACACGACACGACCATCACCCGTTCCTCCTCAACGCAACAGTCAGACGGTAACAGGCGTCTGTCGTCATGTGTGTCTGCAGTGGACGGGGTCTGGACCGGCTGGTCCAGCTGGAGCGACTGTTCCCCCCCCTCCTGCGTGCTACAAGGCCAAACGTCAGTCAGAAGTCACCACCGCTCCTGCTCTAACCCTGCCCCTTCATCCAACCCACCTGGCATTGGTTGCCAGGGTAACGACAAGGAGGCAGAAACCTGCAACAACGTGCCCCCCTGTCCAGGTGTGCGTGTGTTTTATTTGTCAACGCCTCCCGCACCACAACGACCGGCTGTGACACACAGGTGTCACCATGGAGACAATAAAAAAACCAGGTGTCACCATAGAGACAGTGAAAACAACCAGGCGTCACCATAGAGACAGTGAAAACAACCAGGTGTCACCATAGAGACAGTGAAAACAACCAGGTGTCACCATAGAGACAGTGAAAACAACCAGGTGTCACCAGAGACAGTGAAAACAACCAGGCGTCACCATAGAGACAGTGAAAACAACCAGGTGTCACCATAGAGACAGTGAAAACAACCAGGTGTCACCATGGAGACAGTGACTGTCTTTCTGTCCTTCTCTACTAGTCGATGGGGCCTGGGGGTCTTGGTCTCCCTTCTCTTCCTGTCCTGTTACCTGTGGGATGGGGCTTCAGGTGTCCACCAGGAAGTGTGACAGCCCTGCGCCCAAATATGGTGGCAGACTATGTGTTGGAGAGGAACGTCAAACCAGAATCTGTAACACCAACATCTACTGTCCAGGTAGACACAAGACTAGCATGTTGTAAACCTGCCCACAGTAGCATTTGGTACAACTAGCGGCTAAAGCTACTCAACCACATGTAGCTGAAATCATGTGTGGTTGTGTGCAGTGGATGGGGTGTGGTCAGAGTGGTCGCCGTGGAAAGCGTGTGAACATCCGTTCCGCAAGACGACCAAGATCCGATGCACGCAGCTGGGGGGCAGTCAGGTTCGAGAGCGCATCTGCCTCCATAACGATCACAATGGAACCATCTGCGAGGGGAACACGCTATCCGAGACACGCGGGTGCTACGACGTCCACCGCTGCTACAGTAGGTGATGCTAACGCTAAGCTACAAGAAAATATAAGTGTCAGCAAGTTGTTTGCCTTGTTTGCCTCGTTTGGCCCAAGAAACAGGACCTACAACCAACAGCTTCCTCAGCTCCTAGTGTGTGTGTTTGTGTGTGTGTGTGTGTGTGTGTGTGTGTGTGTGTTACAGTAAAGGGTAACTGGGAAGGCTGGGAGCCGTGGAGTTTGTGTAATCCATCCTGCGGACAGAAATCCAGACGCTTCAGGGACAGATACTGTAAACCCGATTACAGTGACTACAGGTAAGTCCGGCAGTAAAAGCGCACCTGGACAAGTTCTCACACCTTCTACAGTCCAAACCAATCACCATCCAGCGCTGATGGGATCTGGATGATTAACATTAGGTTGTACATTAGGTCTATCGGTGTGTTTTCAGGCCTACCATTGGGCGTCAAAGCGAGAAGGCAGCGTTCTTCGGGGATCCTCAAGCTGACTGTGGTGCGCCGCCTGACGGGGGCGAGAAGTTTGAGGTTCAGCCCTGCCAGAATGCCCCCCCCTGTCCATAAACTTGCTTTTGGTCCTTCATATACAGGAATGTAGTAGTTAGACCACTGGTTCCAAACCTGGGGGGCAGGCCATCCAAAGGGTCTTCAGACGATCCAAGGAGCTGAAGGAAGTTCAGATGTACAAACGGAATTGATCAGCTGAAGCTCCTGATGCTGAGCTGGGAATGTGTTTAATGGAAAATACAACAGACAGAATCCCCTCTTCCCCCCAAGACAAGAAGACTCACCTGGAGCATACGTACCTCAGAGAACCTGGAGGAAACACCTGATAGTTGTGTCAGTGCTAGCAACGAGATGTTGACAGTTAGCAAGCAATCACCGTTGTTATAAAGGTGTTGTAACATTTTAGCTTCACTATTAAAGTTCTGTATTCTGATTGGTCTGGCTCCTTCTTGTCTGTGAGTCTGACGCGAAACAATCACCTCCAAGACGCCTTCAGGCTCCTGGTCCAGAGGAGTTGTGTAACCCTTAGTTCTGGGACCACTGTGGGGGCATCTACAGGTGGAGATGAGATGATCACAACCATCTCGTCTACAGCCACTTGTCAGCCTCGCGGATCACAGGTCTGCCGGAACCCTTCCCAGCTACCTACAGGCAAAAGGTGGGGTACGCCAGCTCATCTCAGGGCCTCTGGAGGATCCTGACCGGATTTTGAACCAAGACTGGCTTGATAAAATGCTAAGCTAACATGGCTTGCTATTATGCTAGCCTAGGCTAATGAATGTTACATTATATCAGTTAAATATCCATGTTAGCATGCTAAGATGTCAAATCAAGAAGCTGAATGTGAATATTAGATCAATAAAACATGTTAGCATTCTAACACGTTAAATTAGGAAGTTGAAGGTGAATATTATAGCAGCTTACAATACAGTACAGCATGCTAATACTGTCAACTATGGAGAATGCGAATATTACACCAGCAAAATATCTTAGCATGCTAACATGTAAGCTAAATTTGCTGAATGTGAATACTTTCGCAGTTAAACATCCACATTAGCATGCCAATATGCTAAATAACAACCAAGAATGCGAATATCACATCAGCAAAACATGTTAGCATGCTAACACGCAGTATCGAGAAGGTAAATCACTGTTAGCTTGCGAGCATACTAGAAGCTAGATGTCAGTGCTTAGCGTGTAAATACATTAATTCCAGAGAGTAAATGTAAATACGGTTAAAAATCTGACAGGTGGTTGTCGAACAAACAGACAGGAGCTCCGCCCACAAACACAAGTCCCGCCCACTGTTTTATTAACAGGTGACTGCACAAAAATGATTGACAGATCACTACTTCAATGTTCTGCCACACCAAAAATAAGATTTGAGCCTTGGGCAGGTCTCCAGTCTTTCAGTGGACAGAATTCATGATCCTTATGACATCATGGAAGCGTCGCTCGGATCCCAGCTCCAGTGTTCCCAGTGTCTGATGGGAAAAAAACCATTCAAAATCAGTAGCTTGTTCCAGTGTGACATCATCGC
Source organism: Antennarius striatus (assembly GCF_040054535.1). Classification (NCBI taxonomy): domain Eukaryota; kingdom Metazoa; phylum Chordata; class Actinopteri; order Lophiiformes; family Antennariidae; genus Antennarius; species Antennarius striatus. Next base: position 1,317,699 of record NC_090791.1, read on the forward strand.
TGTGACGTCGCCGATCAGTAGTCCTCACAATGAGCCTCGTTCATCTTGTTGAAGCTTTTTTGGTAACAGCGGTGGGCGTGGTCGGTGGGCGTGGTCGGTCGCCTCTGGGTCCTCCAATGAGGAACATTCTGCTTCCATCACCGAGCAGCAAGTCTTACTATAGTTACGTCACAAATACGTGAAAAACAAACCCCAAACCAACACATGAGATACGTCAATGAAGACCCCGACGCGTCTCCGGCACTGGAATGCATCGCTAACTCCGTTAGCCAACACAGTTAGCTAATGGAGTTTTAAAAATGGCTAAACTGCTGATTCGTCGTTGACAGAATGTTTGGAACACATTTGATTGAGAAAAAAAAATCGGTTTACTTTGTTGATGTAAGAATCAGTCGTAATTTGTGCTCATGTTCACCAATGAGAACGTTAGCCTTTGGCTAATGCTAAACATTTAATTCGGAGTTCTTCTAATGCCCCGCCCCTTAATCCACTGATCTCTCACAGGAGCCACGAACAGGTACCTACGGGCTGGATAGCCACTAACATCTCTGCTCCACCCATTTTACCCAGAATGCTTCATGTTCATGCAGAGACCTGCAAACTGAGTTTGTTTAAAACACTTCTTCTGTTCCTCATCTCTGTGATTATTCCGGCCAACAGCGCCCTCTACGTGTGGGAATGTGCTGCTACCACCTCCAGATCGACTCGGGTGAAGCTTCTTCCCCATCAATTCCTCCTCCTGCTGAGCATTGTGGGAATTATTTAGCCTGAAGTTTGGCTAAACCAGGTTAAACATGGTTTGGCTACATGGTTAGCCAAAGCTAACAATGTTTAGCTTAGCTCACAGTGACATCATTCCTGCAGCAGGTGCTACGGTTTGGACGACTGTCCCCGTCCGCCGGCTGACCGCTAACGGAGAGGGGAGGCGGGGCAACAATGTCAGTGTCCTGCGGACATATTAGCATGTTAGCCATCCAGATAACAAGCTATCTTCCTTTTACTGGAACACTCCTAACCGGTAGCGGTACCTACACCCTGTGGTACACCACGAGCAGCACGCAGCAGCTGCTAAAACAAGGAATGCTAGGTAAGTGTTAGCTAAAGCGTCTAAAAATGCTAGGCTGAGCCCCATTCAAAGCTTTTCCTGACGCTAACGGCTAACGTCGGTGATCTCATCTTAAAAGTTACCAATACGTCCCAAGAAAGAAGATCTCAGACTGGTGTCGGCGGGTTAGCATTTAGCATTCCAGCACCTTCTGTTGTTTACCGTTACCGCTATGGGTCGGCGGCTCGAGGGTCCCAGAGGCGACAGAACGTTCCTCTCCTCTCCGAGGTTCTCAGTTTGTTTGATGAGATTTAGCGTCGCCGCTAAAGCTTCCTGTAGTCCAGCTGCTTCAGTGATGACATCAAAAGAGAGGCGGAGTCTCCACATCCCCTGCCCCTCCCCTACTGAGCCAATCAGTGTTCAGGGGAGGGCGGATCATTTGAAACCCACCCAGACGCAGGACCGAGGGAGCTGATTGGCTGGGAGTCCGGTGAGAATGTTTGAACGTCCGTCAGCAATCGAGGCTCCGAAAAATAAATTAAAATAAGAAGAAAAGGAAAGAACTGCAGAAAAAAAGACACAAAATGTGGTTTTAAATTCAGGATTTAAAAAAAAAAAATCGCATAAATTATTCAATATCCGAAATTTTCATTTACAATAAAAAATTTCACAAACTCTTCTTCACGTCATCAACATGCTAGCATGACTTCCTGTTTGGAATATTGAGGGACTATTTTCCGTGGCGGAAAGATTGACGTTTAATGTTGCCATGGCGACAGGAGAGACTTATAAAAGAGACCAGATAGTCATGCTATGCTAAGCTAGTCGCGTCGGGTTAGGGTCGACTCAAAACGTTAAAATCGACTCACGTGCTCCTCTAAGGTTACGTCTGCGAATGAACGCCCGGCTGGCCGCTGGGCTCCGCCCCCCTCTCCTTCAGCGCCGGGTGGATCTCCTCCTCTGGGTCGTAGTAATAAAACTTCCTCAGGTACGAGATGAGAGGCCTGAACAGAGACCGACCGGCGTTAGCCGGGCCTCACCGTTAGCCGCCCACCGCAGTTAGCTGGCGTGGCTACTCACGTGGGAAGCGGCAGCTCCTGGATATGGTCGATCCGGACGAGCTGTCGGATGCAGAAGCGACACAGATGCTGGAGAGATTTGACGCTGCTGAACCTGGAGACCGGGTACAGGAGCTGGACCGGGGTCGGAGGCAGACCTGAAGTTGAGGAAGAGGAGGAAGAAGAAGAAAAAGAAGAAGTAGAACGTCACTTCCTGTAAGCACTAAGTGATGCTAGCTAACAACAGCTAACAGCTGTCACATGTTCCAGTTCCCGCTTTCTGTTTCATCAAAATCCACTGAAAAAAAAGGCGATGGGCGGAGACAGGAAGTGGGCGTTACCTGGGACTCTGGACCGCAGGAAGTAGAGGAACTTTCCGTTCTTGGAGTGCATGATGGCTCGCTCTATGAACTCCACCACCGAGTGGCAGCGATCCTCGAACTTAGGATGACACCACAGGCTGAAGGTCCCTGCAGAGAGAGAACCAGAGCCGGTCCAGTCAACCAATCAGAGCACAGAACTGTTCTGGGTCGGGGGGTGGGGTCGGTACCTCGGTAGTGCTCCATGCGGGTGTGGTGCGTCACCCCCTGCGACCTGAAGCTCAGGCTCAGGATGTAGCGGGGGTCGGAGCTGTCCCGCACCAGAAACGACCCGTCAGGCTTCCCCTTCAGCTTCATTTCAGCGTCCTCCCAGTTCATCGGCCCCCAGTACCAGCCACACTGCACACACACACACACACACACACACACACACACACACACGGGTTAGCTCCGCCCCTCCAGCTGGCTCCGCTCAGTCCAAAATGAAGCCCCGCCCACCTTCTCCAGCTCTCTGAGGCTGGTCGCGAAGCTGCCGGCGTCTGGGCGGCTGAGGGGGCAGCGGGGGGCGAGTCGGGGAGGCGGGGGCTGACCGCCGGGACGAAGAGGGACGGGCCTCGGCAAACCTCTGAGGAAGGTGTCTGGGTGGGGGGAGGGGGGACAGAGGAGTCACATGACCACCAAGAGACGATGCATGTGTGTATACAGGTGTGTGTGTTTGTGTGTGTGTCACCGTTGAGGCTCAGGCTGTGCTGGATGGTGCTCAGGGAGGGGGGCAGGGCCAGCGGCCGGGGGGGCAGAGACTGCATGGAGGCGCCGACGCCGCGCTCCATGAACGGTACCTGCTGCTGAGGAGGACCACCGAAATCATCTGAGAGGGGGGGGAGACAGACAGACGTCAGCGACTTGGGGGGGGGGGGGTAGCGGGGATGTGTGTGTGTGTGTGTGTGTGGGGGGGGGGGGGTTAGAAACAAATGAAGAGGAAGAAAGAAAAGAAGAAGAGGAGGAAGTACCGAGCAGACTGAGGCTTCGTCTGGGCGGAGGAGGAGGTGTTGGGGGGTGGAGAGAGTTCCCCCCCCTACGAGAAATATCCACATCAACCAGAGACACCGTCTCACCTGGACACACACACACACACACACACACACACACACACACACACACACACACACACACACACACACACACACACACACACACACACACACAGGTGTGTATGTTAGAGCTGAGGAAGTTGAAACATTAGTAGAAACAAAGAGCGTCAGACGGGGCGTCGTGATTGGCTGATGAGTCCAGAGGAAGAGGAAACAGGAACGAGGAAGAGGAAACGGGGGGGGGGCACTGTACAGTCCGACAGGATTTCATTTTGGCGGGTCGTCTTACCTGTGAAGGGCGGAGCTAAGGGGACGGGCGAGAAGGCGCTGTGAGGTCTGGACACCTGCAGCCTGAGGGGGGGGGGCACACAGAAGTCAGGTTTGATCAGGTTTGACCCCCCCCCCCCACACACACACAAAGTCCAACAAATACAGTGAAAAATAATGGAACAAACTTCAAACAAAATAAAAATATTCTAAACAACAATATGAAGTCATTTTTAATTTCATTAAAATCATCGTTCAACCTCACCCCCCTCACCCGTCTCCCCTCACCCGTCTCCCCTCCCCCTCACCCGTCTCCCCTCACCCGTCTCCCCTCACCCGTCTCCCCTCACCCGTCTCCCCTCACCCGTCTCCCCTCACCCGTCTCCCCTCACCCGTCTCCTGCCACACCCCACTGCTCACTGAAAGCTAAACACTGTTGTCATGGTTACAAGCTACAAATCTTCAGAGCAGCATCAGTCATCGTCATGGCGATGCCTGTGTGTACGCTCTCTCTCCTGAGCAACCAGGAGATTGGTTTCCATGACAACAGAGAGGAGTCGTGTGAAGTTTGTCCCGCAGCATTATTTATAGATCAGAGACCAAAACTGTCCTGAGATCAGCTTCACCGAGTCAGCGTCTGGATGAACGGAACCAGCAGCTAGCAGCAGCTAGCATTAGCATCCAATCACTGCTAGCAGCCAGCAGCAGCTAGCATTTAGCATCACTGCATCAATGCTAGCAGCTGGTAAAAGTTAGCATCTAGTTGCAGTTAGCAGATAACTGTAACTGTAGAAGAAAACGCTTGGTTTCCTCCATCATTGTAGAGCAACATCCTGTCGTCACGACAACCAGACAAAAAAAACCCCCAAAAGACAAAACAAAACAATTTTTACTACAAATATCAAAAAATGTGAAGCATTCAGGGTCAGACGGCTGTGATGCGTTCAGGGTCGCGTTTGGTGCCTCACCTGCTGCCGTCCTGCTCCGTGTTGCTGCAGGTGGACCCCCACACGTCCAGCAGACTCCCCCCGGACGAGGTGGAGGAGGCCAGCGACGGCCGCTTGTCGAGCAGCCCCCCGGATCCCCCGCCGGAGCTCTTGGTCCGGAACAACTTGCTGAGTCGGACCTTCAGGGACCCGCCCTTCCTGGACTTCCCCCGCGGTGTCTTCTCCCCCTCCCTCCCCCCTGCCACCTCCCCTTCCAGGACCACTGGGGGGGAGGCGCCGCTTCCCGCGGTGCCGGACGCCACCCCCAGTTTGGGGGTGGTGGCGCGGCTCTGGGGCTGGGAGCGGGACTGATGCTGATGCAGGGGTCGGGGGGCGGGGCTGGAGGACAACGGAGGGTCGGGGGACACCTGGAGGACGCCAAGCGGGGCCGACGCCTGGGCCGGGGGGCACAGGCATGGGGGGGCAGCGTTGCTACTGACGGGAGGGCAAGGGGGCCCCACGATGCCGGGGGCCCGGCAGCTCTGGTCGGTGCAGACCCCCGCCTCCTCCGCCAGCCGGTGGACCTGCCGCATCAACCCGCTCAGGGTCCCGCTGGAGAAAACAGACCCCGCCCCACCTGAAGTCCCGCCCCCCAACCTCTCCCCCTTCTCGGTGTCTCTACCCTCCCCCAGCCGTTCCACCTCCTCCTCGGACCCCAAGTCCTCCAGGACCAGCAGGGCGTCGCTGGTCTCGCTTGGGTCCTCGCCGGGCCCCAGGCCCCCCGCCCCGGGGGCCAGGACACTGTGACACGAACAGAGAGGGAGCGCCACCTCGCCCCCCTCCCCTCCGCCTCCCCCGTCTGTCTCCTCACAAAGCTGGCCTAGTCTCCGGGCCAGGGCCAGGACCGGGTCGTCCCCTCCGCCGGTGCAGTTCTTCCTGATCTCCAGAAGGCCCAGACGCAGAGCCTGGTCCAGGAGCCCCGGGGGCCACTTGGCCAGGCGGTGTCTGTGGCACAGGACCGAGTTGGACTCCGAGTCCAGCGCTGGGACGACCTGCTGGGGGGTCTGGGATCGATCCGTCCCCTTGGGCAGCCTGAGGACCGGGTGCCACTGCTGCGGCTGCAGGGTCTCCTCCGCGGATGGGATGCAGTGGGGGCTCTGGTCCTTCCCACCTCCGGGTCCAGCCGTTGTGCTACCGGGATCGGATCCGGATCCGGAGTCCAGCTGCCTCTCTGCCTCCTCCTGGAGGAACCTGGACGGAGGCTGCTCCAGCCCGCACTCCAGGATCCGGTCTCCGGATCGCAACAAGTTCTGGAACACCATGAGCTGCGCCCTGGACCCGTGGCCGCCTGAACCGTTCTGCATCGGGAAGTCCACGAACCGCTGCGCCGCCACAGCGAAGTCCTCCGGCGGCGGAGGCGACAGCGGCGCCTCGGTGCCCGGCGGGGCCTGCGTCAACACCACGCTGCCGTCCAGCTCGCCTTTCCCGGGTAGCGGCGAACTATAGTGCGGGGATGCCGAGCCGAGGCCTGCAGCGGGGCCGCCGGAGTCCAGGTCGAAGGCGCCGCTGCGGTGACCCAGCACCGACTTAACGGACATCAGGTCGTCGGGCTCGTCCAGCCGGTCGTACTCGGCGGCGGAGACGAGACGCATCAAAACGAAATCCGGAGACATTTCCTGCTGCGCGTCATTCATCCTGCGGGCTAACGGGAGCTAGCTAGCTTACATAACACCCATACACACATACGGCTGCGGAGCTAACGGCGGCTAGCTGCTGCATCCTCCCCGCCAAGCTAACCGGGGAGCCCGACGGAGCCCCGAGCGACCGCCATGCAAGTCCGGCCCGGTTGGTGACGGAAACGACTCGCTGAAAGACGCCAGGACACGGACGGACATGAGAGACCGGCCCCGGTGCGGCTGCTCGGTGACGCCAGCTAGCCGTTAGCCTCCTACCGACTCATCCTCCGGTGAGACAACACGGATGTGATGGGGAGGGGGGGGGCGCGCGGGGCGGCTGCGCAGCGGACGGATCAATAATCGATCAGTCACTGACTGATTAACGGATGAACACGTATCGCGACCGGAGGAGCATCCGTCGCTGCCGGAGGTCGTCCCGGTGTGTGTGGTTAATGGCATCCGCTACTTTTTGGACCTCATTAAAAAATTACGTCAACAAGTGCATCGATTATTGATTAATAATAATCAAATTGATGAGGGACATGAATGAAATGTTGACGTTTTATGAATATTTATGTAGTGACCACTGCATACAAATGTTTGAACCAGTGATTTTTTCCCCCCTCATTTTGTCGTAAATTAATTTAATCTGTGATTAATACGGAACGTGATCTGATCTCAGGATGATGAAAAAGCGTCATGACGTCGCTGCGAGCAGGGTTCGAACCCTCTCAGGGAGACTCCTTTGGATTTCAAGTCCAACGCCTTAGCCGCTCGGCCATCACAGCGACGGGCACGGTGCACTGCGGATTGATAACTTATAGATAATGTATGAAGTTGACGTAGAAATATTGTCTTTCCAACGGATTGAAGATACAAATAAAGATTAAATTGATTTGAATTAAGAAATTTACTGAAATGGATGGATGATATCCGTTTTTGACGTCATCAGAAATGTTGGACCCAGCTCACGTGACTTGATTTAGATCCAGATCTGGATCAACGATGTTTTGTTATTGATCACACTATTTAATATAAATGTATAAACTATACATGTTTTTTTTTGAAGCACTATTATTTTTAATGTCAATGAGACCCAGTTGTGAGGGAGTGGCTTCTGTCCATATATGGTCATAACTTCCTGTTGGTGGTGCTCGCGGCGGAAGTGGATGAAAGTTGACTTCCGCTCCATATGGAGGCTGAAAATAAAGGCAGCCATTATCAATGGATGTGCATTTAAATGAGACTAGTATTGACACACATTGGCGTTTAATTTTATGTTATTAACAATATAAAATTAAAATAGTTTGTATTTGCTGAGTTGGTTTACTGGAGACCAGAACACAATAAAGACTGATTTAATACTATATTATACAGGTGAGAAAATGTTTTTTCTTTTTCTTTATTGAAGCCATTGATTTCTTGATTGAAAAGAAGCTTCAGTTTCATCCATCTGGAGGTCCAGCTTCTCCAACAGATCAATAAACCACAGGAAACAAGATCACAGGTATCAGAACAGATGTATCACCTGACCTGCTCCTCTTCCTCATTCTACCCTCAGGTGTGTGTGCGTCTTCGTCAGAAGAAACAGCAGCAGAGCGTTCAGTACAATATAGACTTTATTAGTTCACTAAAGTTGAATATGAAATAAAAAGCAGATTGGCTTCAAATGATTCACAATTCAACAATCGACACAGGAAGCACGTCCTCCCACGGCCGCCACACCCCAACAAAATAAAAGCCCTCAGGCGGCCGACGCTTCACTTCCAACCCCCAAAATAAAAAGAAACATCGTGACAGGAACCTCACGATTCTCCACCGCGTTTTGAAAGTGAAGTCATCGGACCCGGAGCCGAGGCAAGGCAGACGCCACCGAGCATGCTCAGTTTGTCCCAACAAGAACGCCCCCGTCGGCGATTAAAGTCTGTCCAAACAAAAACAAAAAAATCATCAAGAGTTCATCGTGGCGTCGAGTTCTGTCCAATCAGCATAGTCCGTTTGAAGAGTCCAGGAGACGACAGGAAAGAGCGAAATCACCAGAACTGCTTGGGGAATGTTTCACATCATTTTATTGGTTTTTTTTTTTCATTTTCATCATAGCAATGGAAAAATATAACCTTTTACAAACGTCTTCAAATCTCTGAAATTTTCTTTTAAACAAGCAAAAAATGGTGCGTGACCTTTCCCAAACCAAGTGCAGTGGTGGGTGTTGGTGGTGGTGGTGGGGGGGATAAAAACTCAAACGCTTCTACGAGCAGCTCGCCGCCGCCGCCCCGTTGGGACTTCCTGCTTTCTTTTTTTTTGGCACTCGCTCCCTCGGAGGATTCCCGGTCGATTGACTTTTATTTTGAAGGAATTTAGTGCTGCTTGTTTTCTCGGATAAGAGCGCTGAAACGTAGAGGGGTGGGTGGGTGGGGGGTTCCTTCGCCGCTCTCGTGCTCAGAAGAAGAAGAAAAATAATTCCACAGAAGTCCGCTCCAACTTTGATTCAGCAAAAGTCTGTAATGCCCCCCCCCCTCTCCTCCCCCACGCCTCCAGGTGGGGGGGGTGGGGGCGGCGGTGGGTCGGTGACGTCATTGTGATGTCGTTAGAGGAGAGCTACGGCGAGAGAGGTGGATTGTGGGAAGTGGTGACTTGATTGGAGGATGGAGGAGGAGGATGGGTGGGGGGGAGTCAGTCCAGTCCACAGGCCGTCCAGGAGAGGGGGGGGGGGTTGGTGTGGGGGTCGGGCCACCTGCTGAAACTGAAGGTGGTGTGATGTCATCGTCTCTCGCGCGCTCACACGTCTCTCACACAGGCACTCATGTCGGCTCACACTCGTCGCTTCGCTTCCGCTCCGACCGCAGAAGAAGAATCCAGTGGGTTCGTCCTCCTTCACCCGACGTCCGTCTGTGATGCTCCCGCGTCCCACCGGCGCCCTCTGGGGGGGGGGGGGGGGTTGGGGGGGGACAGAGAGACAGTGTGTATGTGAGCAGAGCTTAATTCACCTGAAGAAAGCAGTGCATCCCTGGGATGCGCTTCAAGAAAAATTTGTACATTCCAAAAGTACAATATTTTCCGCATAAGGCGCACTGGATCATAAAACGCACTGGATCATAAAACGCACTGGATTATAAAACGCATCTGACAACTCATCTTCAATGGTCTATTTGAAAACTTTTCATAGATAAGGCTCATTGGATTATAAGAAATTGATAGATTTAAGGCTTTTATGTGACCCTTACAGTGCGGAAAATACAGCAATAACAGAATATACGGTAGAAACATACGCAAGGATTGACTTTTGCCAATAGTACAATATAAAAACTAAAACTTTTAATTTTAATGTTTTTATTGATAACATCCTCAAAAAAAATCATATATTAGTTTTATCAAAATGTTAAAACCTGGTGGTCATTTAAAAAATTTGTTTTAGAAATAAAGATTTAATACAGTATTTTCCACACTATAAGGCGCACCTAAAAGCCTTTTATTCTCTCAAAAACCAACAGTGCGTCTTATAAACCTTATAGTGCAGAAAATACTGTCGTTTTCTTTTCACTTTTGACTCAGTAGTTTTCTTTGCCTTTAGTTCTATACTGTTTTCTCCTGTGGACACTGAACCAAGCTGACAGAACCTTCACAAACACATTTCAGTAAAATCTGTCTCTTTTTCTTCATTAACTTTGTTTCTTATACAAGAAAGCACTGTTGTTGCTGTTTCTGCAATTCTTCTATCTTTGTCGGAGGCACGGTGATAAACAATAAATCAACTTTTATTTGCATAGCGCTTAATCACATCAGCAGACATTTCAAAGCGCTTTGACAGACAGACAAACCCAACAGGACCCCTATGATTGCTCTGGAGGGTCGAACTAAATCCTCGCTCTCACTGGAGTGAGTAAAACGAACAGACGTGATGTTGCTGTTTGGTCGATTTCAATGAGGCAGAATCACGCAGGCGAGTTTCACAACGACAAACTCGTGGAGAGAAAAGCATAATGGAGATTTCTGGGTTCAAAATTTAAGTCGTGAAATGGAAAATTTGTGCATATTTTTGCTGAATGAAGAACATTTAAAGCTCGCCGTCTGACGTCCGTGTGAAAAAATGTGGTTAAAATGTAAAACGTGCACGCAGGCGTGAACTCTGAGTCCTACCAGGCCTGGCTCTTCAGCTTGCGGAGCTCCTTGGTGGCCCAGGTCGCCAGCATCTTGGTCTTGGTGGTTTTCGAGCGCCGCCCCTCCGTCAGCAGGTCGTTGATGGTCGGATGAACCTCCAACAGCTTCATCGTGTCTTTACCGAACGCCGTGCAAAGGTCGCTGCAGAAACACACACACATGGCTCAGACATGAACCCACTCAACTTCCTGCCTACTGGGGGGGGCGTGGTCTCAGACACTGTGGTTGGTTTTGTGCATCACGCTGTCAGAGTGGTGCATGATTTGTCTTCATTGACCGATAAATGCGGCCCCACCCTAAATCATGCAGGTACCCCGACAAGCCCCGCCCCCTTACCCGATGAGCCCCGAGGCGTTGGCGACCACGCCGTCGGAGTGGTCTTCGTCGATGGCGATGTGGTGGATGAAGGACAGGATGAACTCCACCCGCGGCTGCACCAGTATCACGTCAGCTGGGGTGGGGGGGGGGGGATAAGGCGGGGGTGAGGGTCACTGAACAACAAACGTTTGTTTTTGTTTATTTGTCGGGTCCCGCAAAAACCAGGAAGCCGGTGTGCAGTCGGGGGTCATCCCCCAACCAGCGGCTTCCTGGGTGAAGACGACCCCGTTGGCTCTGCGACGCCTCAAAACCCCCCAGCCGGACTGGAGGCAGGAGGGGGAACAGGCGTCGCCCCGTGGGGGGGTTGAGGGGGTGCTTACGGTGGACGTTCTCCTGGTCGCCCTTCAGGCCCTGGATGATGCCGGTGTACGCCTCCAGGCAGCCCTCACGCAGCTCGTTCAGGTAGTCCACCATGTCGTAGTCCGTCTGCGGGGGGGGAGAGGGGAGTCAGACGCCGCCCTGGCCCCGCCCACAAAGCCCATAGAGGACGCCACTTCCTGTTTACCTTGTCCACCTGCGCCAGCGACGCCTGATGCAGCGTGTCCAGCACGATGTCCAGGTACTTCTTGAACTCGCCGCCGATGGCGAGGGCGATGTCGCCGAACGCCGACAGGATCTGAGGCTTCACCGACCGGTGGACGTTCTCGTTCTGGGGAGGAGGGGTTTAGAGTAGGAGGGGCAGGGTTGGGGGCGGGGCAGGAAGGGATGAGCAAAAGGAGGTGTCTCATGTAAAGGTAACACACCGAACCGACCAATGGGGACAATCGGCTGAGTCATCAAAAGAGTTCTATCACAACAGAAAGAATGGAGGAAGAGGAAGAGGAAGAGGAAGAGGAAAGAAGGCAGAATAGAAAAGTGGAATAAGAAGATGAAGAGGAAGAAAAGGAAGTGGGAGGAAAAAAGAATAGGACGAAGAGGAGGAGGAAGACAAGGGAGGAAGAAGAATGAGACGAAGAAGAAGACAGTAAGAAGGAAGGCAGAAGAGGAGAAAGAAGAGGAAGAGAAGAGGAAGGAGAGGACGAGAAAGACAAAGAAGCAGAAGAAGAGGGAGGAAGATGATGAAGAGGAGGAGGAAGAAGAGAGGGATGGAGAGGAAAAAGGAGAGGAAGAGGAAGCTGAGTGACTCTTCCTCACCCCCAGGTTCTCCAGCAGCAGCTGCATGATCTCGTCACAGTAAGGCAGGATGTTGGCGTTCAGAGCTCTGCACAGGTCACACACCAGCCCCACGGCGGCCAGACACACCTGCAGCAGCAGCAGCATCATCATCATCATCATCATCATCATCATCATCGTCACGACTCAGCATCACGGTCACATGACAGGTGGAGACGACGGCGAGTGACCCACCTGATACTCGGCGTAGTTCTTCAGGCCGATGGCGAGGAATGGCTTGAAGGCGTCCATGTACTTCTGGAAGTCGGGGCCCAGAACTGAAACACAGGAAGAGTCAGGAGCTCGTCGCCACGGCAACATGGAACCCACGACCCCCTCTGGCAAAACGGCGTTTGGCTGCTGAACCACAAACAGGAAGTCCCTCCCCTGGACGCCGTCGGCCTGCGAGCTAACGCTGACACTGCTGACGTTAGCTTAGCGCGTTTAGCTTCCTCCGGTCGTCATGGAAACAGACAGAAAGCCTGGATGCTAGCCGGCGTGGCACGTACCTTCCACCAGCGTGGACACGGCCATCAGGGCGTCCTCCTGGACGCCACCGGAGCCGGCGGTGCTCTGGAACATCCTGAGCAGCGACCCCATGACCACGTCGGAGATCTGCAGCGCGTCCTGGTGCTGCACCTTCCGCAGGACGTTCTGCAACGACACACTGCGTCACATGACCTGACGGGGGGGGGGGGGCTACGGAGGAGGACGGCGTCGCCTCACCTGTAGCGTGGCGCACAGCAGCGACTGCAGGTCGTTGAACTGGATCCTGTCTGAGGTGCTCTGGATGTGAGACTGGGAAAACAGCAAGTGGCGCGGTTAACAGGAAGCGGATGACGGGGGAGGCGGGGCTGTGAGGGGGGCGGGGCTCACCTCCATCTGGAGCACCCGCTGCAGCCGCTCCATGATGACCAGCGTGGTCTTCTGCACCGCCGGGTAGCAGTCCTTGGCGCTGTTCTTCACGATCTCCATCAGCGCCTCGTAAGCGGCGGAGCGGAGGTTGTTCTGGTGGCCGTCGGGCCTGGGGGGGGGGCAAAAACGGGACGCCGACCGTCAGCCTATCGTCTCTTTGTGCTCTCTGATTGGCTGTGGACGAGGGGCGGGAGCAGGAAGTGTTTTATTGCCGCCCAACGTCCGAACACCTTGAGGTTAATCGAGGCTAGCTCTGATTAGCCACAAGAGCCAGTGGGCGGAACTAGACCGCCTAGAGCTCTGATTGGTCCTCTAGTCCAGATGGCAGGAGAAAGGGGAGGAGCTACAGATGTCCTCTAGGCGAACGGCCGATACAGGAAGTTCAAACTGAAACGCCATAGCGCCTCTGAGACATCGATCCGCAGCCAATCAACACCTCAGAGGCGGAGCCCGCCGACAGGAAGTCCCGCCCCCTACCTGTCAGTGGTCTCCAGCAGCTTCTGGACGATGATCTCGAAGGAGGAGGACAGGCAGTAGGTGCTGGGCTCCTCCTGGTCCTCGGCGGCGTCGGTGGCCTCGTAGGCGGCCTCAGCGAGGGAGGAGAAGGCCTGATGGGAAACCACACGTCGCTGTCAGTCGCCTGAGGGGGCGCGGTCATGTGACTCATCAGTTTTTTTGGGCGCTCACCCAGCAGACGTTGGAGGCCACGCGGGGCTCCGCCCCCAGCCCCTCGATCAGACACTGCAGCAGCGGCGCCAGGTAGACCTCGTTGATGGCGGGTTCAGGCAGCAGCTCACAGATCCGCCCCACCGTCCACGCCGTCGTGTCCCGAACCACAACGCTGGGGTCCTTCATCAGCTTGATGAGGGTGGGCATCGCCTGGGGGGGTCGGGAGGGGGGGGCAGAGAGACTGTGATCCGGGGACACAACCACCAGTCACACCTATCAAAGTCAGTCCTACAGTGTGTGTGTGTGTGTGTCCTACCTAGAGTGTGCGTGTGTGTGTGTCCTATAGTGAGTGTGTGTGTGTCCTATAGTGTGTGTGTCTTATAGTGTGTATGTGTGTGTCCTATAGTGTGTGTGTGTGTCCTATAGTGAGTGTGTGTGTGTCCTATAGTGTGTGTGTGTGTGTGTGTCCTATAGTGAATGTGTGTCCTATAGTGTGTGTGTGTGTCCTACAGTGTCTGTGTCCTATAGTGTGTGTGTGTGTGTCCTATAGTGTGTGTGTGTGTCCTACAGTGTCTGTGTCCTATAGTGTGTGTGTGTGTCCTATAGTGTGTGTGTGTGTCCTATAGTGTGTGTGTGTGTCCTACAGTGTCTGTGTCCTATAGTGTGTGTGTGTGTCCTATAGTGTGTGTGTGTGTGTCCTACAGTGTCAGCGACACTGCCTGGGGGTGATGCCAGAGGGCGTGGCCCCCACTGCCCTGGGGGCGTTGGACCAGGTGGGCGTGGCCCCCACTCACCTGTATGACCAGCGGCTTGAGCAGGTTGAGCTCGGGCCCCTCCAGGATGGAGCCGAACGCCATGACGGAGGCGTCGCGGCAGCGCCAGTCGTGATGCTCGATGTGCTCCTTGATGAAGGGAAGCACGTGAGGAACCACGTCGTCCTCGCAGCAGGTGGCCAGCAGCATCAGGCACACCCCCGCCGCCTTGCACGGGTTCCAGTCGTCGTCGTCGTCGTTCTCGTCCTGGAGGGTAGGGGTCGACACGGGCGTCAAGGGGTGGCGGGGCCTCGCCAGACGCTGGGGAGGGGGCGGGGCCTCACCTGCTTGATGAGCGTCTGCGTCAAGATGGGGACCAGGTACTGCAGCGCCCCTTTGGCGTAGAACTTGCTGGTGTGCTCGGGGGGGCGGCCCTGCTCGGAGGCCTGCCATTGGACAGCAAACAGGAAGTTCAGCAACCAGATGGTACAAGAGGGTGGGGTGGGTGGTTATCGGGAGGGAGGTGGGGGCGGACCTCTGAGGCCTCGATGGCGAGGTCCATCTCCTCGTCGCACACGTTCGACCAGAACTCGATGCCCTGCAGCGCCACCTCGTCGATGTCGCTCTTCATCGCCTCGATGGTGATCTGAGGAAGAGGAGGAGAGCCGACCAATCAGCATCGGCCCCACAGAGCGCGCACGCTCGTGTGTGTGTGTGTGTGTGTGTGTGTGTGTGTGTGTGTGTGTGAGCGTCTCACCGCGAACAGGGCAGGGCCCATGTACGTCTCCATGTACTGGTAGTACAGGGACATGATCTTCACCAGGTTCTGGAGCGCCGCCACGCGCACCTGGACACAGAATTGCGTTAGAACACAATCGGAGACAGTTGCCACGGCAACACGCCGGCGTCACTCACCCGGGTGTCCAGACACTGCGTGGCCTCGCAGACCACCTGCATGATGAAGTGTCTCTCCGCCTGGAAGGAACGACAAAAACACACAACTCAAAGGGAGTCCACGCCCGTCCCGTCAGGTGGGGGGTGGGGCCGGGGGCGGGGCCAGATCCAGGTACCTCCTTATCGAAGTTGGCCTTGGTGAACTCCAGCGAGTTGAGCAGCGCGTTGGTGGCGGCCAGCTTCACGTTGTTGCTCGGCTCCTCCTTCCTCATGCCCTGGATGATGGCCGTCAGGATCTGGTTGGCGTTCTCCTGCAGCTGCTCCGGGTCCTGGAGGGGGGAACCAGGGGGTTGGGGGGAACAGAAACCCAATCAGAACCGCCAATGGACCCGTGGCTTGGGATCCCCCCCCTCGATGGCTTACGATGTCCTGGCAGATGTAGCCGATGGCCTCCAGCGTGGACTCCTTCATGTGCTCCGTGCTGGAGGGGTCGGTCACGTTGGCGACCAGCTGGGGGATCAGCTCCGGCCACTGGGTCACCGGGATCTCGGCGCAGGCGATCCCCGCCACACACTGCGACGCCGAGCTGGGCCGGTACGTCTCTGTGCCCAGAGTCTGTAAAACCTGAGAGATGGGGGGGGGTCAGACAGCTGGAGACGCTGGAAAAAGGAAGCGAACGGCGTTGGGTGGGCGGGGCCTTACGTAGTTCTTGATCTCGCGGCGGGCGTTGGCGTCGATGGCCAGCCATCGCTGCTGGTACTGCGTCTTCACGTCGGGGTCTTTGGAGGTCAGAGAGTTCTTCACCTGCAGCCCGGCGGCGACGCGAGCCACCTGCGTGTTCCCCGGGTTCGCCAACACCTTGGACAACTCCACCAGGAACGTGGGCTGGAGGGGGCGGGGTCAGCGCAGTGAGATGACACAGCGGTTAGGAAAACGCTGACATGTTTCACTGACAAACCCCCCCGATCAACACGGTTCATGATCGGTTCCATCTTCCTTCCTGCCTACACGGACCATAATGCACCTGTTCCCCTGATCTTGCGGTATCTGGTGTTACTACCGCTAACGTCGCTCTCAGCTCACCTCCAGCTCCGGTTTTGTGACACTTCTTTACGTACAAAGAGTCAAAACTCTCCAAAAACCGCTGATGAAGCATTAAACTCCTCTCAACGGGTCGACTGAGGATCGCAGAGTTTCTCTAATCCTGTTTTTCTTCCAGTAAATCTGATTGGATGCTGACCGCTGATCACATGACCTGATTAAATAACTCCACATTATCTGACAAATCTATGAGGAATGTTTGTGCATTAAAACCCAGAAATAAAACAGTTTGGGACACGACCTCAGTTCATCGCGTGAATTTAAAGAACAGTAGAACCAAGTTGTTATACATTAACCCCTCCTTCCTCACGGTTAATGCATTCAAGAACCACCCGTGAAAAAAAAAATCCAAAATAGAGCGACAAACTATTTATCTTATTATTTACTGTAATTTGAACGTTTCTGAACTCCCCCATACTGATATTAAACCACCTTCTCTCTGTATTACCTTTAAAACACTCTGATAGACTGTTTAAAACATGAAAGTCTGAGACTCACAGAACGTAGCGCACTTCTGGATGCTGCCAGCCAATAGAATGCGAGTACAGTGTCACGTGACTACCTACTAAAAATCAGTGATGTAGTGGAGCCGGGCATCTTGAACAAGCAAGGGATTACTGTACACGGGTGAAGTCTGCATGTCTATCGGTTGATAAAAATGTTTTATTTTTTATAATTTAGTGGGTTTGGGGCTCTTCTACAGGCTGGAACGGATTAGAATGATTTGCGTTACTTTAAATGGTGAAACGTTTAACTTAAAACTTCAGTCACAGAACGGATTAAACTCATCTCTCAAGGTTCTACTGTCGATTCTACTGCACATGTATTTTGGCTACAAAGAAAAGGCCCGGTGTTGGTTCACCTTAAAATCTCTTAGACCGAAAACTGAAACAATAGATGTCTAGAAAAACAACACCGGTTGTTTTCCTGCATTAGAGGCATCTGATTCCCCTGAAGGGAAAAACCGAATGGAAAAAAAAGATTATTTTTTGATCAGGTGGGCTCAAAATAAGGGTTCCGTTTCCAAAATGCCGCGCTCACCTGAAAGGCCACACGTGTTGTTATTACACAACATCGAGTGTTTCAGTCTCTTCAGCCAGAATATCAAACTACAGTCGAACCAAAGCAGACCAGAAAGCAGAATGTCTGCGTATTATAAAAGGTTTTAAGTTACTAAAAAATGGTGACAAACAGGCCCGAATCATCTCTGATTTCACAGGACTTGTTGACGGGTCTGGTTTCCTTCCTGGGTCGCCTTAAGATGAAATAAAATATCATCTGTCAAAGATTCTGGTGACTTTTAAACATTTTCCACCAAACATTCCATTTCTCCACTATAAAGCAGATCTGCAGCCCATTCCATGCTATGCTAATGCTAGCATACCGCCTCTGCGTGTGCGTGCGTGTCTGGGTGTGTGTGTGTGTGTGTGTGTGTTAGGGGAGGGGGGGACAGAGGAGAAGCCGGGCTCCAGCTGTCCCCAGCGCCTCTGCCCCATCCATGCTGCCTGTTAGCTAGCTAGCTGGCTAGCTCCCCCCCGCACCACGACCACCACCCCGCACATCCAGAACCCCGCACTCACCAGGTTCTCTATCGCCGCCTGCTCCAGAAACTTCTGTGCCGCCTCCAGTTCATTCCGATCTGCACACAGGAGGGGGCAGATGGGGGAGAGAGGGGGGAGAGAGGGGTTATTAACCCACTGTAACGCTCATTAGCTGACAGACAGGGTTAGCATGACAGCTTCTCCTCTTAAATGTGTGTAAACCAGCGTACCAATCATTCCACAGCTCGCTTTATTGACGATGGATCAGATTATTGGTAACATGAACGCCTCACGTCACCGACAGACCCGCCGGTTCGGCTGCGGGGACGCGGCGAGGCTCCAACGTGTTCGTTATGCTAGAACGGGCGCCTAGCATGCTACCGCTAGCCGGCCGCCTCGACTGCGGAGCGGAGCAGCCCCCACCCCATCCCCGGGAAGGAAGTTGTTTAAGGCACCGGGAGAACACTTTAAAGACGATTAACTGGGGTTTAAAGGGAGTTAAAACAATTTATAACAACTTTATGGAGCTCCCGGTGACTAAAAAGTGACGTCAGCCGGGCTGAGCCCCCCGGGAGGCGGCCGACAGTTTGAATGATCCGGGCTAGCAGCTAACGGGCTACAGCAGGCATGAGCAGGGTGTCGCCGCTCCGCCCGGCTGTCAGAGCGGCTGCCGTTAGCATGACTCGACAGTTGTTTAGGGGTACACCGAAGCGGACCAGCGTGTTAATAACGCCGTAAAATCGTTATAAGGCGACATAGTGCTAAGTCACCGGCGTTATCCGCGGCGGCTGAGGCCGTTCGGTTAGCTGGGTTAGCATTGCTAGCCCCATGCTAGCCATTTCCCTCCTTCCTACTTCAAACTTTCGTCAGTCCGTCGGAGCGGACGAGCACCGCGGCTAACGCATCGGGATCCGACCGCAGGGGGCCGCGTGTTGTGCGGGAGTGTGCGGTGCGGGTCAGTACCTGGGGAGACCGTTTTTTCGAGGATGGTGATGAGCTCCATTCCGTCCACCGGCTGCCGCTCTCTCTCTCTCTGCTCGGTCGCTAGCTCGTAGTTCTGGTTGCCGCGCAGCGCTCAGCGGATTATAATATTTCTTCCACTGCACTCAATCGGTGGCAGCCACGGGGCAGGATCAAAGCTGATCAAAGGGGCGCGGATTCCCGGTGCTAGCGTGATGTTTTCACTCGGATGGTGCGGGAAATGTTGACGACGGTGGCGCAGAGGAAGGTTTCATAGATTCACCGCCGCCCGTTTGCATCCTGTGTTGTCGGGTGGGAAAGGCCGCGCGTTTCTCTCCCGCGGAAGGATATCGAGGCACTGACGCCAGGGCTTCGTGTTGCTGCCTTCAGGGACTGTC
This sequence comes from Antennarius striatus, assembly GCF_040054535.1. Classification (NCBI taxonomy): domain Eukaryota; kingdom Metazoa; phylum Chordata; class Actinopteri; order Lophiiformes; family Antennariidae; genus Antennarius; species Antennarius striatus. The sequence continues at coordinate 1,337,000 of NC_090791.1, forward strand.
GGGAATTATTGCAATCAGCACAAAAACGAGCCTCCACGCCAGTAAACATACATAATGTGTTTCGGAATTAAATGTAGACGACGAGTGGAAGAAGAATACAGGACGATATTTTTTTTTTGGCAAGTCAAATGTTGCTGTGACATTATTCATTTTGTTGCTAATTAAGAGTATTTCCTCGAGTTACAAAAAGACCAGATTGACTTCCTGGATTCATTTACGATGTCCCTGAACGCAACAGTACACTCCTCTCCAGCCCGCGTGACCACGTTTGCTCCTCTTTCGTGGTCAATCGCGGACACGCGCGTGCCTGAAGATTTTTGTTTTCTGCTCAAAAATGTATTTTAATTTAGTTAAATTAAATTTTAATTCGCATAATAAGAAACATGTAAATTTTCTTTCAAAATAACAGGATTTTTATTAAATCAGTAAATGAATCTTGTTTTTAGGAAAGCGTCACTTTGATCAATTCGGCCCTGGGCGGATTCGAACGGAATTCTGGGGACACTTCAGGGTTGTTTTTTTTAATTAAAAAAAATCTGGCCAAAAATTCTGATATTATGGCCAAGCAATATTATATTTTATTTTGTTATATTTTTATCTTGTCAGTTGAACTTTTTAAATTTTTAAACTTTTTCGGTGATTTCCACTTTTCTACACCTGAATTTTTATACTTTTGCTATAGGTGTGTTATGGCTGTTTGCTTTAGTGTAACCATGAGATGATCATTCATCCTTCATGGTTTTCAGGTTTGTGTTCAGAGATTTCTTCAGATTCTCTAAGTCTTTCAATAATATTTTTTTTAACAGTAGATGAACAAAATCGCAAATTCTTTGAGACATATCTTAAATCATTACTCTCTTATCCGGTGCAGTCTCTCAGAGTGAACCCCTCCTCATATTTACCAACCTGTTGCCAGGTAACCTCATTAATTTTTATAGCTTTTTTTGTCACTGTCAATTTAAAAATGTATTTTGCAGATATGAATTTAAAAATCAGGTTTATATTTATCAAAAACAATGAATTGGGTAATTGGGGTTTCATTTGAATGAATTACTTAAGTATGGTTCCATCATGTTTTGTTGTTCAGTTTGTCATAGTCTGGGTTTTATTGCAATCGTGTTTGTAAAAAAAAAAGCTTAAAATATATAAAAAAGTAATAGTAATTTTATTATGAAGCCGTCAAGCTCCCGCAAGATTTTCTTTTTAGTTCAAACTTATCAAACATGTAAATTATTTATGAACAAACCGAAACACAAGCTGTAAAAAAACATTGCCCCTTTATTAGTCATTTTACAGTAGTCACTCATACGTAGCTGCCTTGGTTGGTCTTTATGTGTCACTTTTTGTTCCCATTTCTTCCTCATTTTTTTCCCATCAACAAAGCGGAAGATTCATGGACAAAGTATTAAAAAAAAAAAAAATCATAAAAATAACCCAGAAATAAAAAGCAGACAAAGAAACAAAAATCGGGATAAAATGCCCCTTTTCACAACAAAAACTACATTTGGCAAAAAGACGATGATGACGGTGATCCAGTGCATCTTGAAAACGTTCGTAAAAGACGGGGGAGGAGGTTCGGAGAGAAGGCGGGACGTGTCCGGGCGTCTGATTGGATAAGAGCTTTCAGGGTTCGGGGATTATCGTCCAATCAGATGTTAACTGCTCACCTCATAGTAAAAATCATCAACAGAACACAGGCCGTTGCCGTAGTTACAGTAAAAAAAACAACACAATTTAATCACAAATACAAGAAATAAAATATAAAAAACTGATCCACTCAGAATTTTCACACGCTGAAACATTGATATGGTTTTTATGGCACAACAAGGCTTTTTTTTTTTGTTGACAACGTGGCGTTTTTCAAATTGAGGCCTTACGATTAATACTTTATTTCCCTTGGCTGCTCCAAACAGGAAGTGATGCATTACCCCTAATGCAATGCTCCAAACTTGATTCAGATAAGATCAGGGCTATGCAACCAATTTTTAGCTGGTATGAGGCTAAAGCCGGACACCCATTAGTCCACATCAGTTAGCGACAATAAATACGCAAAACGTTTTCTGACAGACATTCCATCTGACGGCAGCGACCGGAGCGATTCTGACATCTGACGACAGACCGTTTCTGACCCGCTTCCTGTTCCAGGAAACGGGTCAGAAACGCCTCCGCTCCCCACAAAAAAATCTGCCACCGTCAGGAATTAGTATCACATTTATTAGAAATTAAATCTTGGAGAGTAGAAAAAAATGGTGGGAGTGATTTTTTTTTTCTGAGCTAAGATTGTCCCGACATTTGAGACGTTGACGGATGTCGAATGAACCACCGTCGTTCAAACAGAACCAGGAGCCCACCAATGTGAGGCGACCAATCAGCTGATTGATCCCCGTTGTTGACAAAGATTGGAAAAATGTGTTTAAAATTTAAGTTGATCGCCTCTCGTCTACGCAGTTGATTGACTCTCATCTAGAGAGTTGATCGCCTCTTGTCGATGGAGTTCATCACCTCCCGCTGACGGAGTTGATCGCCTCTCGTCGACGGAGTTGATCGCCTCTCGTCGACGGAGTTGATCGCCTCTCGTCGACGGAGTTGATCGCCTCTCGTCGACGGATTTGATCGCCTCTCGTCGACGGATTTGATCGCCTCTCGTCGACGGAGTTGATCGCCTCTCTTCAACAGAGTTGATCGCTTCTCTTGACAGAGTTGATCGCCTCTCTTGACAGAGTTGATCGCCTCTCTTCAACAGAGTTGATCGCTTCTCTTGACAGTTGATCGCCTCTCTTTGACGGAGTTGATCGCCTCACTTCGACGGAGTTGATCGTCTCTCTCTGACGGAGCATCATTCTGTCACCACATGAACATGAACGACCGACAGGAACAGGAAGTGTCGTCCGTCCGTGGCGTCACGTTAGCCAACATGACTTCTGACTCATTTACAACAAACTTTTACATATTTGTTCTCAGTATTAATCAATTGTTTCTCATTTTAAGCATGGTTTTGATTACTTTAGCAGCAAGCTAACACTCATTAGATAGCTAGTGTTACCATGCTAAAGATTAGCGACACAGATAGTTTGCAACTGATCATGCCAGAGATTCATAATGATAAGAAAACATAAAATTTGGAGTTTGGAGTTCAGAACAGAGGTAATGCAACTGAATCCGACCCGCTAGCTGACCACGCTAAAAAAATATGCTATCTCGTCGAAGTGGACTCCACCAGACAGAAATTTGGATTTCTTGTTTCTCCATTAAATCACCTCAACTGTTGTTTGCAGTTGTGAGTAAAATGACATGAAATGTGCTCATGCCCCGCCCCCTTGTGATTGACAACCAGTTCACACCCGGAACAGGATGCGGGTCAGAAACGTCGGGGCGTTGTTCATGAAAATGTCTTCACACCTGATTTCAAATGAAATCAGTGATTTGCATTGATATCTGGCTCTTTGTAACATAAAACTTTGATTTCACAAAGATCCAGACGCGAAATTCAGAATTTTTCATAAACGAGGCCCCTGAGAAAAAAAGAAGAAAAAAAAAAGAAGAAGAAATTCTTTCCTTCCTGTTCGGTGAAACGGGAAAAGTAGAAGAAAATCATGAAGGGGAAAAACGAGTGTGAGACACAGAATGAGTGTGAGGAATGTGCGCGTGGACCAATGGGAGCCCAGCGCCGCCGGCGGCAAACGAATAAATTAAAACCTGATTTAAATAGAAAAATAACACCTGAGAAAAACATGACCGATCACTTCCCTTAAGAATCTGATCAGAGCGATAAAAGACGGATGATGAGGCTCAGTTTCTCTCAAACACACACACACACACACACACACACACACACACACACACACACACACACACAGGAAGGAACACACCACACCTGAAGCGGCCAGTCTGACTTTTGGAGCGCGATCAGACAGCTGTGGTTAGCCTAGCTTAGCAGAGACACTGAACCCAGGAGGGAACCGTTAGCCACGCCCCTTCAGCAGAGGGACACGCCCCCTCCTGACTCAGGTGGACAGAAGTACATTTAGCAGCAAGTTAGCGTCAATTTCATGAAGGATTACGATTGGATGCGGTGAGCAGGGCGGCGGTGTCGTCTCATTGGTCGGTTTTAAGCTAGCGCTGTTCAATGCTGCCTCCTAGCGGACACAGACTGTAGCGTGATAACTGTGATGTGAAAGTCGCGTTTGAGACTCAACGCTCTGGGGAGATTAAACCTTAATACTTTAGTTCCAACTGAAACTTCTGAAGTCGCTATGGCAACCAGCATCATCTCTGGACACATTCAGGATGTCTTAACCTGTTTGTTCGCGAGCTAACGGGACGATGTCCACAGGTTTTAATGCTAATTTCGGGTGGGCCGAGAAGGCGGGGCCTGATGAAAGCCCCGCCCATCAAACTTCTGAATGGAACGACTGCAGGAAAGAAAAATCACTCCCACCTGTACTTCCTGCCGTTCTGCGACGCGAGAATTTAAAAATCCACCCAGATTTTTCTTTTCTTCACGTCGTCTCGCATTTTGTTAGAATAAACTTTATCAATTTATGTCGACCATCGGGACGCGATCTGAGTGAGATCGGATTTCAAACATGAACGGCGAGTTTTTTTTAAGCGACAGTCGGATGATTGGGGGATTATTTTCGATGTGTTAGCCTAGCTTAGCATAAATACTGGAAGCGGAGGGAAACCGTTAGCCTGAATGAGACACAAATATCAAACCGAGTACTGATGGTCAACGTTAGCTTGTCTGCAGCTACTGAGCGGGCGATGTCGGCGCGACGCCTGACAGGAAGGGAGGAAGGATCGAGGGAGGGGAGGGAGTGTTGGGGTGATGTTTCAAAGGTTAAAGGTCATTTACAGTAAACTACATATATATACACACACCCAGAATTGTACAGAGAACAAATATGTACATGCTCGGGGTTTCTAATTTTAAGTATTACCGACAACGTTCCCAAACGAGGCTCCTCCTCCTCCTCTTCCTCACCGACAAAAGCTTCTCCAATCAGAGGAGAGATGTCCCAGGCTCCTCCTCCTTCTCCTCCTCCTCATCCTCCTGTCTGTAGTGAAACGAGGTGGAAGGCGGGGCTTGAACAGGTGTCACATGACACGGAGGAGGATCTTAGCTGTTCTTCAGCAGCGTTCTGTCTTCAGGAGGACAGGATGAGGAAGAGGAGGAGGAGGAGGAGGTGGTCAATGCGGAGGAAGAGGAAGAGGAGGAGGAAGATGAGACGGCGACTGTGGTGGCGACGGAGGAGGAGGAGGAGGAAGAGCAAGGGGCGTGGCAGGAGAAGGAGAGCAGCTGTCCAGTCTCGGATGAGAGGAGGGAGCAGGAGCGAAGGTCGGCCGTCTGCAGGGCGGGGCAGCGGCGCAGGAGGGGGAGGGACTGCTCCGTCACCTTCACGCAACCTGAGACACGGAGGGGGAAGAGATGAGCAGGTGAGAGGCTGAACCCCCCTCAGGGGGCGCCCGGTGCTTGGGGACGGTGGAGCTCACCTGCCAGGTTGATGTAGGTGAGGCTCTCCCTCAGGGGGGAGAGGGGGGAGGTGAGGGTGTGGACCGTCTGGTCCGTCACGTTCCCACACTGGCTCAGGTCCAGGCGGGTGAGGTGGGGGACGAAGCGCACCAGCAGGCGGGACGAGGCGTCGCTCAGGTCCAGCCCCCCCAGGCGAAGGTCCGTCACGTTCTGGAAACGCCCCGCCCGGGTTTCGCCGTGTGCTGCTCGGCCAATCGGAGAGCAGAGAAGAAGGAAGGGGAGGAGCCGTCAGGGAAACGATCGATCGATAATAATAGGTTCATATGAGGGATGAGCCAAAAGCTAATGCTACGTTTGCAGAAATTTAAGTCAGTGACAAATAGAACTTTGAAAGCTAATGCTAAGCTAGCAGGAGTTAAGGTCAATAGTAAATAGGAGCATGAAAGCTAACGCAATATTAGCAGGACTGTAAATTAATAGCAGATTTAAGCCAGGAAGCTAATGCCATGCTAGCAGGATTACAAGTCAACAACAGATAGAAGCATGAAAGCTAATGCTACGCTACCAGGACTGTAAATCAAAAACAGATATAAGCCATGAAGCTAATGCTATGCTAGCAGGATTGTCAATCAATAGCAGATATAAGCCAGACAGTTAATGCTACGCTAGCAGGATTTCAAGTCAACAACACAGCAGACCCTTCTGAATCACGTCCCACGACCCCTCCACCTCCTCATATCAGCCAGGCTCCGCCCCTCACCTGTGCGGGTGTCGGGCGGGGGGGCCAGCAGCTCCCTCAGGTGGGAGTCTTTGAGCTCCTCCACCCGGCTGAGGTCCAGCAGCTTGAGGCAGGGGCAGATGGCCTGGCACAGCGCCGACACCACCGGCCACGGACACCCGGACACGTTGAGCTCCAGCAGCCCTGGATGAGGCACAGGTGACACGGGGGAGACAGGGGTGAGTGATTCTGCTCAGGGGGGGGCTCACAAGTGAACAGGAAGTGAGGTCGGCACCTTGCAGGCGGTTGATGAGCCACATCAGCTGCTTCTTGGAGATGTTGGTGTAGCCCAGGTTGAGGGAGACGGGCTGGCGGCGGATGATGCCGCTCAGCATGGGGGGGGTGATGGAGCGCTGGCGGCTCAGGTCGATCTGAGTCCACAGACGTTTGTCGCAGCACCTGAGGGGGAAACGGCAGCTCAGGTGTCGACCAATCAGAGGGCAGAGAACCGGCAGCGCGGGATAACAACTGTTTGCCACAGAGGTGATGCTACGCTAATGCTAAGTTGAATGAATGAGAGTGATGGAGCGAATGAAGTGCTGCAGACATCGCTCAAGAAAATCTGTTTGCTAGAAGCTAATGCTAAGCATGTCAGATTAACCATCATGCGTCCTTGACAGCCAATCAGAATCAGACAAGCAGTCGCAAGTAGCTAATGCTAAGCTAGCAGGGATTTAAGTCAATAGCAGATATTCGACAGGAAGCTAATGCCACAGCGGTGATGCTAAGCTAACCAAACGCATGACAGCAATGCTGCAAATGAAGCAATGTTAACGTCGCGTGAGCAAAAATCTGTGCGCTAAAAGCTAATGCTAAACAAGTCAGATTAGCCGTCACATGGCTGTTACGTCACACCCCCGGCTGTGATGTCATCAGGCGGCGCCACTCACCAGCGGCTCCAGGTGCGGCAGACCCTCATGCAGACGCAGAGCTCCCTCTGGCTGAGGTGCGTGAACACTCGCAGCCACACGTCGCGTGTCATGATGTGGGAGGAGCCAGAGTCCAGCGGCAGGCAGCTGGGCTCGGGGCAGGTGGGCGGGGGCCGCACCAGGTGTCGCTCCATCTGGATGGGCCGGGGGGGCGAGGGCACCGCCGGCGGGCTGCGCTTCATCATCTGAGAACGCGGCGCCAGGCGGGACGGGTGCGAACAAGGAGACGCCGCCATTGCTGACATCATGAGGCCGCCGCCCCCCCCGGCTCCACCCCCTCCGTTAGAGGTGGGGATGGAGGAGGAGGCGGGGGCATTTCTGGACGGCGGGTTCTTACTGTTGCTACGCAGTTTGTTGCCACGGCTGCCGCCGCCACCCTTGGTGCCGCCCCCTCCTCCTCCGCCGCTGTGTCTGTGATTGGTCAGAACGCCGCTGGCGTTCTCCTTCTCCCCGCCCTCCCTCCCGCCCCCGCCCCCCGTGCCTCCCCGCGTCCGTCCGTTGCGCGCCTCCTGCCCGTTGCTGCGCTGCTTCCCCATGAAGCCGTCGTGCTGCGAGGACGGAGGCATCTGATTGGAGGAGAGGGGCGAGGGCGGGGGGTGGGAGGCGGAGTTTTTCCGGGTCCTGTCTGAAGTGGGTGTGTCCTCCTCCTCCCCGTCCAGAAGTCCGCTCTTACGTCCTCGCGGGGGCAAACCCGTGTCGCCCCCTCCTCTCCGACGAGCTTTATCCCCGCCCCCTTGCTCCTCCTCACCCCGTAGCTCCTCCCCCTGCCCCGCCTCCCCGTCCGACTCCTCGCTAGCGCTGAAGCCCAGCTCCGCCAGACGGCGCTCCCGCTCCCGTTCTCGCTCCCGCTCGCTGCGGCTCCGCTCCCTCTCGGCGCGACCGCCGCTGTTCCCGTAGATGACGGGAGGGGGCGGGGCGGGCGAGGACGACGATGGCGAGGAGCCGCCGCCCCCCTGCTCCCCCCGCAGGGAGTCGTCTGAGTCGGACTCGGAGTCGGACTCGGAGCTGGAGGAGGAGGAGGACGAGGACTCGGCGCGGCGCTCCAGCAGACACATCCGCTTGAAGCGCTCCAGCTTCTCCCGGTGGTGCGAGCGCTGGTCAGCGCTCGACGTGGCCCCACCCCCAATGGCCCCACCTCCCCCGGACTGAGAGGAAGGAGCCGCCGAAGATCCCTGGAGTCCTCCTGCTCCTCCTCCGGCGGAGGAGGCGGGCCCGTTAGACTCCACCCCTTCCTGTTTGGGCTTCTGTAGGGGTGGAAACATCCAGTCAGCAGGATTACAATAGGTAGCCAATGCTACGCTAACAGGTGTTTCATTCAATTACAGACATAAGCAAGGAAGCTAAAGCTACGCTAGCAGGATTACATGATGATAGTCCCCGCCCCCAACGCAAGCCCCGCCCCCAACCCCGAGGCATAGTACCTTTTTCAGACGTTTCTCGTGGGTGCCCTTCACCTGAGAGACAGACACAGGTAGAGAAGGCGGAGCCAGACAGAGGAGGAGGCGGAGCCAGAGGAGGAGGCGGAGACAGAGGACAGACAGTCAGAGCTGCAGACAGGTTCAGACATCCAGCTGATGCGTCGCCGCCGCCACTCACCTTCTTCTTGGGCCCGCTGTCGGGCGGCAGCTCCTTCTCCTTCTTCCTCTTGTGGCCCCCGTCCATCCTCGCCACCTCCTCCAGGGAGGGCGGAGCCTTCTTCTTGGGGGGCGGGTCATCTGTCAGCTTCCAGCGTCCCACCTCGCCGTTGTCCAGCCTGCGTTTCCCTGAGCCGTCCATCTGCTCCTGGATGACGACAAATGACGTCGCTCGTTACAAACCATGCTGTTTGATGGCCACGCCTCCTCCCGTCGGTGGCTCCGCCTTCTACCTTGCTGGTCTTCCCCTCTTTGTGGCACTTTGGACACTCCCAGCAGTTGGGGATCTCGTCGTTGATGATTCCTTCGGCTTTTCCCATCTGAGGAAGAAAAACAGCGTCAGCGGGACACGCCCCCAGCAGGTGTGGGTGGAGTCAGGTGTGGTTGTGGGCGGGGCTCACCTTCAGACAGCTGGGGTGGATGATTTCGTTGCAGATGGTGCACTCCATCAGGGACAGGCTGAACTTCTCCTCCTCAGAGTCGACCGTGTCCTCCTTCCCCGCCTCGCCGCACGCAAAGCACACCGCCGTGTGAGGCAGCACGGGCTGGAAGACAGACGGGGGGAGGGACAGGTAGAGAGACAGACGGGTAGGGACGGGTGAGACAGCATGCTAACTGCTAATGAGCTAACAGAGCTAAAGCAGGTGAGGGGTCACCTGACGTCAGGTGGGGAGGATCCACCGAACAGATTGTTTACTGTGAGGATGCGCCTCCATTACCCACAATGCACAGTGACAGTCCCTGGATGAGAGTGTGACGTCATGCTAGTGGCTAACGTAGCTTCAGGGGAGGCGCACGAACGCTACTCCTCCTACGGCCACCAGGGGGAGTCTCTCCTCCCTCCTTCTCCTCCTCCTTCTACTGAAGGAAAAGGAGGAGGAGAGGGAGGAGGAGGAGGAGGAGGAGAACTGGATAGAGGAGGATCGGCTCTCCTCTTCTCTATCCAGTCATCTTCCTCCTCCTCCTGCTGCTGCTCCTCCAGTAATAAATATGTAATCCTCCCACTGGATGAGGAGCAACACATCCACCAGATCAGTGTGTGTGTTTGTGTTAATGCGTCGTCTGTGATGGATCCAAGCCAACTCTATCACACAGCACCAGCAACCATCTCCGGTTGCCATGGAAACCCAGCATCCTCTCCTGCTGGGCTCCAGCTCTCTGCTGATGCTATTTGAAGAATTGACACACAAAAAAATTCCTCATCTTCATTATTTGAAGTGTAAGTGTGTGTGTGTGTTTCTCTGTGTGTGTGTGTGTGTGTGTGTGTGTGTGTGTGTGTATGTGTGTGTGTGTGTATGTGTGTACATGTCGTTTTATGGAGCATGATGCTGCATCCTTGTTCAGAACATTCTGTCTTGATCTCTTCTGACGGTTCAATCTGTTCAATCCACTCAATCAATCGATCGTTATTGATCTGATGAAGACGATCGATTGATTTTAAAAACCGTTCTGGCTTGTTTAAGAGATGCATGATGGGAAATATCTTCTACAAACGCTGATCGGTTTCACATTTCATCAGCTTGTTGTTTGCAAATGTTCTGATTCTGAATTTGATTTGGACACGCACACACACACACACACACACACACACACACACCCTCCTCCTCCTCTTTGGTGAAACATGGATGACTTCACTCACATCAGATGAAGTTGTTGATGGAACAGAGGAGTCACCTTTCACCACAACACAGTGTGTGTGTGTGTGTGTGTGTGTGTGTGTGTGTGTGTGTGTGTGTGTGTGTGTGTGTGTGAGTGTGTCTCACCGCTGTGCACTGTCTCAGGAGGCAGGACTGCTTCATGCGTCCGGGTCCGCCGAACTTCTTCATGTCCTTGCAGAAGTGACACTCCCCACACTCGGTCCTCATGCAGGCCTGGCAGCGCCGGCACCGGGTCCGCCTGCGCCTCGCCCCCCCGCCAGCCCCCCCGCCCAGCGCCTTACTGCCCGACATCCCCCAACAAGTCAGCTGTGGACACATACACACACACACACAAAGAGCTAGCGTAAGCATCCAGGTGAACGTCAGCTGGTCCGGATGCGGCTAAAGCTAAAGCTAACCCGGGTTAAAGTAATAACGAATAAATCGGGTCCAGAAGCGATCGCACTGATTCTTCGTGTTTAGGTTCAGTTTGTCGGATGGATTCTGATGTCTTAAAGTCGGATGAAGAATTGCCCTGACATCCATCGGACGGTGGCCGGCGGGGGTCGACCGACACACCAGCGCTGACTGCTAACATCTGGTTCTGGTTGTTACGTCGGTCCCGTTTTTGATCCGCTCTTCCAGGATGCAGACCCGGGGGGAGTGGCTGCAGTCGGATCGGAAGGTGGTGGAGGCTGATGGATAGACCGGGTAAACACAACCCAGGACCGGGGGGTAACCAGGAACTGGTCTGGGCTCAGAAAAATGAATTCAGTCTCAGGGATTCCGCCGGAGCATCCTGGACCCAAAAACTTCTTCCGGTTCACGGGGGGGTCAGATCTCATCACCTCCAGCCTGAACCGTCGGGATCCAACGGGCAAACAGCCTGAACTCAAAGCTCCAGAAGCAGAATTTAAAGGTTCTAGATTAACAACAACATAGAATCACAGAACGCCACCTCCGAAACGGACGCAACGTCATCCAAGACAACATGAGAAAAAACATCCCATAATGCAAAGCCTGAACGAATTAATGGATCCCTGAGAAATAAAGATGCGTAAATTTTGGGACAAACCTGCTGATAAAACAACAAACAGACAAACAGGTTGTTAAAGTTGCAGGTAACAATCGATGGATTACACAATTAAAATTCAACCTAAATTCAAACTACAGTATTTTCCGCACAACAAGGCGCACTGGATTATAAAGGTGCATCTTCAATGAATGGCCTGTTTTAAAACTTATTTCATAAAGAAGGCCCACTGGATTATAAGTCGCACTGTCGTTTTTTGAGAAAATTAAAGGCTTTTAGAGTGCGTCTTCTAGTGCGGAAAACACTGTAAAACATTTGAGAACATAAAATACTGTCTTTCACAAGGATCCATCGGGATTGACGGGAATTATTCACACGAATAAAATAAAACTGAACGAACATGGAGGTAAATTCTTACTTGAGTACTTTGTACTGCTGTTTTAATATTTAGAAATAATAAATTTAAATTCTTATTTCAAATGTTTTCCTGGGTTATGTCAGAGCAAACATGACAGTGAACTCCAGCAGGTTGTTGGTTCTCGCCCCGGGACTTGATGCTTGTTTTTCTCGCCTGTCATAAACGTTCAGCTCCTGTTGATTTAAATTACTTCTGGATGTTTGTTTTGCAGTTTAAAAAACTCTCTTTAGGCTCTTCCTGAAGGTGTTAATGCTAGAAAAACTAGCTTTAGCATCCAAACGCTCATCTGTCAAAAAAAAAACCCCGAAAACCCCACCAGATAATCGACAGATCGAATCGATCTGATGGCAATGGAACTGATCAGGTTAGCATCACATCAACACAAACAGAGCTAGCTGGAGTTAGCATCACGGGAAGAATGAAGACGTGCATCTGGCTCCACTAGCGAGCTAACATGCTAGCAGCTAGCTAACTAGCTAGCTGCGCGTCACAGTAAGCTACATTTAATTAAAAAACGTTAACACAAAACTACAAACAGACGTTTTTGACTTTAGGATTTGTTATTAAATAAAAAGCAAGCTTATTAAATAACAGAAACCACCTCCATCCCCCCTCCCGGAGTCTCCAGTGGACTGATGCTAAGATGCTACCAGGCTAGCTGCTCTGCATTGGCAGCCTGCAGCTTCCTGTTTCATTCTCCCCCCCAGTCCGTTAAAATAAAAACAATCAAACCGAATTATTACGTCACTTTAAACATCACCACGGCTGATGACGTCACGAACCAGGACTCACCTTTCCGTATCGGGTCGCATGCTCCCGGCTCGCTCATTAGAAAGAAGATTAGCCAACAATTAGCCACCGTTAGCTTCGGGGGGGTTAGCCGCGGCTAGCCGTCCGCTTCCTTGTTCCTTTCTCCCGGCCAGGCTGCTCGGTAGCTCCCCCGGTCGGCTTCACGGGCGTCCCATCGCGCTCAGTTCCGATTGTCACGGCTGGCTCAGGAGGGGGAGGGTGCTGCTAGCCTGACGGAGCCGCCGATGGCTCGAAGATGTCTCGATAATCGATCGGATCGATAGCGATTAGGTTGAAGGGCGCAGCGCCGCTGCCTGAGTCGAGCCCATTCACCGCTCTGCCTCTCCCTCCCTCACCCTCTCTCTCTCTCTCTCTTTCCCTCACCCCTGCCTCTCTCACCCCTACGCTCCACACGTTACAACGTGTTCTCTCCTTCCCGGGGGGGCTTCCAAATACCTAAAATGGCTCATTTGAAGCGGAGCGCAGGGGTTTAGAACCGAGCAGCGATGGGATTCGAACCCCCTCCGGCCGAAGCGTCTCCATTAATCGCGGATGTTTCTAACGAGCAGCGCGGCTTTTGTTCTCCGGCTCTATTGTGTGGCGCCAGGCTGCGGTGTTGTGCGTTTTTGTTTTTTTTGCTTCGGTGTTGTAACTCGTTTCGAAGCCGCCCCACATCGATCGCATCCCGCGGGTGAACCGCAGACCGCCGCTCGCTGTTTCTGCCTCCGAAGGGAAGGAGAGGAGGAGGGGGGGGGGGCGATAAAATAAATAAATAAATGTTGTAAATAAAATATAGGCAGTGAAAATATGCACGCCACGCCCCCCTCCTGCACGGTGACGTCACGATGCGTCGGGGGGGTTTGAGAGTCGTTGTGGAAGTTGTAGTTTTCACACACAGTGGGGGGTGGGGAAAGAATGTTAGAAATGATTGATATTTAAAAGAAGAAAATCTAAAACAGCGCTAAAAACATATTTTTTTAAATTTAATTTATTTTTTAATTTAATTGAATATGAATATGTTGAATATTAAATATAGTTAAATATTTATAGACAAATTTTTGAGATTTTTGATTAATATCTTGCATGTTAGATAAGATGTCCCTTTATAAGATAGATAGATAGATAGATAGATAGATAGATAGATAGATAGATAGATAGATAGATAGATAGATAGATAGATAGATAGATAGATAGATAGATAGATATCCCAAACTGGAAACTTCAAAATATTAGTCCCGCAGTGGGAAAATTCCTTTATTACGGCAGTATAAGCTGTATAGAAAGTATTAACACTTAATAAGATTAATAATAAAAATATGAAGCAGCATTCTATAAATTGTTTTTATTTCATTTAGCATTCACCAATAATTACAATTAATACACCTTTGAAGTCATATAGAAATGATAGATATTTAAATGAAAACACTAAAACAGTTGAATTTTTTTTATTTTTAAGATTGTACAATTTTCTAAAATGTCATTCGAAACTCAATCAATTAATACTACTTTAATATTTGTGTCACATTTAATTAAGAAAAAACGCATAAAACGTTAATGAATATTGATTTTGAGGGCATTTTTATTCACTCCTCGTGCAGAACATTATGGTCAAGTTTAGCGTTCTGATCAGGCATAAAATTTACTAAAATTGTGCACTGTGTGGAAAATTCAAATTCCTTATTTCAAAAACAAATAAAAAATAGAAAAAAAAACCTTCCAGCTGTTGAATCCTATTCATTAAAACATAAAACAAGAACAAATAGCACAAACAAACCGAGTCAACCTACTATCAAACTTTACAACGTCAAAAACACGTCAGGCTGGTCCGCAGGTGGGCGTGGTTCAAAATCTATCAGCCTATCAAAACCTGTCCCATGTCTGGACGCTTTCCATGGTCTGACGTCATGAAAACCAGACACTGTCTGCACTCAAACTGTACAAATAAGGAATTAATACACAGTAATAACAAATATGATCAAAATAATTATTTATTTACTAATTTATTTCATGAAAGAAAAGTTTGAAACAACAAAATCACTCAAACGCGACAATCTACAACGTTTTTACAAAAACTAGACCAAAAAAGGATCACGTGACTAAAAATGATTTCATTTAATCAGGAAGTTTGACGCAGAATTATGACGACACATAAAAAATGAATCATCTCTATTCAGATATCAATAAATGATTAGTTTGAGAAAGTTTCACTCTATTTTGAGGCGTTAATTCATCTAACAATAATTAAATAATAATAATTAAAGTTTATTCCCGTTGACGTCACGCCCCCCCCCCACCATTGTGGGGTGCAGTCCGGACTCCGTCACCCTTTCTCCCCCCTCCCCCTAGCTAACAGGCTAGGCTAGCTCGGCGGCTAGCAACTCTCGTCAGTGTAATTAGTTGAGACGCACCGGCTCCATCAACGTCACGGTGCCGTTCGGACGGAAGCGACCCGGTTACCGTGAAGCCAGCACTCGGACTTCCCGCAGGGACCCCCCAGTTCGGACCTCCGATTGTCAAACGACTGAAGATGATTAAGCTTTTCTCCCTGAAGCAGCAGAAGAAAGACGAGGAATCTGCTGGAGGAAACAGACAAGGAGCCGGGGGGAAGAAAGCCAGCGCGGCCCAGCTCCGAATACAGAAAGGTGGGTCTTAACGGCACCGATCGCGGCGATATCGCTCCGCCGGACCAGCTAACGGGTTAGCCGGACACCGAACCTCGTCGGGACCCCCGGTTCCTCCGTAGCCGTTAGCGGAGCGGTGTTGTTAGCGCTCAGCTAGCAGCTAGCTGGAGGTGGTGTTAGCTAACAGCGGCTAGCTGGTTTCTAAATGTGAAAACAGGAGGAGTTAGCCGGTGTCAGGTCCTCCGGGGCTAGCGCGTTAGCATGCAGCCTGAACGGAGCCCCCGGAGAGGACACCCCGCAGTAGAGACGAGCTCACCCCGACAGGAGCGGTTCATCACCGGGTTGACGTTTAAGCTAAGAGCGGCTAGCTCCATGGAGCTAACCCGCTGTGTCAGCTTTTTACTGGTTTGCTGCAGATCAACTGTTAACTAACAACCAGACCAGCTGGTCCGGTGTGATCTGACCTTCAATACATCTGTCAACAATCACATCTGGAAACACACACCTGTCAACACTTGTAAACAATCACACCTCTAACCACACCCCTGTCAACAATCACATCCGGAAACACACACCTGTCAACAAACACCTGTCAACAAACTCCTCTAAACAAAGAGTTGTAAACAATCACCCCTGGAAACAAACACCTGTAAACTGTCACATCTGAAGGAAAACATCTGTAAACAATCACACCTATCAACAAACACACCTGTAAACAGTCTCATCTGTAAAAAAAAAAAAAAACTCCTGTGAACAGGTATGGAGCTGACACACAAGTTACAGAGGACACACACATGCACTTTTCCCACCTGTAAACACACCTGTAAACAAACCCACCTGGGCCTGGTCCACCAGGGACTGTGACCAATCACGTCGCTGTTTACGTACGTATGTGAGGTCAGGATGAGGCGGTTGAGCTCAAACGTTGGAGTCTTTATCGATTTGTGAAAGTTAAACCGATCGATGAAGCTGATCTGAAAACTGCTGGTCTGAAATCTACTGATCTGAGATCAACTGATCTGTAACCTGCTGATCTGAAATCAGCAGCCTGACATCTCGTCTGCTTTTCTTCCAGACATCAATGAGCTGAACCTGCCAAAGACGTGTGAGATCAACTTTCCCGACGACGATGACCTGCTCAACTTCAGACTCATCATCTCGCCCGACGAGGTGTGTGTGTGTGTGTGTCTGTGTGTGTTCACATTAAGTTATGCTCATGTTCCAAATTAACAGACTTTCGGTGTTTACTATCTGTTTGTCTTTCAGGGTTTTTACAAAGGAGGAAAGTTTGTCTTCAGCTTTAAGGTCAGAATTCCACAAATTCCACCAAATATTTTTAAAGTTTTTAAACATAACTATTGACTAAAACCTGTGTGTGTGTGTGTGTGTGTGTGTGTGTGTGTGTGTGTGTGTGTGTGTGTGTGTGTGTGTGTGTGTGTGTGTGTGTGTGTGTGTGTGTGTGTGTGTGTGTGTGTGTGTGTGTGTGTGTGTGTGTGTGTGTGTGTGTGTGTGTGTGTGTGTGTGTGTGTGTGTGTGTACAGGTAGGACAGGGTTACCCCCACGACCCCCCGAAGGTGAAGTGTGAGACGATGGTGTATCACCCCAACATCGACCTGGACGGAAACGTCTGCCTAAATATCTTAAGGTGCGTTCAGGAACCGCATGTAAAACTTGTCCAGACTTTTTGACCAACATTTTGCATGAGATTGAAAATCAGCGTGGAAATTTTCCAACAAATTCCCAACATTTCAGATATTGTCTTTGAGCTGTTTTCAGTGGAATCTGTGGTTCCTGTGTTTTTGAAATCATTGTGTTGTAGAGTTGGAGTTTGGTTCTGTCCCCACCTCCTCTAGACGTTTCATTACATCATAGTTTCACCTTAATTTTGTTTTAAATTAATTTTGCTTAAAGCATTAATATAAACCTGTAATCAGTGTTTGGACGACAACACCAGTAGGTTTTTCAATCTTCTTCTTCTCCACAGAGAGGACTGGAAGCCGGTTTTGACAATAAACTCCATCATCTATGGTCTACAGTATCTATTTCTAGTAAGTTCTGTTTGAATGTTTGACCTGAATGTTGAAATAAATCCTGATTCGTTCTTAATTATTCAGTCAAATTTATCAAATCATGTGTAGAAAAGTTTCCTATGAGATTTTAAATACAACTAATTCCAATCAGTCAGACCTGAATGAACAGAGATCTATTTCCTGTCTAAGCCCCCCTCCCCCTTACTGGTGTAGATCTGCCTCTTGCAGGTAGTTTCATTGTTAGCGTGTAAGTGTGTCGACTTTTACACATTTATTCTCTATTTTCGGCCCCTCCCCCTGTCACTGTTTACCACAATCAGCAAATTTTTTTTTTCTTCTTTGAGTTAGCTGCTAACTGCTGCTAGCGGGATCGTCACGCTTTTGCGTTTACAATGAGTCCTGCATCCGATCTCGGCATTAACTTGTTGCTATGACAACCCCGCCCTCCCCCACAGGAGCCTAACCCTGAGGACCCTTTGAACAAGGAGGCGGCGGAGGTCCTGCGGGCGAACCGGCGGCTCTTCGAGCAGAACGTCCATCGCTCGCTGAGGGGTGGCTACGTGGGCGCCACCTACTTCGAGAGGTGTCTCAAATAACTCCTACGTTCTCTACCCCCTTCTCCCCTCCTCCTCCCCCACCTGTCCTTACACTCCCTCCCCTCTTCCTGCCCCCCCCCCAATCCCTTCAGTCCTGCTTGTCAGCGGGAGCTGCAGTAACAGGAAGCAGCACGACCAGAAGATGCTTCTGTTTTAAAACTAAAGAAGAAGCCCCCCCCACCCCTCCTTACCCCCCCCTTTTCGTTCCCCCCCTCCCTCTCTATCCCTCTGTTTTACTTTGAAGACGCAGCATTCAGCCGTTTACACGCCACAGCAGGATGCACACACGACGTTAATGGACTTGAAAAGATGTCTGACAGCAAGCAGTGGGGCGGGGGTGGAATGGGGTGGGGGGGGCAACAGTGATGACCGACGACGACGATGATGATGATGATGATGATGATGATACCGGCATGATTTTTTTTATTTTTTTATTTGGTGTACTTTGCTAACACACCTGGTTCAGACAGGTGGTCAGAAGGACACGCCCCCCCCCCCCCCCACCAGCCAGCAGCAAACGCCAAACCCACCAATAGGATTCAGGCTCCTGTCCTGGTTGCCTGGCAACCGCACAAGCCTGAGAAGGCAGGAAGTAGACCCCCCCCCGTCATTCAGCCAGCAGGGACTCCACTACAGCAGATGTGAGTTCAGCGTATGACATCACGGTGGGTGGGGCTTGTGTGAGTGGGAGGCGCCCCTAATGTACCTTACAAGGAAGGAAGGTTGGCTGTTGGTTTTAACGGGGTTTGGGGGAGTGGGAGGAGTTAGAGTCAAGCCACACCCAGGTACGCCTTAAAAAAATCCCTCAGAGACATAGCTCCGCCTTCAACCTGCCATGACTCAGCAGTTCGAGGTGTCAGGATGGGAGGGGCTTGTGGGACAGGTTGGCCCTTCACAGCTGGAGAATTATATCATTGCTGGTGGGAGGAGCTTGAGTGGGTGGTGACTGATGGGAGGGGCTTGCTTGCCCTAATGGGGGCATGTAGGTTTGTTTGGCGTTTGCTGCTAAATCGCACTCTGAGCACCAGAGGGCGGAGCAACATGCTAGGTGGGCGTTGTTTTTTTTGTTTTTGTTTTTTTTTGGGGGGGGGGTGCATTTAAAGGATTGAGGGGGGGGTGTAACATTGGGTGGGGCAGGCTTTGTTTTCATTTTTGGGGTGGGGGAGTGGGTGGGGCTTAAAATGTTACGATTCTATTGTGTATATTGAAACCCCAGCTGTTCACATTGACTGCAATATGATTTATGTTAAATAAAATATGAACTTGAATGATTACAGATGTTGTGATGTCCGTTTGACATGCTCAGGTTAATAGCTACATTATCACGTGAGCTAAATGTCTGCTAGCGCCCCCTAAAGAGCGGTTCTGATGGAAGTGCTCACCTGCACTGATTAAACTGATTCCATCCGAACAGAACGGGTCCGGAGACGTAACGCTATGGTAGCTAACATAACAGTAGCTAACATTACCATCACTAATGTTATGGTGGCTAATGTTATGATAGCTAACGATATAGTTAATGATACAGTAGCTAACGTTATGGTAGCAAACATTACCATAGCTTACGTCACAGTAGCTAAAGTTACCGTTGCTAATGTCACGTTAGCTATTGTTATGGTATCTAATGGTATAGTAGCTAACATTACTGTGACTAATGTCATGGTAGCTAATTTTATACTAGCTAGTGACACGGTAGCTAACATTATGGTAGCTAGCTATGGTAGGTAATTTTAAGGTAGCGTTACAGAAACTAGAGTTTTGAATATAACATTACCGTAGCTAGCGTTTTAGGACTTTTGGGATACAGTAGTTAACATTATGATAGCTAGCATTACCATAGCTAATGTTACGACAGCAAACATTTGGGTAACTAATGTTGCTAACATTCCACTAGCTACCGTTAGCATCGCTAATGTTTTGCACATTCACTGGAGTTGATTGGATCAAAGATCAATGACCTGATCAACTCGACAGACAGGTTGGGTCACCCTGAAGGCGGTCCCACCAACACTGGCCACGCCCTCACGCAGCAGCGCACCTGCTGAGTCAGCGCTGACGTGTCACACCCGTCAGGTAAACGGAGACGAACGGAAGGAACAAAATCTGACATTTGTGGAAAATAAAAAATCAGAATTCAAGGTGACGTCGCTGAAACGTCTCCAAACGTTCCTACGTGAGAAGAGATCCTAAACATAAACACAGGAGGCAGGTGAGGGGCGTGTTCAGCTGAGGGGCGTGTCCTTCTTGAGTCTCAGCCTATCTCACCTGATGCGGACGAGGAAGAGGAGGGTCTACAGGTTCTACAACATTTAATCCACATTTTTTGACATTTCTCCCAAACACACACCCATAACCTGTAGTTATGGGTGTGTGTTTGGGAAATCAGTATAGAAAATAAAAATAAAAAATCCCAACTGTGTGTGTGTGTGTGGGGGGGGGGGGGGGGGGGGGTCTGGCCACACCTGGACAGAGAAAGGTGAGAACGGAACACAGACGTTTTGTCTTTATTTAACAGTTCTGAACATTATACATTAAAACAGATGACAGGTTTCAGTGAGCCGACATGATTGGTTGAAAGGTGAAGGGGCGGAGACTCGACTTCAGGTAGAAATTCATTATGAAAACAAGAAAGATTAAATAATATTTATGTTGCATTTTCAAATAAAGTATTTTGCCTCGCTGGCCTCGTCAGTGTTTTATCTTTTCCTGCCTTAAATAACCAGAAAACCAAACTTCAGGCTTTGAAACATCCTGAAACACTTTGAAACATCCTGAAACACAGAACCGTTCTCCTGATTTCAAAACCACGTTGATGTCTTCAGCTAAGAAATGATTAGTTTCCACGGCGACAGAAACATGGCTCTATGTTGACAGTTTCTGAGGCTTGCATCTCCATCATCGTCCATCACAGTCATCCTCTTCCTCGGTTACTTCCTGGTTGTTTCAGCCCCTCCCCTTGTGCTTTGGCCCCGCCCCTCAGGCCATCTGGTGCTGGGTGGTCATCAGGATCAGGGGGATCTCTTTGTCTCCGGTCCCCAGCAGAGGAAACATCCTCTCGGAGAAGTCACCCGTTCTGTTGAAGCTGTATATGTGTGCCCCCGACTTGGCGTTAAAAAAGGAGACCTGACCCTCCTCTGCGTCCAGGAACACGCCCACCTGGCGCAGCTTCAGAGGGTTCTTCACCTGCAGCACAAATACAACACAACCATCACACGTGATGACGAGAAGACTGAAAGTATTCGCTTTTATGCTACAACACACAGAAAATACTTTAAATCAATCACAGAAATCACAAAATTAAAATAAATGCATGCATCTGCATTTTGTATGCAAAAATTAAAGATTTGGCAAAAGTTATACAAATGAAAGCTCAGATATACAAATTTTTTGACAAATTTGTAAAAAGAATTTTTTTTTAAAAAATAATACAAATTTTTGGAAAATTAAATTAAAGCTCAGATTTATAAAATCACGTAAAACTTGTTTTTAAACAAATTTGACAAATTATACCAAAAATTTAATTTTTTTGTCAATTAAATAGTTAACTCTTTAAAGGGATAATCTGATTCTGTCAGAGACTAAACATAGAATAGAGGGTTTGGACCTTGGTTAGCGGCGGTGCCGTTAGCGCGCGCAGCATCTTGTTGCTCCACCAGATGGCGTAGTATCCATTAAAGGGGGTCATGTCGAACAGACCTTTCCTCTGAGCTGATTCGCTGATCACGCCCAGCTTCCAGTCGTGGTTGTCCCCGACGAACACCTGGTGCAGGTGGACACGAGTTAGCATCCCAGTCTGGCGTTACCCGCGTTACCGTGGCGACGCAGCCCAGACCTCCCAGTAATGGCGTCCGCAGTTGAAGCCCTCTTTGGCGACGACGCAGGACCAGACGTCGAAGCGCTGCGCGGTGCTTCGGAAGTGCTGCAGCTTCTCGCCTCGCTTCACCTGCTTCCTGTCGTCGGACAGGATGAGGAACGGGTACGCCGTCACCGGGTTCAGCGTCACGTCCTCTGGAAAGCCACGCCCACAAGCGTTTAGTCGAATATATGGCCACCCAACAGCTAGCTGAACGCTAACAGAGCAGAACGCTAACAGAATGTTCGTACTCACCTGTAGGGCCAGCGGGATGCTAATGTGAGCAGGCTAACAATTAGCATTACCCTTTTTATTCACAAAAGCTGGACTAAAACAGTTTTTACGATGAATTATAAAACAGGATTAAAACAAATAACGGACTCACCCATGTAGACGCGAGCCTTCTTGTGTCCTGTGAAGGATTATTGATTAAACGATTGATTGAACAGCTGATGGAGTCAAACGGCAAGATGATCAGAAAAGTACCTGAGATTTTGTTCTTCTTTGACTCTGAAGGAAGACGAGAAACATGGTCACATGACTGGCTAACAAGTTAGATACTAGTCCCCAGCTGAGACGTTAGCTACTAGCCACCGGCACGTGTCCGGCTAAAACGTTGGGTACTAGCCACCGGCTGAGACGCTAGCTGCTAGCCACCGACCTTTCAGAGACCACTGACTCTTCCTCAAGCTGGCGGTGCTTCCTCTCAGACTGAGCATGCTCTCCCCAACCATCAGATCACCAGACGAGACTGAAACAGGTCAGAGGTCAAAGGTCAGCCTCACAGGTCGACCCACATCGAGCCGACCGCCCGCTGCGACCTACCCGACCCCCTGGATTGGTTCTCGCCCATCCGGATCTCGTCCATCTTGTCCTTCACCTCGTACAGCGAGCTCTTTACCTCCCCCAGGTGGAAGTGGAGGGAGATCTCCTCCAGGTCGTCCATCTCGTCCCGCTGGACCTCCGCCAGGGGCGTGGCCGCCTCGTCGAAGCTCTGAGGACGAGACGCGCCAGCATGATGCTAACAGATGCTAACGCTAACAGGTTCCCATCAGTAAGGACCTCACCTGCAGGAAGCCGATGTGGTCCTGGCTGATGGCCTGGACCTCCAGCGTGGCCCGCTTCGCTGTGAGCTGGCTGAGGTCCGCCTCCAGGCGGCTCACATGCCCCTCCCCCCTCGACATCACGGCGTCCAGCTGCCGCTCGATCCCGCCCACCACGTGTGACCGGATCCTGTCCAATGAGCTGGAGACTTCGTGCAGGAGGCGTTCCACCTCGCCTCGCTCTCCGTTTGCGTACGTCTGCATCGCATCGATATCGGCCAATCAGGAGCGAACAGCGGTAGATGGGCGGAGCCAAGTTATCAATTATTAGTAAGGTATTAGAATTAAATCCCCAACATTCACATGTAAGATGTGGCAAAAATAAAAATTTTTATTTATCATAAATGGATTTTTATCGTTTTAAAAGACATTTTTAAACCCCGCCCCTCTGACAGATGTTTGTAAGCCCCGCCCCTCTAACAGACTTTCTTAAGCCCCGCCCCTCTGACCTTGACGCCGTCCAGTTTTTTCTTCAGCTGCGTCAAATGAAGCTCCTTCTCTTTGATGAGGCTCAGGATCTCCTGCTCTGTCCTCGCCACCAGTTTCTGCACGCAGACAGACGGACGCTGCCATTGGCTGAACCAACACCAGGTGACAACCACACCTCAAGCCCCGCCCCCCACCCACCTGCTTGCTGATCCTCTCGGTTTGGACAGACACCGTTTTGTGGGTCCGATGTTCCTCCAGGACGCAAATGGCGCAGATGCAGTTCTGACACGTCCGACAGTAGACCTGGACCGCGAACGCGTCGCGTCGGAGGAGGGGAAGGTGGAGCCACAAGTCACATGACGTCACAATCAGATCGATACACGACAGGCCTTTTCTTCACATGTGATTCCGCTCACCTCCAGCAGGCGGCGGTGTGTGGAGCAGGTGCGGCCCCTGAGGGCCTCCTGGGGGTCCATCAGCGGGTGTTTGGCGTAGAACGGCGTGTTGTGATGCGGCAGCACGTGCTCGCTGCAGTAGGAGGCGGTGCAGGTGAGGCAGGAGCTGACCGCCACCTGTTTGGCGCCGGTGCAGACGTCGCACCACACCGAGTCGCCGCTGGGCGCCGACAGGAAGGGGTTGGTGCTGTCAGCGCCGCTGTTCTTGCTGGCGACGCCATCGTCGTTGAGGAACGAGGCGTTGCCAGGCGGCGGCAGGCCGGCGGCGCCGAAACGAGCAGATTTGTATTTGTCTGCGATGAGAGCGAAGACTTTGTTGACGTTGAGGTGAGGACGCTCGTCAAAGTGGCGTTTACAGAGGGGGCAGGTGCAGACGGAGCTCGACGCCCAGTAGCCCCCGATACAGGCCTGGAGGGGGAGGAGGAGGAGGAAGAGCGTGTCAGGAAGAAGTCGTAATGACATCATTGTTCAAGTTGTGGCATGACCATTAGAGTGCTGACATCATTAATAACAACATCTTTAAGATTTGACATCATTAAACTAATGACATTAAAGTGATGACATCATTAAAGTAATGACATCACTGTTAAATTGCTAACATCACCGTTAAAGTGCTGACATTGTCGTTAGAAGGCGACAGGGTCGGGTCGGGTTGGGTCCTACCTGACAGAAGTTGTGTCCACACGGGGTGGAGACGGGTTCGTCAAACAGGTCCAGACAGATGGAGCAGGTCAGCTCCTGCTCCGAGAACAGATCTTTAGGCCCCGCCTCCGCCATTGTCATGCTGCTGCAGGAGGGAACAGGGTTCGTTAGAACCAGAACCAGAACCAGAACCAGAACCAGGACCAGAGACACATCTGATCTCTCTGACACCAGAATGATCGTTCAAGTTGTGTGAGCCAGTGATGTTGATTGGATATCAGAGGCCGCCGCCCAGGTGGGGCGGGGCCTCCAGAATTAAACATCCATAAAGACTCAGATCAGATTTAAACTGTAAAAACAAAATATTTTCATGCAGGAAGGAAGCGTTCCCGAACGTCACATGACCACTGTGTAAACTATAAGACACACACCGGTCCAACAGCATTCCACACACACACATACACACACACACACACACACACACACACACACACACACACAGGCCAAAAATAACAACAACCAATTGAGTACCGAGCGGAAACAACAGGTGGACAGACAGACAGGTGGACAGACAGGTGTGAATGGGACCAGAAGGGGGCGTGGCCTGCTCACCTCCAGTCTTCAGGGTCTGGAGGTCTTACGGTCTGTGAAGATCCAACATGTCACAATCAGTGAGGTCAAGCTGCAGTGGATTGTGGGTAAAAATACTGGAGACAATGGTGGTTTCTACTACTGGGGGGTTAGAGGTCAGAGGCCGGCCGGCCCTCAGCGATGCAGATGAGATTTGGAGAGGGACATTTGATTTATGCATCTCCTCCTGCTTGAGCCCTTGTTAGCTTAGCTTTCTTAGCTCATTAGCACGTAGCCTGAGTGGACGCTAACCACAATGAACCCCGTGAGAGACGACGCCCCCGACGACAACCGAGAACGAATCCGACGAGCGACGACTCGGATCCGCACACCACAGAAGAAAGAAAATCACAATTACTCAGCAAATCTCAAAGCGACTCAGCAAAAACAGAAGGAACATCATCATTCAACCGTGATGTCACGTTGCCTGAAAGCAACAGTCCCTGATTGGTCGACCCGCCTCAGGCCTCGTACTACTTCAACAGCGCAACACGTTCAGATGGACGTTCAGAGCCAGGTTAGCGTTAGCCTAACTTAGCATAAGGGCTAAGTCTAAAGCAACGCGACAAACTGTCGATCGCTCAATGTCGATGGCTCTAGAGTGACGACAAGTTTAAGTTTACATCTCGGAGATTTTACGGCAGATCTTCAATCGATTAAACAATTTTAAATTTACTAAAAACATCATTTAAACTGTTTCTCGGATTTGTTTTCATTTTAATTTCTGTCGTTTTAGAGAAATTTCGAGCAGCACAGGTTTCTTACCGTCTCTCCGGAGCGTCTCCGTCAGAAATCCTGACTCTCAGGTTTGCTGTCAAGAGGTGACATCAGTGGGCGGAGCCACGAATTACACCAGGTGCGCAAAGTTGTCAGGTGAGGTTGATTGAAAAGAATTTTCTTTACGTTCCTCCGTTCCTCCTGTTTTTCATGTATTTGTGATTTTGCATTCAGTTTAGTTTGATAAATGATTGCATTTATCTATAATTATTTTACTTTTAAATTATAGGAAGTGGACTAAAATAATTATTTATAATTAAAACATTATAAAATATTATAATTAGTGTTTTTCTCACACTGTAATTATAATATTCTGACACAGGAAATTGTTTGACAGTTTGTTTGATGTTTAATTTCTTCAATTTTGAGTCTGAAAGAATTTGAGGAAAAATATATAATTTTTAAAATTGTAATAATACAAAAAATACCTAATAGTAATAATAACTTTAAAAAATTAATTATATTCATAATTTCTCAATTCTCATTGAGACAAAATTTTTTTTTTAAATATTAAAATAAATTTACAACTAATATATTTTAACCAAGGATGTCAGAAACACATCTAAATTTAAACAAATCAAAAAATAAATAAAAATAAAATATATAATAAACTGGTTTAAAACCAGTTGGTGTAACAGCTCTAGAACTTCCTCGCTTTGCTCAAAGAAATCTGCTTCATTTGAGCTTTGCTCCAACTGAAGCCCCGCCCCTTCCTGTCACCTGGAGACGGGTGGGCCGACATTCCTGCGGCAGGCGTGTCCTCAGGTGTGTGTGTTCACGTGGAGCCGGTGGATCCTGTTTGTTGGTTTCTGGAATCACCTTAAACTCAGTTCAGGTTAATCACCTGAACCAACTGGTTTTCAACGGTTTAGCAGTAGTTAGCTCGATCCGCTATTAGCAGGATGCTGCTCTCGGCAGCTTCCCTGCCTCCCCTAAAACTAAACGCTATCAGCTAGCTGGCTAAACCTAAATAGCTGCTGACTCAGAGGTGATATTTGTGTGGAAAACCTTTATTTTTGATTCTTTTATACAGAATATTTGCAGTTAAATAATGTTTTATATAAAATGTTTAACTTTTTTTTTTTTACAGTATTTAACCTGAAATATTCTCTGTAAATGCGCAGCATCAGATTTTAGCTAAAAGCATGGGAGCTAACTCCAATTAGCTCCTGCTAGCGCATTGTTAGCTTCCAGTAGCTGTAACTATAGCAGGACAGATTGATGGTTAGCTTTTACATTTTCTCATTGGATAGAACCAATAAATTAGCGAGGTAACAAATTAGAATTTGAATTTATCCATCGGGCATGTTAACAGGAAAATATTATTTCACCATAACTATTAATGTTAAACCAATGATGGGGGGGGGGTGACGCCCCCGTGAATTTTTCAAAAATTTATGAGTAATTTAGAGTGAAATTACTGATAAGAAAACCAAATAAAAAAGTTAGTTTCCTGTTTTTAAAGCATTCATTTGGTTCTTCTTTGTCGTTTTCAGGTCAGGACTTGTTTTCTACCGTAGGTTCTATTCATATTTATATTCTTTACAGTTGGTTCGACTAGTTTGACAATTTCGGCCCCCCCCCCCTCTTTAAATCCCTCTGAACGAGCATTCACATTGGTCTATATCGTTTCATACTCATCCAATCGCCAAGCGGATAAAAAACAAGTTATTTAATGTTTCTGTTCACCAAAAGTCCGAGATAATTTGATGACAAAAATAAGAACAGGACACTAAACCTCTTATTTTTCTGGACGGCTTCAGAGGATTGATAGAATTGAACATTTGAATTAAATTCATCTTCCGTGTGGCCCTGGCGTTTCATCTGGGGTGTACCCCACCTCTGTAGTTGTAGCACAACTCGTTCTTTAGATGAATTAAAATCTGTGGAATCTGCTGATTGATTGCCGTCTATGGTGTTGCATTCTGGGTAAAATCAAACCAAAACAGCACGTTCAACAGGTTTAATCACAGGTAATAAAAATAAACAGTGAAGGAACGGCGGACTGGGTCCAGTTCTGGTTCCGGTTCTGGTTCAGATCCGTTCATCCTCGCTTCAGAAATCTTTGTAATGCAGCAACCTGGACACAAAAACGTCTGACGTTAGCGAAGAAGAATCATGGCTAACATTTACAAATGCTAGCAATGGATGGACGAGAGATGCTAGCTAACCGGGCAGGATTAGCTAGCATCCTAGCTAGGTTAGCTCGGAACAACAAGATGCTAGCTAACCCAGCAGGACGTGAGCATGACCTCACAACAGCCCCACTCCCACTTTTTTTTAACATGACAGTCTCACCTGAAGAGAGGGGCGTGTCCTTTGTTGTTAGCCAATGAGAAGAAGCCGCTGTGTGGGGAGAAGTCGAGGCAGCCGGGTCGGTAAACCGTCTTCTTCTTCGGGACGGGGAAATTGGAGAAGACAGTGAGGCTGGGCATGTGGACCTAAAGGGGTCATAAAGGTCAAAGGTCAAAGCTCTTCTTCTTCATCATCATCATCGTCGTCGTCATCCGGCGGCGTCTCACCAGTCGGATGGCTTCGTCTTCAGCGTGGGAAGCGATGGCCAGGATCTCAGATGAGGGGTTAAAGGTCAGGGAGGTCGCCGAAGTCAGCAGGTTCTTCACCGCCCTCAGAGGCTTCGGATTGGCTGAATTAAGACACGCCTCCTGGGAGTAGATGTTGACCACGCCCGAGAAGGAGCTGAAACAGAAGCCCTGGTCAACCGCCTGGATCCTCTCGTGTTCAGTTCAACAAGTCAGAACCAATCAGCAGGCTCGTAGTGATCCGGCGTCGGCCAATCAGAATGAAGCATGTTGTTTGTTTGTTTGTCTTACCCACAGGCGACGTACTGCCCGTTCTGGGAGGCGGCGATGGACGTCGCTCGCACGCATCCGTCATCCGTAAACCTGTTCACACACCGACTGCTGCGCATGTCCCACACATACACCTCGCCCTCCTCTAACACACACACACACACACACACACACACACACACACGCTGGTCACATGACTGACTGGACGCTCACGTGTGACATCAGACATGGACGCACCAGAGCTGGCGAAGACTTTGCCGCCGTCGTGGGAGAAGGCGACGCCGCTGACGTCACCGTTGAGCTTCATGCTGCGGACGACCTCCTTCGTCTGCGCGCACGCGCGCACACACACACACACAGGAAGCAATTAATTTACTTTAACTAAACACATTTTAAGTGCTGCGGACTCTTGTGATGTCATATGAGGAGGAGGAAGAGTT
Source organism: Antennarius striatus (assembly GCF_040054535.1). Taxonomy (NCBI): domain Eukaryota; kingdom Metazoa; phylum Chordata; class Actinopteri; order Lophiiformes; family Antennariidae; genus Antennarius; species Antennarius striatus. The sequence continues at coordinate 1,366,077 of NC_090791.1, forward strand.
TGAGGAGGGGGCGGAGCCTCACCTTCATGGTGAGGAGGTGCAGGTACCCGTTGGTTCCTGACAGCAGCAGTGCGCCCCCCTCTGGACACACGGTGAACTCCTTCACTCTGGCTTCATTCAGCCCTGCACACAAACCGCCGTTAGCATCCCTGCTAAACGACACAGCTCCTCCCCCTCCCAGCACCTGGCCCCGCCCACCTCTGACGGTGTGCACGGGCGTGACCCTCCCCTCCATCATGTCGTACACGTAGAACATCTTGTTCCTCAGGCTGGTGGCGATCACAGCCTCGCCGTCGCAGCTGAAGCGCGCCTTGTGGACAGGGAAGCGCTCCAGGTGGACGCTCTGGATCTTGTGGTTCGTCTTTCCGTCCACCTGAGGGGTGACACACGAGGGGGGGGGTGTCACATGACCCAATCACACGCCTACAGGTGAGTCTGCCACGGGCGCTGATTGGATGGCCGTACCTGGAAGAGGGACAGCGATTGGTCCAGACCGGCCGTCAAGACGACCTGGGCAGAGGGGTGGAACTGAATGGAGGTCAGCCTGTCCTCCGACGGACGCGCGGCGTTGGCATGGCGACACCTCTTCATCTGAGATGAGAAACACGAACGTTAGACCGGTCGCCAAGGAAACAATCAATTCATTAGCCTTAGTAAAGCTAAGCTAAAGCCAAGTGCTACTTTCAAGTACATATTGTTCAGGCTGCCCTGCTGTGCTGTGATTGGTCAGAGCTTCTGTGCTGTGATTGGTTGGTTTAAAGGACTGACCCTCAGGATCCCGCTGGGCAGCCTCTCCGGAGTCGCCAGGAGCTTCCCTGTCCTCCTCATCAGGTCATCCTCCTCATCCTCATCTTCATCCTCGTCTTCATCTTCATCTTCAGGAAGAAAAACATTCGATTCTTAAAAAACAACAACTTTAATCTGGACGTGATTCCTGTGAAGAGTTTTATTTGGACCTTTCTTCTTCTTCTTCTTCTTCTTCTTGAGGCTGGTCTCCGCCCACGATGGAGCTCCGCCCATCGCTTTCTGAAACCTGAAACACACCAGCAGGTATGTGTGTGTACGAGTGTGTGTGCAGATGTGTGTGTGTGTGTGTGTGCAGATGTGTGTGCTCACTGCTCCTTCATTCTCTGCTGGAGCTTCTGTTTGGACATGGTCGACTCCGCCTCTCCTTTCTTCAGGTCTCTACGGTAACGATGCTGCATGTCCACCCTGAAACACACGTCAGCTTCAGCTGAGATAGAAGAGACTCCGCCCACGACACCTGACTAGACTCCACCCACAACACCTGGCTACAGCCTGCATGTTGTTAAATCAGCTCTGTTGACGTTTGACTATGAACTAATTTTGACTCCTGGCTTTGACTCCTGGCTTTGACTCAACGGGTCTCACTCTTCCTCCAGCTCGTCATCCTCGTCCACCCAGGCTGCTTGTCTGGTCCGGGGGGGCTGCAGGTGTTCCTCTTCCTCAGACTCTGACCCCTCATCCTCACTGATGTCCTCCTCCAGCAGCAGAGCTCCTCTCTGGGGCTCTTCCTCCTGCCCCACCACAGGAAGTGACGTCAGAAATAAACAAAACGCTCACATTTAGGACATTTGACGGTGTAAATTGCTAGCTAGCGGCTAACTAGCGCCACCCGGTGGGCCTCACCCCCACCAGCCGCTCCACCAGCTTGTCGTCCGAACCGAACACCAGCTCCTCCAGCAGCTTCACCGAGCTGTCCTCCTCCCCCAGCACCGCCAGGCTCCGCACGTTCCTCTGCCGCTTCAGCGCCTCCCCGCCGGGGTCCATCCTCTCCGGTCGCGGCCTCTTGTTAGCCGGAGTTCGTTCTTCCGTCACCGGAAGCTTGATGACGTTCACGTCATCCATCTTCGTTCGGCGCGTGACGGTAAGGATGTCGATCTAAACGGTCACGCGTGGAAAACTCGAGCCGCGCGCCCTCCACATCGGGGAAACTCGAGTTTCACGTGTTTTGCTTCCTGTTTCCGGTAACGTGACATCTGAACCCGGAAGTACAAAGACTGACTCCTAGCTAGAGCGCGTGAACGTAATTACTTTTTTAACCAAAAAAAAAAAATCACATTTATAAAGTAATTTTCTCACAAAACGGATTAAATAATTTGCTAACAAAAAAATAAAGATAAAATATTTAGATAGTCATTCCATGTGCATTCCATATTATGAATATTTTAAAAAATATATGAATATATTTTATTAATATTAAAACAAAAATTTTCCCAAAATAAAAATGTTTCAGAAATATGTGATCAGAAATGACGACAGAGAATGGTCAAGACTGTATTTATTTCATAATACAGAGCAGTTAGCATGCTAACATCTAGAGCTACTATTGTCACTACAGTTAGACCGACGGTGACTTTATTCACAATTATTAACACGTTCAGAAGCTTTAATGACAAACAGTTCATAAGGCAGAAGGAGTTTGTAGCTTAAGATGCATCCTGACGTGCAGAGAAGAGCGTCGTCATTACGGTAACGTTCCACCAGAAGCAAAAATTGACGTTAAAAAAAAAAAAGTGAATCCCATGAGGAAGTTTGACACTAGACGCGCTGAATCAGCAGATGATGACTGAAGTCTCTCCCCAGACCCTGAAGTAGAAACTGGATTCCAAACCAAAAAGTTACTTAAGTAGATCCTGAAGCTCTGATCGTTGTCATGACGATGAGACGCAACCATTAAAATCCAGACGACATGCAGAGTTTATTAGAAGGTGGGGAGGAATGATGAGGAACGCTGAAGGCCTGCAGCAGGAGAGGGGTCAAAGGTCAAGTGAGACCAGGTGAGTTTGTTTCGTCCACCTTGGCACATAAAGATTAACGACATTAAAACTGATTAGTGTCCATGTCAGAGGTCACGGCAGGTCAAGCCCCTCCAAAATAAAACACGCCACATGGCTGACATCGTGAAGAAAGGTGAGGATAGCGATGATGTCATCAGTTTTTTTCGACTGAACCGTCCCGGCCAAATTATCCAGGTCCTTCCTGCTCCATCCAGTTTCTGAATTTTGAGCATTAGAGGAAGTTTGACTATTTTTCAACTTGTCTTTCTTTCAGAGTTTCATTTCTTTGTTATTCATTTCTAATCAGTGAGTTTTAACAAACTCATAATTATAATTTATTATTCCAGGTTCTTCGTCAACATAACTCATCGATCTTCTGTGGAACTTCCAGTTAGCCTAGTTTAGCATACACCTGACAAACAGCTTCTTTTAATTTTGTAGATGATCCAGACAGAATCTGTTTTCAGGTAAACAACAAATAAAAAATGAAAAAGGACGAACAAATGAGTAATAAACCTTCTCATCCAACTCTGAAAGAAATCAAATAAAAGTGAAACTGTTCGTGTTCACAATCCAGAACATGTTCCTTCCGTGGGTGTTGTTGTTAATTGGCCACGCCCACTGCCACGCCCACACCTGGAGCTGTGGCGGTTTGTCTTGCTCATAAAAAAAAAAGTGCACGTGCAAAACAAACAAACAAAAACATAAACATTAGACGTAAAGAGGGAAGAAGTTGGCAGCTTCAGTCTGCAGGACCCTCCAGCAGTCACATGATCTCTGCTCAGCCAATCAGCTTTGAGCGTAGACGAGGCAGATGATGGAGGCTGAGCATGATGTCATCAGATGGGATGAAAGGAAGAGTGTGTGTGAGGACGTGTTGTGGTTCACCTCCCGACAGGTGGAAGAGGCGGAGCTCCTCTGATCACTGAAACAAACAAACAAACAAACTCAGTTAAAGTTACTGATTACTGTGGTTCTGGTACCGGGGTACCGGTACTGCGTTACTGGGGCGCCGGTGCTGCGCCGGTACCTCTGTTGGCCTTGCTGGGGTAGATCTTGGCGAAGTGTCGGTACTCGTCCGGCGGAGGAAAGTCGTCCAGAGGATGAAACGAATATTTGGACTCAAAATCATCTGAGGAGGAGAAACGATCAGTTCTGTTAAAGAACCCCTCAGAGGTCAAAGGTCAGAGCCAATAGACTGATGGAGGATCGATCACATCTGAGCTGATCAAATCGATTTGATCAGCAGATGAAGGAACAATCCTGATCAATACAGAACCAATACGATCCATGATGAAGGGAGGAAGAGGAATGGGGGGCAGACTCACCAACAAACGAGCGAGGGATTGAGGGGGCGTGTCCGTTACGGAGAGGAGGGGGCGGAGGGGGAGGGGCAGCGGGGGTGCGGGTGGGCGGGGGAGGAGGCTTTCCTCTGGCGGGGGCGTCGGAGGAAAGGGAGGGGCTACCATGTGTCCGGTACGGAGGTGGGGGCGGGGCTTCTCTGCTGCCCGCTCTTGACGACTGGCTCGGGATGGGCGGGGCTAAGGAGAGAGATCAATACAGGTGATCAATACAGGTGATCGGATGGGGGCGGGGCCTTGTCTGGTCAGACACTCACCTGCTCCTCTAGTCGGGGTCTCTCTGTTAGGGGGTGGGGGCCGACTGGCGCCCTGTTGGGAGGGAGTGGGTGAGGCGGGGGGCGGAGGGGCGGGGCCTCGAGTGGGGGTGTGGCTTCCTGGAGAGGGGGCGGTCCTCTTGTTGCCGAGGGAGTTGTGACGTTGGGGCAGCTCGGGCGCCGCCTCGCTTCCGCCGTTCGTGATGCGGTACGGCGGAGGGGGCGGGGCCAGAGAGGAGGAGGCAGGGTTCCCCCCCGAGGTCGGAGGGCGTCTGCTGTTCCCAGGAGACGGGGGAGGCTTGGAGGGGAGGGGTGGGGTGTTGTTGGGGGTCGGGGGGAGGGGCTTCTCCCTGTTGTAAGATAAAGAGGGAGGGGAGGGGGCGTTACCACGACGACTGAGAGGAGGGGGAGGCGGGGCCGAGGACGAGTGCTTCATGCTGGCAGAGGGTGAGGAGGCTGCGGAGGGGGAGAGGGAGGGGGAGGGAGAGGAAGACAGGTTGGGAAGGGAGGGGCGCTGGGAGCGAGACGCTTCCATTGGTGACGTCGCCTGAGGGGAGGGGCTATCTGTGTCGTCATGGCGATGGTTGGGGGGACGAGGTGCAGCAGCCCGAGTGGAGGGAGAACGTCCAGAAGAACCGTCTGAGAGAAGATTCAATATAGGAATAAAATATTTAAAATATCTGAACATCAATTAATGAAAGCAGCAGAACCGATCAGACGTGATCAATAAGCTGATCTGAGACTGGACCAGCGTGAATATGTTTATAAACGACTCACCTCCAACTGGTCTCAGTTTAGGGACTCCGCCCGAGAACAGCCCTCCGATTGGTTGGACAGAACCTGATGGGCTTCCTGCTGCACTGTCACTGGCTCCGCCCCCACCTCCTTTGGGCTCTGAGAACCACAACCATTGGACAGGAAGTGAGGCTCTGCCTTCTAATGGCACTGATGTCACTACTCTACGATGACATCACTGTGTGAACAGGCACAGGTGAGATGCAGGTGAGATCTAGTAACTACGGCAACCCAAACACCAACATGGGATGGACTGGGACAAAACAATTGAAAGAAACCACTTCTTACTATAGTAGGACCACTGACTACACTGGTAAAACCACCGACTACACCAGAGGAACCACTGACTACACCAGTAAAACTACTAACTACACCAGTAAAACCACTAACTACACCAGTAAAACCACTAACTACACCGGTAAAACCACTGACTACACCAGTTACACCACTGCTACACCAGTTAAACCACTGCTACACCGGTAAAACCACTGCTACACCGGTAAAACCACCCACTAATCCAGTAAAACCACCCACTAAACCAGTAAAACCACCGACTACATCGGTAAAACCACTGACTACACCGGTAAAACCACTGACTACACCGGTAAAACCACTGACTACATCGGTAAAACCACTGACTACATCGGTAAAACCACCCACTAAACCAGTAAAACCACCCACTAAACCAGTAAAACCACCGACTACATCGGTAAAACCACTGACTACACCGGTAAAACCACTGACTACACCGGTAAAACCACTGACTACATCGGTAAAACCACTGACTACATCGGTTAAACCACTGACTACACCAGTAAAACCACTGATTACACTGATAAACCACTGACTACACCGGTAAAACCACTGACTAAACCGGTTAAACCGCTGACTACACTGATAAACCACTGCCTACACCAGTAAAACCACTGACTACACCAGTAAAACCACCGACTACACCAGTAAAACCACTGACTACACCAGTAAAACCACCGACTACACCAGTTAAACCACTGCTAACTTTAGCTAACGTTTCTTTCTGGTAACTAAAACCTTTGTCTTTAATTAAAGAGCTTAAATCCTGATGACATCATCCCAACATAACTGCACCCACCAGAGCGGTTGCTTTGACCCCGATCATTTGATCGATCATTTGATCGGTTATCGTTTGGTTCTGTCCAGTGATGTTTTAAACACCCAGAGTGTCGGATGAACCCATTGACGCAGCGTCAGGATATTCAGGGTTTGAGACACAAATTTTCCCATCATGCAACAGGTGAACGTGGTGATGACCAGTGACAGGACAGATGGAATGAAACTGAAGGATGCTGCAGGGTCGCCTCAACCAGCCGCTCCGTGACGTCAACCTGCCGAGTGACGGGAACCCTAAACCTCCAGACCCCGCCCACAGAAGGTCAAAGGTCATGTCTGACGGTCACAGACAACAGGAACACACATCAGACGAGGGACAGTCACAGTCAAACATGAGAGATGAGCTGATTCAGGATCTGTTTTCAGTGATGTCGTGTCGGATGAAACCGGTTCTAAGTGGTTACTGTTGACGGCTGATCAATAGATCAATTTAAAGAAGCATTTTATCAGATCAAGTCCATTCAGAACTAGATTATTATTTATCACCTTTTAATTCTAATTTTTGTAGCTTTAGCTTTGTATCCTTAAGCGCCCGATGCTAACACACTGCAGAAACCAGTTATGAGAAGCAAAACTTGTTAGTAAAAAATCAACCTCCAGCTGGATCGCCATTCCTTTAATCTCCATGTTTCTATTGGTCAATAAGTGAATCTGGATCACGACCGATCGCTCTGGACGGGTTCACTCGGACAGGAAGCGTGGCGGCTGGCTGACCCCCTCCTGCATCATCCTGATGTCACAGGTTGTTTGTTTCTTACTCTCTAGCGCCGGCGCAGAGCTCTTGTCTCCGGCCGTCCGTTGCAGCTCCTCGCACGGCGCCCCCTGCTGTCTAGGCTGTCCGGGCTGCTGGTGTAGGTACTGGTATAAACGAATGTACGGGTGATCGGTGGCGGGTGTCGGGCTCTTGGGTGTCGGGGTCTTACTGTCCAGCAGCGGAGCGCTGCGGTCGTTCACCGCAGACACTTTCTTCAGCTTGGTGCCATTACAGATGTCGGACAGCAGAGCGCTGCGACCTTTAGCCTCGTCTCTGTTGAGGGTGGGGGGGACGGTGTTGGCCTGGGGGAGGAAGAGGAGGAAGGGGAGTAAGTTTAGTCATGGGGCGGATGATAAAACATATCTGAGAGAAGCTGGGACGATGTAATGGTTGAATTAAAAGTAACTGATGACAGACGGGCCGTCGCTACGGTTACCTGGCTGAAGGTGGGGGGAGGTGGCGGCCCCCCTGGAGGTGGGGGAGGAGGGGGAGAGATTGGCATCCTGTAGCGAAGAAGACACACACACCTGAAACACACAAACAGCACAGGAAGTGTTTCTGCTCTCATCCAAACACTGACCAATCAGGACAGAGTCACCTCTGGCTGGTCAGCCAATCAAATCAATTTGATTACATCCCGCTTCAAAGCGGTGATATATTGTAATTGTCAATGTTTGTGTGTTTGTCCGTCCGTCAAATATCTTCACAACTGTTGCAGATAGAAAGAAGAAAGAAAAAGCACATTACTCAATCAGCAAAGGGGATGAAAATGAGATGATGACCTTGACCTTGAGAAAACTAGGTCAAGGTCAAATTTAATCTTTCATACCGTTTTAGGTTCACATCTTTGAAACCTGATGAGATATAATCACAAAACAAACAGCAACTTTTTCAGGAAGCAAGAGGCACAAAAACCTGTAAGTCAGGTTAAAATGTTGAATTCAGGGGTGTCGCGGGATGTTTAAGTCTCTGACTGCCTTGTTCAAACTGTTTTTGTATGAATATTGAGGCTTGGCAAAAAAAATGACCTCATATGAATGATCAATTATTGGTTCTGAATCATCTGGATCAGGACCTTGAATCATGTCTAGAATTTCAGATTCATGTCTAGAAGTGGAAGATTCCTCAGGAAAACAGCTGATCAATAGTTGCTGACAAATGAGGATAAATGATGAATGAGTTATTTCTCGGGGGTTTTCTTTTACACCTGCTCCAAAGTGACAACACAGTAATAATATCTTATAAACAGTTCCGTTCCAAAGTTCAAATAAAAAAAACTTTTTGTGCAAATGTTAAATACATTATATTCTCTGTCTCGTCTCTCTCACGGTTTCTCTCCAGGATCGTTAAATAACGGAGTTAGCCGCTAGTTAGCATCATTAGCACCGGCCTGATTGGCCACTGGCTGCTAAGCTAACACTTACATGTTCTAGTTAGCATTTTATGAAATGTTAACGTTAACAACATCAGAATATAAACGGAAGTACAAGCTGCCATATTTACTTCACACAATATTAATACAATGAAGCATCGTCGGTTGGCCTCTCAGCTAGCTAAGCTAAGCAGCTATTTGTGCACATCACTGTGACTCATCCAGGTGTATAAATCAAACCAACCCTACCTGTGAGCGTTACCGGAACTCAGGGGCGGGGCTCATGCTTTATTTGTCTGTTTCGTATTTGTTTTCTTGCGTCCGCCGGCGTCACGGTTTCTGACGGTATATCCACCGAGGACAGCTAGCTCTGCGGTTAGCCGTTAGCCTGCCTGCGGCATCTGTATTTCTCTCCAGTCAACACACAGGATCACGTGACCCAAGCGCGAGTCCGCGCAGCTGATTTAACGTTAAAATTAACACTGAAAGATAAATAAAAACAGTTAAACTATTTACGTGATGTATCGCAACACACCTTTACATTTTAATTATTTTTATAGATTAATCAAAGAGTTTGATATATATATATTTATTTATTTTAAATATAAATTATTAAATTAAATGAATGTCTATGATGCCAGGTATTCAAAATTTAACCAACTCTTAGGAAAACACAATGAAACAAAACATAAAACATATTCAATATTTGTTTATATTTATATTTTTCAATAATTCCGTTTTTCATGTTTCATATTTTAATAATATTTTGCTCATACATGTCCGTTTTAGCTCATCTGTCTTTGTACAGATATCTAATAAAGTTTTTTCAAGTGAAATCCGTGATTGGCTAAGCGAGCCAATACGTCATCATCAATCGACCAATGACATCACTCGGGATACCGCGGATTTTTGAAAACAAAAATGGCAGACGTTAAATCGTAAGTTTGGACATGTAGTCATATTTTATTTGTGTTATGAAGCAGACAGAGCGTTTTTTTGTGTTTTGCATGTTTGTGTTTTTTGATCGCGTGCCTCATGTTGTTTACATCCCGTAAATAAAACCTTTGAACATAAACGAACGGCAGGAACCGATGCTGATGAGCTAGCTTTAGCTAACCGACGTTTTTTGTTCCCACCGAGAACATTTAATCAAACCCGTTTATGAAGTGAAATTGTGTCGCGTCGCGTGACGTAAGACTGTTGTATGACGTAAAGCTGTGTTGTGTGACGTCAACCTGTCGTGTGTCAGTGTCCTACAGCGGTGTGATCCAGCCCTCCTGGATCCCTGTGGAGACTCGGAGCAGCCGGAATCCGCTGAGGCAGCAAGGATGGTCCTCTACCTGACGGTCGGTTATAACTTATCAATAAATATGAATTATTAATATGTCAATGAATAATCAAAGTAAAAGCTGTGTTTGTGTGTGTGTGTGTGTGTGTGTGTAGGACAGCCGTCGTGTCCACAAGGTTCTGTGGCGTCAGCTGTTTGTTCTGGACTCCATGATGTCGCTGCTGGAGGGTCTGGAATCTGCCCAGCAACTGATGACGCAAGCCTGCCCCCCTCCACCCGGTACACAGTACAGAATTCACAGATGTTGTTTCAAAGTGTGTATCAGGAAAATACTTTTTTTTTCTGTGTGTGTGTGTGTGTGTGTGTGTGTCAGAGGGCGGAGCTCGAGGCAGGTGGAAGGCGCTGAAGGCAGAGAGCAGGTTGGGGGTGGAGGAGACGGAGACGCTGCTCAAATCTCTGCAGGATCGAATCCAACAGATTCATGACAGACGACACACACTCACACAGCTGGTCCAAGAACTGCACCACAAGGTACACACACACACACACACACACACACACACACACACACACACACACACACACACACACACACACACACACACACACACATTCATTGACTGTTTAATTCTGGGTCAGACTGGCTTGAATACATCACTTGAGCAGGAAACTTCTCTTTGGTTGTTAAAATACCCAGAATTCATTTCACCCCCCCCCACCCTTCAGAAGCAGCAGTGTGACCATCTGAGCGACTCTCTGCTGAAGGCCCAGAATGCCTTGCGGTCATGTGATCGTCAGCTGACCCATCTGAGGGCGGAGTCAGACGCAGCTCTGGATCACTTGATCGGCTGGCAGCGGCTCAGAGAGGAGTGAGTGTCCGCAGGTCATGTGACCCCTCGGTGTGGCTGTGATTGGTCAGCTGACTCCTGTCCACCTGTCAGGATGCAGGCACTCGTCTCTGCTCACCAGGACGTCATGCAGATCAACTTGCTGTCCTTCAACCAATCGGAGCTGTACGTGGAGCTCAAGCCACGCCCCCTGTCGGACCAGTCCTCCAATGAGCTGGAGCCGCTGAAGTTGTCGGTCACCTGGAGCCCCGACGATCGCTTCAGGTTACGGGTAACGACACGTCAGCCAATCAGGTGCTTTGATATTTCATGTTTCATGTGTGCAAGGAGCTGATTGGCCGATGTGGTTCGCATGTCACCAGGCGAACGAGGGGGCGGTCGATCTGGTGGACGACTCCGTGTCCGGGAGACATTCTGAGCTGAGCGCCGCCCTGCTGGAGGTCATGCAGCGATACATGGGTCAGTTCGAGCTGCTGTCTGAGATCCAGAGACTGAGATCCAGGTGAACCAATCAGCATTGATCAATAATCAATAACAAACAGGGGAAGACTAGACTTCTTGTTGGGAGGCATTTCATCTCATTGGCTAGTTCAAACACTCCCTGATCCTCTGTCGGAAGTTTCCCAGCTTCTTCTTGTGTGAGTTTAGCTAGGCTAACTTCATGCTAAGCTGAGCTAACGTGCGTCTCCAGCTTCGCCATCGACTGGCGTCCGGCCCAGCGGCTGCTCGTCTACTTGAAGTCGGCGCTGCTGGTGTGTCACCTGCAGGTGGAGGACGGTTACCCAAGAGACGGACGAGCCCGGCTGGTGTCGGTCAGGAGGGACGGGCAACCCGTGGACGCGCCCCACCTGCAGGTAACCAGAGACACGCCCACACGCGTGACGTGGAAGTCTTACATGATTCTTCTGGAACAACTAACCAATATTTGTTTGTTTCCCAGCCTCATCTGACTCGTCCCAGTCTGACCGACTGGTTGGTTTTTCTCTGCAGCAGTCCGCTCGTCTGACTCGGCTCTCTTTCATCATCATCATCATCATCATCATCATCATCATCGTTTTGTCCTCTTGTCTCATCCAATCAGTGTCCGTCTTTTAGTTTTCTAAAGCTAAGCGTGTTTTCAAACTATTAATAAAGCGTTTCCACCAACCGAAGTGTGTGTGTTGACTCAAGATTAGCTTTGAGTCATACGTATGAAAGGGAACGTGGCCGCGCGCGATAGCCTGTCCCTCCCCCTCTCAGATGGACGTCACAGAGGGAAATGCCATCCTTTCATTTTTCTCTGACTCGAAATTGACTTCTAGAGGGGTCTGGTGATGCTTTTATTTTGAAAATGTGTTCCTGCAGCTCTGCCCTTTAGCCACCAGGAGTCACTGTCGCTCACCCTAACTGGGAAATCATTTTGAAGCTAGCTGTTAAAGCCTTTTTGTGTTTTATGCTACAGCTAGCTTCTAGGACACTGAACACAACAAAATGCTAACTAGCCCTTGCAACGACCAATCAAATGAAAAGTTTCAAACAAATAAGAGCAAGACGAGATGTTCAGAACTCTGACGTGTATATTTATATTTACAGTATTTATAACACATTTACAAAATATAACAAAGGTTCAAATACAAACACCAGATGTTTCTCATTCTGTTTTAAACCTCGTAAAGTTTGTGGCCCGCATTCTTTTTTATACAGTCAGAATATTTGCACAGGCATGAATTCAATATTAACAAAAATATAGACGATACACAGATAATATATAATATACCTCATATCTTTATCAAACACAATTCTTCAAACATTTCAAGCGTAAATGGATTTATTTTTTAACATATTTTATACAGTCGGTGGGCTGTAGGGAGAAGGCAGCGTCTCATTGGTCCATCACAGCTTTCCCTCCGTGCTATTGGCTGGTGAAAGTAGGAAGATGAAGTGAAGTTTTAATCCCACATCAGATTGTCCCCGTCGCTGTTTGGAAGTCCTGGATGTGGAGACGTTTGTGACGAAAAAGTCCAACTTTTGGATTCCTAAAGTCGTGGTTAGCCTAGCGTAGCAACCGACTGGATGTAAAGTAAAAACTGATTTCCTGGATAAAACAGCAGCTGACAGGTGATCTGAAGAGTGGTTTGTTACCTTTTAATGATTAAAATACCGTTATTTTTAAATTAATGACTCAGCATGTAGCTCTGAAGCTAACTCAGCTCGGTTAGTTCCTGTTTCCAGTCTTAATGCTACGCTAATCTAACAACTTTGATGGGTCACCGCTGCGTAATCAAGCTAACAGGTGATCTCATGTGTGGTTAGCTTACAGCTGGTTAGTGGTAGTCACATGATTACTGTTACCCTTATGTGCCAATAGTTGAATGACTCGGCATGTAGCTCTGATGCTAACAAGTCAGTTAGCTCCTGCTTCCAGTCTTAATGCTAAGCTAATCTACACCACTGATAAGTTATCAATTCGTTAATCGAGCCAACAAGCATTAGCATTAGCCGTTAGCTCGATCCGTTTGGTACAGATTTGTTTTGGTGGTTCGGCCGGCGACGTCATCACCGTGACGACATCAGAGCGGATGATGTGGTCACACCAGAGAGCACCTGGCGATGCGTGCAATCACAGGAAGTGGTTCTGAGGCGCCGGTGATGTCATCAGGCGTCGATGCGGAAGGACAGCAGCTTCTCCGAGTGCATGTTGTTGAGCGTTCGCAGGTCGGGCAGCTTCAGCAGCAGCTTGGTGAAGCGCGGCGACTCGGCGTTGCCGTGGTGGTTGCTAACGATGAGCGAGCGGAGAGCGCGGATCAGGTTCTCCTGAAGCTGCTCCACCGACGCCACGTTCTCGATACCTGAGCGGTCTGAAGACGAGGAGAGGAAGTGAGGTCAGCGGGGTCATTAGCAGAATGGCTAAAGTTATCTGAGGTTGTTTTGACCCAAAGCATCATGGGTAAACATGATCATATACGATACATGAGGAAACTTAAATGTCTCTAAGATGAAACAGATGAGTCACTTAGCTTTAGCATGTTAGCAGCGGGAACCTGTTAGCTGGAGCCGTCTATTTAAACGTCGTCCTTAGTTTTTAATCGTCTTTAGTCACATGATCCTGATTTTAATCCAGTTTTAAACTACAAATCTGAGATTGTAGTCAAACAAAAATGTCTTCCTTTACATTTTAAGCCACGCCCACCCAGCGAATTGGGTTTCTGACCCATTTAAAGTTCTACAGCAGGCTGAAACGGTTTCAGACCATTCCCCAGATGGAACCGACAGGAACCTTCAGAGGAACCGGATGCTAACATGCTAGCCACACCAGCATGCTAACTAACTCACCTGCCGACACCAGCACCACGGCGGTGAACAGGCTAAGCTCCTGCGGGTTCAGCTCCAGAGCTGCTAGCTTGTGGCTAAAGTCAAACATGGCTCCCAGCAGGTCGCTCATCCCCATCGCCCTCAGCTCCTCCAGCCTGTAGGTGGCGCCAGAGATGAAGGTCACCGTCTGATCCTTCATGTTGAACAGCGAGGCGAAGCGCACCATCAGCACCTGGCAGGAGAACCAAGGACACGTCTTGAAAAATAAAACCAACAACTTTTTAAACGACAAAGTTAGCTTAGCATAACGACGACAACCAGCTAGCCTAGCCGCGTTCGTGGTACCTCAAAGGTTCCCGCCTTCAGCAGCGTGACCTGGTCGTTCTGGGACAGAGAACTGAATCCTGGGATATGTTTGGCGAATTCCACCACCTCCTTGACGGCGGGGGTGAAGGACAGCGAGAAGTCCTCCCAGATCTCCTGGGGGGTCTTGGAGGGGTCGGCGTGAGGCGTCATGTTCATGGGACACGCCTGCAACGAGAGGAGGTCACCTGAGCGTCAGCTGACCAATCAGAGCTAAGCAATAGTAGCTAATGTCAGCAGGCGCTGCACTGCTGGTGTGCATGCTAGCGTTAGCCCCAATTATTCAGTATACGATCGTGAATCGTTAGCTTTAGCCTGTGTGTTAGCATTGCATTGCGACCTGACACTTGCGCTTGATTGATTGTTTTGAGTAAATAAAATAAAAAAAAATAAAATGATTGACAGTTTAGCTTCTGAAGCTAACGGAGGGAAATCACTTGAATGAAGCTTTCTGATTGGTTCTTACCAGCACGATCCCTGTGTGGTTCTTCATTGGACAGTTCTGCCCTTGGATCACATGACAATCGACGTGCCTGTCTCCTCCAATCAGATTACTGTGAAACAGGCTCCGCCTCCCGTTGCCCTGGTGATGATGAATGACGTTCCGGCTGTTGCCAGGCAGCAGGTTGTTGTTATGCTGATAGATGGTGTTGAGGCTGTTGGCATGGTAACCGTTGGAGCACCGGTTTGGCTCCGCCCCCTCGTTGTGGTTGAAGTGGTTGTTCTGCTGAGGTGGCGCTCGGGGATTGGCCAGCCTGTCGTTGGCGTACAGGAAGGACTCGCGGTGGGCAGAGGCGATGGCACTGATGGTCGAGTCCAAGCCGGGGCTGGGGGGTGAGGGGGCGGGGCTCTGCGGAGGGGGCGGGGCCAGAGGAGGGGGCGAGGAGGAGGTTGCAGGGGTACGAGGAGAGGGGGAAGAAGGCGGAGGCGGCAGGGCTGAGGGCTGCGGCTGGGGGGCGATCGTCACCCCCGGGCAAGGAGACGAGGATGAGGACGATGAGGAGGAAGAGGAGGAGGAGGAGAGGCTGGCGAGCTGGAAGTCGTTCTGCAGCTGGTCGTTCATCATGTTGTTCATGGCGCTCTGCATCTCAGCCAACATCCGCTGCTTCTCACGTTTAGGGATCCGACCGAAACGAACCGCTGGGGGGGGGGAGAGAGATGTTACAACAGGTGTGCAGACACACAGGTGTGAGACACAGGTGTGAGACACAGGGGCGCCTCACCGTCGCGGCTCATGCCCACAGACAGACACTTCCTGAAGCGACACTGCTGGCAGCGGTTCCTGTTGACCCTCACGACGCAGCAGCTCTCGTTCTTCACACACTTCTTGTACTGGATGTTCTGCTGGATGCTGCGGCGGAAGAACCCCTGGAGGACACAGACGGGACGTCCGTTTAGCCGCCGCGCCGTTAGCTGCCGAGCTGTTAGCATGGCTAGCCATTAGCGTCGGAGGTGTGAGTGTCTGACCTTGCAGCCTTCGCAGGCGTGAACTCCGTAATGAAACCCTGAAGCGACGTCACCACAGACTTTACAGAGCAGCACCATCCCGTTCAGCTCTGGAGGGGAAGAGACGAGCTCTGATTGGTTCAATTCATGTGAAAACTCACGTAATAATCAATCAATAATCTATTTGGGGGTTCTGCATCACTGGTTAATCTCCTGCGAGGTTCTTACTGGTCAGACTGGCCATGGACTTGCTGGGCGACGTCCTCTGAGAGCCGCCATCGTCCCGCCCTCGAGGCGACCCCCCCGCCGAGGAGGAGGCCGAGGACGAGCCGTCGTCCCCCGCCGAGCCCGAGCTGGAGGAGCTGCCGCTGATGAGGAAGGACGGGGTTAAATAGGAAGAAGAGGAGGAGGAGGAGGAGGAGAAGCAGGGCTGGGAGTTGGAGTTCTCGTTGTACATGGAGACGGGGCTGGAACCTCCACAGGAACCCACGTAGGAGATCACGCCCCCTATGGAGACAGGTCGTCATGGCGATCATTAGTAGGTGTAATAACATAGAGGGCTTTAAATACCTCAACAATGTCTTTATTGATCTATTTCAGGTCTGAAGGCTTAGTTCTCAGTCGTGGTACACAGATTGAATATAACTTGAATACATTTTTATTTGCTTTGTTTTAAAAACAAAGAGTGTACGATGAATATATCAGAATTATTATGCTAATGTCAACATATGCTAATGACCACATGTGACGTAATGCTGGATGTTAGCTTCATTTGTGAGGTAGCTTGTGTGTTAGTTTATCACTTGGTCAAAACTGCATCACGTTGTCCTGTCCATGTGTTTCAAACTGCTAAACAGTTGCTACTTCCGGTCACGTGAAGAAAAAAAAATCCGCTACAGAAACGGAAGTGTGTCAGTCCCTCCCCCCCCCACTCTGTGGGTGACACTCAAGTCACGCCCCTGAGCCACGTGCCTCTCCCCACGCGGCAGACTCTGCAACGCGACTGGCTCGAGACAGGACACACACACACACACAAACGCGCGCACACACCTCCCACTGCTGCAGAGCTCACGTTTCCTCCATTCATCACCGCTGAACGCGCCACAAAGCCCATTCAGTCCGGACACGTGACCAAAGCCGCGTGCAGCGATTGGACGGAGTGACTGAACCCGGATCAACCGCCGATCGATCCTCGGAGCGACAACACGTGGGTGTGATCGTGTCACGTGTCTCTGTGCAGAGGCGTGAAGTCGCGTGTCTCCATCCTGTCCTCAGGATGTGACGCGTTATGATTCACAACATCAGAACGTGATCTTCAGGATCCCGAACGGAACACCGGATCGATCGGCACCAATCAGTAATTAATCAATCCCTATTGGTGACGTCACGTCACTTATTTCAACCGCGTGCAAACTTAATGTAGGAACAACGAGCGAGAGAGAAGGCGGAGAGATTCCCGGATGCAGCTGGAGCGAGATGGAGGCGACGTCATCAGAGAGAGGATCGTCACGTGACTTCAGAGAGCATCATGAAGGTGTTGATGGGAGGAGGTGAGATGGTGTGACAGGATGAAGGGAGGAGGGGGTGAGAGGGGGTGAGAGGGGGTGAGGAGACACCCAGCAGGCCCTGCAGAGGAGATCCATCCCTCCCTTCTCTCCTTCCCTCATCCAACCATACATCCTTTCCCTTCTTCCTTCATCCATTCATCTCTCAGTCACTGATTCATTCATTCATTCATTCATTATTTCCATCACTCATTCTTCCACACCTCCATCTGTCATCAATCCATTCACCCACAGAAAGAAATGATCAGACATCGATCAGATACTGATCAGATGTCCGTGTCGCATGACGCACAAACGTATTTATCAGTTATCGATCATTTCAATCGAACCCGCACACACACACACACACACACACCTGACGTCTTCTTCTGGTGTTTCGCTTCAAGCGGAGCGACACGACCTGGAGGACAATTACGCAAGGAGCTGCAGCCAATCAGAGCACGCCGCGCGCAGTGAAAACAAAGCGCACATGGCCCGTTTAGCCGGTCCATGTGAACACACACACACACACACACACACACACACACACACACCCCTGCTGACGGCACGACCCACCGACCGGCGGTCATCGTGACCCAGTTCCTAGAAACACGGTGACGGTCCCCGTGATCGGAACACGGAACACGTGTGGAGGCTAAGGCTCGCGCGGAATCGATCCACCGGATTCGATCGGATTAAACGACATTTAAACATTAAACATCAAACTAACCCCAGTTTGATATTTTAACCGACAACCCTCTGATGTTTCCGGGCGGACGCGTCATCACACCTGCAGCGCGCGAGCCGAGTTTATTTATGAACAGTTTGAGTCTGGATCAATAATTGATTTATTGACGGTCTCCAGCTGACACACAAACACAAACCAAGAGCGATAGTTAAAAAAAAAAAAACAGAAGGAAATAAACATTTTTTAAAAATTGGTGAATTTAGCGCGTGACTTCACCTGCTGATTCGGTACCGATCGAACAGGCGCGCGCCGAATCCGGTGATGAATTTTGGGGTAGAAAAGGTGAGAAGAATGCGCGTGCCTACCTGTATTGTTGTTGTTGTTGTTGTTGTTGTTGTTGTTTGTGTCCATGGCAGCGGTCTTCATTCACCAATAACACCGCAGTAAAGCGAGTCCGTTCGAGTCGCGGGTCTTTAGCGCATCGTGGAACTTCAGCAGGACAGAAAACAGAAGAAGAGGCGCGAGTCCATCCTTTGATCCTTCTTCTACGTCATTATTCTGTCGTTTTGGACCCGGTTCTGATCCCGCCGCTGGCCGCACGCGCTACTGTGGCCGCACGCGCTACTGACTGTGTTAATTTTTTAAAACGGAGCGCGAGCGCATCGAGCAGCCTGCAGGATGATGCTGAGGAATGGGGGGGGGGCACGCGGCAGAAAACGGGACCATGTGACCGCGGAGAGAGAGAGCCTCGTGCCCCAGTGACACACTTTCACGCCCCTCCCCCGGATAGTAGATCCTCGTTTAAATCTCCGAGCACGTGGACGAGCCCGGTGACAAAGAGGGATTCTGGGATATGTAGGCGGAAGAAGGGGTTTGTAGTTTTAACAAAGATGACGTTATTTGAGATTTACGCGTCCAACGTTGGTGTTTATTTTTTCATCGTTTTGGAGTTTGTTTTTTTTAATGCATGTTTTTTTCTAGTTTAAAGTGATTCGTGGAGAAATAAAAGATAAATCAATAAGTTAAAAGCAACTAGCGACAATTGTAAAAGAACAGGAGGAATTTAAAATGAAAAATACAACTTATAAATTCAAGTTAAATAAACAAATAAAGAAATTATTTTGAAACCTGTCAAACAACTATATAAGAAGTACAAGAAACTTAAATTTTCAAATTTGAATTATTATAGATAATGAGAGTACTGTAATGATTTCACTGGTATTGCTTTTTTGGTCTGTTATCAGGATATGGCACCAGGTGCGCTGCTCGGCGGCAGCAGTGCGACCCGGCTCCGGCCGTGTATGCCTTCTTCTCTGTTGCATAAAACGGCTGCTGGGTCGCAAAACAAATTTCAGCACTGCTGACAAATAAATTCATGTTATGTCATGTTATGTTATGTTATGTTATGTTATGTTATGTTATGTTATGTTATGTTATGTTATGTTGTGTTATTACTCAGACAGTCTCAGAACAATCTGAGTAGAACTGACATCTGGCTCAAGACTGATTTCTCTGTCTCTCTCTGGTTCCTGGAAATTAATTTTGTTTCTGACTTTTAAAAATAAAAATGAAAATGTAAAGCTGTGAAGTAATTATTTAAATCTATAACGGGACCTTCTCCAAAAACGGATACAAAGGTCCTGCTTTAAAATCCAGGTGGGGACATTGGACATTATTTCTGCTATCTACAATCGAATGAATGAGTGAATTAATTAAAAAAAAAATCAATCAGGATTACTTGGTCTTTCAGGAAAAAAAAAACATTTACATAGAGATAAAAAGCAGGAACAAAGAATAAAACACAAGACAAACCGCATTAATAACCTATTAAATCTCTCTCGGCTTTAGCTGCAGTTCCTCCTTCCGGCCAGCAGGCGGCGTTCGGGACACAAACGGAAGATTCGCCATTTTCCTCCGAGCGGAAGGAGGAAGCGCATAAAAACATCGAACACTTCAAGTAAAAAGCTCTGTAAAATAGAATTCCCACAATGGAAGTTCCCGGACCGGACAGCGACTGGAGGAGCCCTCAGTTCCGACAGAAAGTGGTCGCTCAGATGTGAGATAACTTCCTGTTTTAGCGCGTTAATCCCCTCTGTTGCGTTAGCCTAGCGGTTCGGCTAACGTTAGCCCAGCGGGGGAGCGTCTCGTCAAACCGCGTTCAGAAAACACGTAACTCAAGTCGGTTTGCGAAGCAGGGGCTTAAAAAAGAGGGGAAATGGTGGGAGAAAAGGGGTAACGGCATGTTTCTGGACACACTTTCATTCGGCACACATTAAAATAAAACCTTACGTTAAAGAACGGAACTCGGAGTCATAATTTATTTGCTAGCCGTGCGGACAGAAGATGCTTCTGGTGTTCACTGACGTCATAAATCAATGAGTATTCACTCCTTAAATCAATATGTAGCATCATTATTATTTTACACGTAGAATATTACAGTTAAAAGCGGATTCCAACCGAAAGATGTTCAGTGTAAGATTAGAGATGGCAAATAAAAACAACAAATGAGCTAAAAACAGAATTCTCAATTTTTAGGGAAAGGGGAGCGTGAATCAGGTGCTTTTAATTTAGAGATGAACATCTGGTGTTTGTAACATGTCAATGGGCCGATAGTGATCGATTATGATGGAATTCTGATATGAATTTAAAGTCTGTGGTGAGGTGAGGTCGTCGTCTTCTCATGATGGAACTGTTTCTTCCTGGCAGCGAGGAGGCGATGAGGAAGGCTGGGACGGCTCACACCAAGACGAGCAACGACATGGAGAACCACGTCTACGTCAAAGCCAAGTCCAGAGTAAGAACCCGTCGCCGGGGCGACCTCCTCTTCCTCACTGCTCCTCCTCCTCACCTCATCTGGTGTGTTCCACTTTCAGGACGAGTATCTGTCCCTGGTGGCGAGGCTGATCATTCACTTCAGAGACATCCGTAAGTGTCCCGTTAAAGGTTTCAACGCGTTCTCCACGCGCGCTTCAATACGTTCTCCACGCTCGCTTCAACATGTTCGCTACGCTCGCTTCAACACGTTCTCTACGCTCGCTTCAACATGTTCTCCACGCTCGCTTCAACACGTTCTCCACATTCGCTTCAACACGTTCACCACGCTCGCATCAACACGTTCGCTACGCTCGCTTCAACACGTTCGCTACGCTCGCTTCGACACGTTCTCCACGCTCGCTTCAACACGTTCTCCACATTCGCTTCAACACGTTCTCCACATTCGCTTCGACACGTTCTCCACGCTCGCTTCAACACGTTCTCCACGCTCGCTTCAACACGTTCTCCACGCTCGCTTCAACACGTTCTCCACGCTCGCTTCGACACGTTCTCCACGCTCGCTTCAACACGTTCATGTCCTTTTGCGATGGGATGCACACATTTTTTGAAGCGCATCCCAGGGATGCACTACTTTCTTGAGGTAAAATGAACTCTATACTTGCAAATCTTCTGATCGTCTTCTTAGCGCCTTATTGGTCGCTGAGTCCGATCAAGCGTGGACCTCAGAGGGTTAAAGGTCGTCACGATGCATCACAATCTAACCCCGTGTGTGTCTCCTTCACAGATAAGAAGACTCTCGGGGGTCCGGGTGAGTGCACTGCGTTTCTCGTTGGTTGTCCTCTCACTTCGGTTTGTTTCTTCGCTGTTCTGTCCTCTCCCGGACCTCCACCACCGGAACCGCGGCGTCCACCATCTGCATGTCGGTGCTGCGTAATATTGTCTGTTGTCTACCCTTCTGCTAGATCCCATGAATGCCCTGACTAACCTGACAGGGGTTGGAGGGGGCCCGGGTGCCATTGGCATGGGGCCTCGCCCAGCTGCTGCTCCAGTGGGTGGCATGGGGGCCATGGGGCCAATGCAGATAGGCCAGCATGCCATGGCAGGGGTGGCTGGAAACCCACAAGCCAGTGAGTGTGTTTCCTCGGCGTGGTGTGTGTGTGTGTGCGCGCATCTCGCAAGAGCGTCCGATTCGGACGGTGGCTGGTCTGACTTTCAGTTTCCGCTTTGGCACGTTGGGTGTTTGAGTCGGAATGGTTTCCTGAGCTCTTCCGGGGTCGGTCCTTCATCTCTCCATTCTCGCCCCCCCACCCCACCACACCCCCTGCAGTAGGAGGACCGGGTCAGCTGCCCATGCAGCAGATGGTGCAGCAGCAGCAGCACCAGCAGCAGCAGCAGCAACAGTCCATCCAGTTCCAGCAGTTCCAGCAGCAGCAGCAGCAGCAGCAGAACGCCGCCATGCAGCAGCAGTTCCAGATGCAGCAGCAGCTCAGGGCGCAGCAGCAGCTGCAGCAGCAGCACCACCAGAACCAGCAGCTGCAGCAGCAGCACCAGAACCAGCAGCAGAACCAGAACCAACAGCAGCAGCAGAACCAGGTGAGGACCTGCGTCCGGGCGCCGCAGCGGTTCCACTCCGGGAAGTGGATATTTGGGGCTTTCTGAGCCGGTAAGGCCCCGATATCCCCGTTTGCTCCACTAGGTGGAGCTAACGGGTATTGGTTCTGGTTTCCACAGAACAAACTGGGCTGTTTTTTTGCTTTATTTGTCTACAGATGCATCAAACCAGGATGCAGCAGCAGCAGATGGTGCAGCTGCAGTTCCAGCAGCAGCAGGCTCAGGCTCAGGCTCAAGCTCAGGCTCAGGCTCAGGCTCAGGCTCAGGCTCAAGCTCAGGCTCAGGCTCAAGCTCAGGCTCAGGCTCAGGCTCAAGCTCAGGCTCAGGCTCAGGCTCAGGCTCAAGCTCAAGCTCAGGCTCAGGCTCAGGCTCAAGCTCAGGCTCAAGCCCAAGCTCAGGCTCAAGCTCAGGCTCAAGCCCAGGCTCAGTCCATCCAGCACATGGTCCAGCAGCAGGGTCAGGGCCAGGCGCCCCCCCAGCCGGGTCAGATGCCCCAGCATTCCCAGCAGCAGCAGCAGCAGCAGCAGCAGCCGCCGCCGGCCGGTCTGGTGCCCCAGTCTCTGGCGGGGCCCATGGCCCCCGTCCAGCACGTCCCCATCAACTCTCTGAGTCAGCAGCAGCACCAGCTGAAGATCCAGGCCTTCCAGGTGAGACCGACCGTCGGACGACCGCATCGCCGTCCCGACACGTCGGTTTGTCGACGGGTGATCAGTGTGTGTGTGTGTGTGTGTGTGCGTGTGTGTGTGTGTGTGTGTGTAAGCAGGCCCGTGCAGCCATGCAGCAGGTCCAGCAGGCGCAGCAAGCTGCAGCGCAGGCGCAGCTCAACGCGGCCGCTGCAGCCGCCGCCGCCGGCGGGCCGGGGCAGGTGAGGCTCCAGTCGCCGCAGACTCAGGTGCTTAAGACGAGCTGACTCCTCCCCCTTTTACCCATGACATCACTCCCCCCCTTGTTGACCCGTTTGTCTCTGTCGTACATCCTCTGAAGCTGGTCCGTGGGATGCAGATTCCAGCCCGGATGCCTCGGCCCGCCCTCAACCCCTCCATCCCACCCGCAAACGCCGCAGCCGCCGCCGCAGTGGGAGGACCGCCACTGACTCAGCAGGTATTAAGTCAGGCTTATAAGAGCCAGATCATCCGATCTGGCTCTGTTGTCAGGACTGGATCGTCAGGAAACTTCGTGCGTGCGTTCAGACTCGTTTTCCTCTTCCTGTTTCCTCCACAGGTCCAGCAGCATCCGATGATGTCATCGCCGTCACCGGTTCAGATTCAGACGCCGCTCACGATGCCCCCGCCTCCACAGCCGTCGCCTCAGCCCCCCACGTCACAGCCGAACTCCGCCAGGTGGGCGCCGTTTAAGAACAGGTATCAAATAAACCTGGGTGGCGTTTCCTCTGGTGTTAAACTTGCTTCCTGTCTCCAGCTCTGGTCCCACGCCGTCTCCGGGGGGCTTCCAGCCAAGCCCGTCCCCTCAGTCCGCACAGAGCCCCGCCAACGCCCGGACCCCCCAGATCTACGGCGTCCCCTCTCCAGGATCGCTCAACACTCCAGGTGCGCCCCCGCCCGACCCAACAGCCAATCAGCGCACATCGTTTTGTACTGACGACTCCATCCGTCCTCAGGTAACCCCAACTCGGTGATGAGTCCGGCTGGAGCCACGTCGCTGGAGGACCAGCAGTACATGGAGAAGCTCAAGCAGCTGTCCAAGTACATCGAGCCGCTGCGCCGGATGATCAACAAGATCGACAAGAACGAAGGTCGGTCCAGAGAAAGCCAAGACACCGATCAATGCGGTGACCGCGTTTGACCGTTGATCAGTTCGGATGATTTGTTGGCACTTTTGTTTCCCCTGAGCAGACAGAAAGAAGGACCTGAGTAAAATGAAGAGTCTGTTGAACATCCTGACCGATCCCAACACCAGGTAACGCAGGGAACACCCTGAGGCAATACGCCAGACACCAGCAGCCACCTGATCCCTGTCCTCTGACCCGCAGGTGTCCCCTGAAGACGCTGCAGAAGTGTGAGATCGCCCTGGAGAAGCTGAAGAACGACATGGCCGTGGTGAGAACAGTCAGAAACCAGTGGAGAACAGTCAGAAACCAGTGGAGAACAGTCAGAAACCAGTGGAGAACAGTCAGAAACCAGTGGAGAACAGTCAGAAACCAGTGGAGAACAGTCAGAAACCAGTGGAGAACAGTCAGAAACCAGTGGAGAACAGTCAGAAACCAGTAGACAACAGTCAGAAACCAGTAGATTGAAGACAAAGTTGATGTCATCGCCATGGTAACTAACAATGTGTCCCTGTCGTGCCAGCCGACGCCCCCTCCCCCTCCATTGGCCACCAAACAGCAGTACCTGTGTCAGCCGCTGCTGGACGCCGTCATGGCCAACATCCGCTCGCCGGTCTTCAACCACTCGCTGTACAGAACCTTCGCCCCCGCCATCACCGCCATCCACGGCCCCCACATCACGTATGTCGGCCCCCGACACACGAATCCAGGTGGGCGGGGGTCACCTTTTCCTCAAACCACTCCCTCTCCTCCTCAGGGGCCCCAACATCTCCGGCAGGAAGAGGAAGCACGAGGAGGACGAGCGGCAGACCATCCCCAACATCCTGCAGGGGGAGGTGGCGCGCCTCGACGTCAAGTTCCTGGTCAACCTGGACCCGTCCTACTGCAGCAACAACGGCACCGTGCACCTGGTGTGCAAGCTGGGTGAGCCACAACCGGAACCGGTTCCAACCGGTTCGCCTGTTAGCACATCTGCTGCTAACGTTAGCGTGACATCACCGAACGACTTACGTCAGGCAGCCGTCGGCGAGAGCTAGCGTAGCATCAGCTGCTGATTCAAACTAACATGTTAACTGATCCGCTCGGAGTCTGTGGGATGTTCAGTCCCTCCAGCAGCAGATGGATTGTGGGTAATCTGTGGTACTGATTGTATTTGTCAACCCCCCCCAGATGATAAAAACCTCCCCAGCGTTCCGCCGCTGCAGCTCAGCGTTCCGGCCGATTATCCCGACCAGAGCCCCTACTGGGCGGACGACGGCGAGCAGTACGGTGAGGTCATCGTTTTATTCTTAGCATCAGTTGAGTGCTCAGCAGGTTCGGGGTCACGTGACTTCCTGTTTGCCCTCCAGCAGGCGCCAACAGCTTCCTGCAGACGGTCCACAGCAACATGACGTCCAAACTGCTGCAGCTGCCAGACAAACACTCGGTGACAGAGCTGCTCAACACCTGGGCTCAGAGCGTCCGACAGGCGTGTCTGTCCGCCGCCTGAAGTCCCGCCCACCCGGGCTCAGTCATGTGACCCTGTCATGTGACATCATGAACTGATTCTGGTGAATTTAGCTTTCCTTTACACCGCCGGAGCCGCCGAACAGGAAGCTGTTTATTATTTACTCTCGTATTGGACGCGTAAGTCAACGTTTCTTTTATCCCGGTTCTTCCTGGTCCCTGAACGCAGCAGAAGGTCTGCTGGGAAACGTTCCCACGGATTTTCAGTCGGAATTATAATCGTTTTACCGCCAGTAATAAAACTTTTAAACCAATCAGCAACGCTGGACGATTTTCATACAAATATTTAAACAATTGAAATAAAATGAGACAAAAATATTTTATTTTCTTCAGACGATTTAAAAAACAACAATCCAGTAGAAATGGGACGCGGCCCGCCGGGTCAGAACCGCAGGCTGAAGGCTCTGTAGGACAGGTTGGTGAAGACGTCGATGTGGTCGCTGCTGCCCCCTGCTGCCAGCACCTGGAAACGCAACATCAAACACGGTCAGATCGATCGATCCGGATCGATCAGCCCCGATGCGTTCAAAGACTCACCCGGTGCTCGGTGCTGTTGGCGTTCAGCTGCAGCGTGTTGAGGCTCTGCGGCGAACACGGGATCTGAGCTTTGACCTCACCTCCCAGCAGGCAGTGGGACACGAAGGGGCCGTCGCCCACCGCCAGGATCTGAGGGGAAGTTAACACACACATCACACACCACACACACGTATACACACACAAACACACACACATACGTCTCAGACGCACACTCACCATGTCCTGGTGGAACAGTGCTTGTCTCTGGCAGCCCGTCAGCGGGAAGATGGACGTGGGGGACAGAGAACGGAGATGCCAGAGAGAGAGAGACGGACCTCCACCACACAGCTGCACACACACACACACACATCAGTGATCGATACTTGTATTGACGACTCAGCTCACGTCTTCCTACCATCCAGTCGGAGTCGTTGGTCACGCAGCTGATCCATTTCCCGTATTGCGGTCGGGCGCAGCTCTGAAACACAACACACACCCGATCAGCTGACAATCAATCCACCCGATTGATCGGAGCCCCTCCCACCAACGACGGCAAGGGCGGGGCCTCTTCCTCACCTCGTACTTGTAGACCTCGATGCAGTGGACGCACTGACCCGTCCTGCTGTCTGTGGAGGAAACGCCAGCGTGAACATCGGTGCCGCTCGCCAACATGGCCGGCGCCAGCCGCCACCAACTCACCCCAGATTCTCACGGCGCCGTCCTCCCCCCCCGACAGGATCTCCCCCTCCCTCTCCCTCACGCTGACGCAGTGGACGTAGTCTGTGTGACCCTGGAGGACCGACTGGAAACGAGACACGACGTCAGGAAAGAAGCGGGCGGATCCGGACCGGCTGCAGGAGGCGGAGCCACGAACGCACCTTAAAGTCGCCGTGTTCCAGATCCAGGATGTGGATGTTGTTGTCTCCGCCCCCGACCACCAGACTGTTGTCCTGGAAACAGAGGAGACGGGTCAGCGGACACGAGGCAGGTCGTCTTCCAGCTCGCCGGCGCTCACCCGCGGGTTGATGACCATGGCGTTGATCTCCGGGATCTCCAGGCTGGACCTGAGGACAGAGACAGACGTCAGGACGGGTGGACGGACGGCCGATGGATGGGCAGAGGATCACGTCTTACTTGTAGTTGGGTCGTTTCGTCCACAACGGTTTGACGTTCTGAGGAAACGGAAAGTGAAAAATATCAGACGAAGCAATGGCGGCAAAATTCCCCGAGTGTCCCTGAACGTCACACGGACGTCACCTTCTTGACCAGCTCGCTCCAGCTCCACGCGCTGACCTCGCCGTTCCCGGCGCTCAGGAGGTGACAGTCGGTGGACAGAAGGGAGAAGACGGGACCTTCGTGAGCTGCAGGAGGAGAAACGTGAGCTCAGTCGGAGTTAGCATCACGCTAGCATGCTAACAGAACCAACGGAAGAGGCTCCGACCGATACAGCTAACGTTAGCATGCTAATGGGTGTTCCTACGAATGCATTTTTTAAAATTGAGAGACCTTGTCTACGTTTGATTATGGGCGTGTAAATGTGTGACATCATTAGAGGGGGAGGGGCTAAAGTGTCTAAAAGTCTTAATTTCTCTCCATCATGTAATAAAGCTGGTCCAATCTGCTAATGCTAATCTAGAAGCTAACACACTACACTTCCTATACAGGGCGGCGCAACGGGACCTCCAGCCATTTTAACCCGGGGCTGATGTAGGAAAGCAGACAGCAGCTGTATTGGTCACATGAATAACTTCATCCAATCAGATTCTAGATCTGCATCAGCAGCTTCTGAGGATAATGATAGTTCTGGTGCTTCTTCAATTGAAGTGATTGATTGATTGATTGATCGATCGTTTACGTACCGGTGAATGTGAGGATTGGTTTGTGACTTGATCCACTGGCTTCTGGACTTAAAGCTGCAGACAGGCTGTAACACATTGATTATCAGTATCAGTTATTGGTCAGTGAACCTCTGATCTCTAACATTGATTATCAGTATCAGTTATTGATCAGTGAGTCTCCCGACCCACCTGAAGATGGCAACGGTTCCGTAATTGTTTCCTGCTGCCAGGAATCGACCGCAGGGAGAGAAACTCTGGGAGAAGACGGACATGTGGAGGAGCTGCGGGACATGATGACGACATGATTAGGACACGCCCACAAATAGGGGCGGGGTCAGGCCGGCTAGGAGGGAACCCCTCCATCCGTGGAACTCAACGGGTTCGATTTGAACCTGCACTGTGGCGCCACCTGCTGGTCAAATCAAACGACGCTACGTGCATGTTGTGATAAAACCGCCTTTAATTAAGTTAATAACGTGTTTACATTCCTTAAGAGTTCATTTATTTATAAAATGCGCGCGAATTCAATGAAAGGAAAGGAGCCAGGGATGAAACGTTCAAAGACAATCCGTTCTTTTCTGGTGCAGAAAATGTTTTGTCCTGGGGAAAAAAAACGCAAACAAAACAAGTTTATAGAGATTAAACGGCTCGTTTTCATTCATGATCCTTTATTTAATGACGCATTTGTGACAAATAAAACCAAATCGGTTGGTTTAAAGTCATCAATCAGCATCTTCAAGAGAAAAATTGTCCAGTCTGAAGTTTGCTGAAAAGTTCTCTTTACATCTTGACATCTATACGGATCAATAATCATATTTACACAATATCAATAAGAATATTTAATTTGATTCTAATTCAATTGGAAGGAATCCATTGTGTCCACAGAGGAACGTATTAGACGCTAACGTCGGTTAGCCTCGAACACAAAGCAAAGCAGCTAAGGAAGGAATTTAGTTTAAATTATTTAATTTGGTTCGATAAACAGGAAGAATTCTCACCTCAACGGGTCCCATCCTGTTTTCGTGCTAAACTGAGCCGAAAAGGCGCAAATTACAGCGGCTAAAGCGCAAAAAGACGTGGAAGCAACGAGTTTCTGCCGGCCAGGAAATATGACGTCATACGCCTACAAGGTGTTCTGGGAAACGTAGTGTACGGATCAAACGTGGAGTCGGACAAAGGAAATTATCATTAAAATAGGAATTTAAATGTCAAAGTCAAAAGGAAAATACAAATAAAATGGAAAATAAAATGTTGTCTCGTTTTATCCGTTGTTTGTTTGTTTATTTCAAAATATGACCCAAGTAGGTAGCAATAAAAAAATAGAATTTTTTTGTATACGGGATTAAAACTGAGGCACCAAAAATATTAATATTTAAAATGATACGATTTTAAATTATTTTACATAAAAACATGTAACACATTTAAGAGGTGGTTAGATCTTTGAAATGACAATTCTAGTAAGAATAAATTAAATTAAATTTGAAATAAATACAGCGATCAGGAAACATCTGTTTTGTTGGATATATTTATTGTTATGGTCTGTTCAGAAAGTGACATTTTATTACAGATCTTCTTTTTCTCTGTTCGGATTCTCCCTTCAGGGGTCGCCACAGCGAATCAGTGTCCTCCATCTAACCCTGTCTTCTGCATCCTCTTCTCTCACACCAACTACCTTCATGTCCTCTTTCACTACATCCATAAACCTCCTCTTTGGTCTTCCTCTAGGCCTCCTGCCTGGCAGTTCAAAACTCAGCATCCTTCTACCAATATATTCACTATCTCTCCTCTGGACATGTCCAAACCATCTCAGTCTGGCCTCTCTGACTTTATCTCCAGAACCTCTAACATGTGCTGTCCCTCTGATGTACTCATTCCTGATCCTATCCTTCCTGGTCACTCCCAGAGAGAACCTCAGCATCTTCATCTCTGCTACCTCCAGCTCTGTCTCCTGTCTTTTCCTCAGTGACTCTGTCTCTAGACCAAACAACAGCCCTGGTCTCACCATAGTTTTGTACACCTTTCCTTTCATTTTAGCTGAAACTCTTCATCACACATCACACCTGACACTTTCCTCCACTTAAAAATATGATGAATCCGTTCAGGATAACATTTTGACACCTGACTGAACTGGGTTCTGATCTGACCTCAGGTCAGGATCATTCTTACATAAAACATTCTGGATGTCTGGATCCAGAATAGCATGGGATCAGGATCCAGATCAGACTCTGGATCTGATGGCGATGTCCTGGGATAGAATTCTTTAAAACGTCCTGGACCCAGATGAAGATCCAGCACTATCAAACTCCTTCAGGTCTACAGAACATTTATCAGAACCTCTTCAGAACTGGTCGCGGACTGGATGATAAATAGTCCAGGGGTGGGGGGGTCCTTCCAGTCCCGGACCAACCCGGTCTCAGAACCGGATCGCATCCAACCGGACATAAAAAAAAACCTCCTAACCCACGAAGAGAGACGTTAACGCGGCAAATCAGGATTCATTTGGGGCCGCTGGTTTTGCGCGCGATGACGCGTGCGAGCTGCGCACCGCGCGGCAAGCAGCGGTAGCGGCAGCGGCAGCGGCAGCGGCAGGAAGTATGTTGTCGAAGCGGCGGTAGGGGGAAAAAAACCGAAACCCAAAGTCGGTGGTGGAGAGGAGGAAAAATAACCATGACGAATCCGTGAAAGTTGCCCGTTTCGCTTCCCCTCGGCGCGCATCGCTGTTCCCGCGGGCGCGGAGGCCACTTGAGGGGTGAGTGTGGAGCAGCAGACGGCTCAAAAACGAGGTTTTCCGCTGAAAGGGGGCCGCGCTGTTTGTCGATCTTTGTGTAGCTGCGGGCTAGCTGGGCTAGCGGGACGGCTAACGGGAGCCGCGAGATCCCGCTTCCCCGCTTCGGTGGAGATAAATGCGGGTAAAAATCCACCGACCCGCTCCGTCTGTGTCGGTTTGACGTTAAATGTTTAACTCTTTCTCCCATCGCGCGGTGGGGGGGTTGCAGGGTAAAGGTGGGGGGTGGGGGTGCTAGCTACTCGGGAGCTAATGCTAACGCTAGTTCGGCCGCGTCTCTCGCGCGCCTTTCAGCGTTAAATCTTCACATTACGCGGTTTTTAGCGGCGCCTAAATTCACCGGGAGTCCCTCCGGTTCTGCGGGGGTCGATCCCGACCACCCGGAGCGACGCTCGGGTGGAGGCGCAGCCGATATCTGAGCGCCACGGCCCGGCTAAGAGGCTAGCGTTAGCTCGAGGAAAATGGCTCGCTGCTCGAAAGCCATTTTCCGATGGAGACGGGGTCTCCGCGAAGGTGGGCTGACGGTGAGGTGCTCTTCTGCCCCCGCTGGAGGCATCATGTCGGACACACACGGCCAGGCTCGGGGTTCCACCGCCAACCCGCTCTCGGTGCTCCCCATTCCGGATTGGCCGGGCTCGGTTGGGGGGCCAGCGGGGAGGAAATGTCGGCCGTGTTTCGGTCGCTTTTGTCCTGATGGATGCGTCGCTGGGGCTCAGCCCGACCGGGGAGGAGACGGGCCAAGGTCAGGGAGCCCCGGCGAGGGAGTGTCGGTGCGGACTGGGATTGTGTGTGTTTGCTCCGGTTCGCTGGATAACGGGTTTAAACGACACTTTTCTTCTTGCACTTGCAAAACAACACGTGTGGGGACCGGACCCTGGGTGTCTGAGCACCGGGAGGAGACCTTTTTACAATCCGGGGACCCGTTCAGGTGGAAACGCTCTGACGGGTTTTGATTTTAAATAAAGTTTGAATGAGAAGTGTTTTTTTTTGTTTTTGAAGCTCTGTTTCGGTTTGTTTACATTATCAGAGGAAGAAAAAGAGGTGGAAGCGTTCTGATTGGCTGCCGGCTGGGTTTGAATGTTTGTGAATGAAATGCTTGGTTTGTGAAATCTGCTGGATGGTTTTAACTGTTTGCACTGAAGCTAAAGGGGCTTGAAATCCCCATCCCACCCCCATTCCCACCCGTGGCTGGCTTTCACCTGAGAGTTGTTTCAGTTGTTTTGTCAGAATTTTTGATTTCATATCTGAAAAAAAGTAAGAAATAAAAGTCATGGAGCTAAATTAGGTACATCCGAAAAGCATCTGTCCCATCCTCCAGAGACAGGGATGCTAAGTTTGTGAATGGATTTTGAATACTGGTTTTGAATGGGTCAAAATTCCAGGTTGATCTCACGGTGCTTAAGAT
This sequence comes from Antennarius striatus, assembly GCF_040054535.1. NCBI lineage: Eukaryota > Metazoa > Chordata > Actinopteri > Lophiiformes > Antennariidae > Antennarius > Antennarius striatus. The sequence continues at coordinate 1,398,253 of NC_090791.1, forward strand.
GTTTCAGGAGACCTTGAGGAAGTTCTGGAGGTTCTGCTGATGAACGGTCCAGGTTTGCTTTTCGAGAATGGTTCATCTTTTTGAGGGATGTTTCAGGATGTGTTGTGGTTCTGGATCGAAATCCTGTCAGTGATGTTTGGGTCTGAGCAGCGGGTCGTCTCGTGGGTCTTTCTGGCATCCATTTTTCTTCTAACATTTCACTGAAGTCAGCAGAAATGAATGGAAATTTACCTGCAGCCGCTCAAACGTCTCCGTCTGAACTCGTCCCGACTGATATTCAGTTCAATTTATTGACGTGTTTATGTTTAGATCTGCTGGATATAAATATATCTTTGTTCTTTGCTGCATAAAGTCAAAAGTTTGTGATAAAGTTGGTTATTATTGACCAAACAAACATCAATTTTAACTACAGGCTTACATTGGATCAGTTCAGACACATGGGACTAACCTGAATCCTGTTAGTTTGTAGATTTGTATTTTTAAAAAAACTGAATTTCTTAGAATGTAAAACGTCAAATTACAATGTTTGAAATATTTGCATGGACATCAAAAATTATATTGTTCTGAAATTTACTATTACTATTTTACTATTTATGTAAAGAGCTGCTGATTCAATCACAGCGGAAACACCATTATTATTATTATTAGTCATAGTAGTGTTGTTATTATATTATTGTTATTATTGGTATTATTAGTAGTAGTATTATTGTTATTATTTTAGTAATATTATTATTGTTATAATAATGTTATTATTATTATTAGTACTATTAGTATTATTATTAGCCAGATTTTCCATCCCATCTGTTTTCTTTTATATTCCGTTCTTTTTTCTTCTTCTGTCATTGGACACCTGAACGTCCCTCCCCCATACCTCCCTCTCTGTCTCACCCTCCATTTTCTTTCTTTTTCACGTGTAAGTTTTATTCTGTTCTTTCCATTTCAAACTCATCCCTTCTCCATCTTTGACCCTTAAACCCGTCAACACCAGATCGGACTCCTTCCGGGACAGAACCTGCCCCCCAAGTCAGAACCTGCCCCCCCCGTACCATCATGGGTTCCACCAGTCGATTTCTGGACAAACTCGTGTAAAATGTATAAAGATTGTTGAAGTGTCACTATTAAACATTAACTTCATGGTTTCCTTGGACCCTTGGAGGAGTCTTAAACGGGCTTGAGTCACCCGGTGACTCCGGGGGGAGTTGTCCCATCAGATTAACCTCTATCTGTAATCTGCTCCAGATTATACTGTTAAAACTGTCAGACTCGCTTTAATCACCTCCTTAAAGGACTGATCTGATGCTGCTGCTTTGTGTCTGTCTGTAATGACGCTACAGAACCGAGTTCTCCAGTCAATGAGCTCCGCATTAACAAATGCATTCAGAATTAGCAGACAGGAAGTGACATCATTGGACATTGTTCGGTCTCAAGACCAGAAGAAGAAAATCTGAGACTAAAATCATTTGAAAATTTTTACATTTCAGTCCAAACTGATTTTATGTCGTTCCTTTAGATTTTATTCTGACTTGGAGTTAGCTGCAAACTGCTATTAGCTGCTATGAGCGGCTTCATGATGTGATTTTTATGCAGTGCATTTAGTTTGATTTAATCTTTTATCATATTTGCATCAGCTCAAAAGAATTTAAAAATATGGAATTTTAACTTTATTGATAAATGATCAGTTATTGCCGAGCATCATGGACTATTCCTGTGGGGGATACGGAGGTTTTGCCACCAATATGAGCCTACATCTCTGCGGCTGAAACCCAATCAATAATAAATAATAACAGTAAATTTTCGTCACCTTTTCAAGCAAATACTCACAATCTCCCAATGTTGTGACACAGCCACAGAAAATTGAAGAGTTATAATATAAGAAGAAATCAAAGCTAAATTAATAATAGATAAATGAATCCATGGCAGATCTTCAGATTGAGTCGAGAGGGTTTTAGTTTAAGGTGGACTAATGTTCGCTCTCTTGATGAAGCCCAGGTTCATTAGCCACAGTCGTCGCCGCCCGTCTTCCTGTTTGCTTTGGTTCTAGGTCTCTTAGCACGACGCGTCTTTATTTCATTTGTTGATGGTGAATCTGTAACGCCGTCAGATTGATTCTGATCACCTCTGTAGTCTCCAGGTCACTGTTGTCTAGTCTCTGTATCCCAGTTCCAGTTGTGGTTCGTGTGTTGGTGTAAACACGCTTACCGCAGATGTTGATGGGGGCGGGGTTACAGCTGACAGCTTTGTCTTTACAATATCAACAAAGGTGTGTCCTCCTCTGTCAGGCGTGGGTTGTGCGTGGAATGTCGCTGAGTTTACACGACTGAAGATTGAGGTAGTTTTTTGATTAAGGACCGTTTAGGCTGTCAGTGAAACCTGAATGAGACAAAATCCAGAAGAGCAGCTAGCATTAGCAACTAGCAATCTGAATGCTGGAAGTACTTCATGTTAGACTTCCTGTTTGCCACTGTAATGCCGTTCAAAGAGGGCGACATCGGAATCTCTCAAGGATCCAAGCTTGAATTGATTCTGTCTGGAATCTCTCTTTGTCTTCTGTTGATTCTTTATTTTTCTTTGTTGAGCTGATTTGGTTGTCAGTAGCCATGATTGTTTGATAGAGTCCATTAAGTCAACCGTCTGTGTCCCTAACTTGCATAGCGACCAGTTCGGTTGTCGTTCAGTTGAACTTATTGAAGTCGGAGTGATTAAAATCTTGTAAAATAACCCTGTCTTCTCTTCTGCCTGCAGTGATACCTCATTGGCTGGTGTGACCCCGGCAGGCCCGCCACCTCCCAGGGTGGGCCCCCGATTGGCTGGACCTGCACTCACGAGTCTTTGGAGGGGAATGGCTACCACTGCCACCACCAGCTGAAGAGCTAAGCCCCACCGTTTCCTCCCCCCCATCCTCTCACATCACTGTTCATTTCTATGTCGTGAACCGTGATTCCCTCCGCCCTAATTGCTTTAGAGTACTATGGCAATGCATGATATGAGTCGTGCCAAGGGTTTCCCCTGTAAAGAGTGTGATATGGTTTGCCCGAGTACTCCAAGTCTTCTAGAACATATGAAAGCACATTATCAACAAGAAGAAACCGGACGTTTTGAGTGTGAACAGTGTGGCCGAATTTACAAGCACGCTGCGAGTCTTGCTAATCATAAAAAGTCTCACGAAGTTGGATCCTTCCAGTGTCCAGTTTGTACGCGTACCCTACCCAACGCCGTCGCCTTGAAGAACCACCTACGTATCCATACGTTATCCCCTAGTAGTGCGCACACAGAAGAAGAGAGCGAGGAAGTCACAGAAGAAGCCGGCCACGACGAGAGGGACTACGGCCTCGCCCAAGACCTCTCTGACGGGTTTGGGCGCTCCCATTTGAACAACAGCGGCATTGGACATAGCGTCCTCCAAAGCCACAACACAGACGACCACGGAAAGAAAGGTTCCCCGGAGTCCGACGAGGCCTGGGACAGGCCGTTCAAGTGCGACCAGTGCGACAGAACCTACCGGCACCACGGTAGCCTGGTGAACCACAAGAAGTGTCACCAGCAAGGAACCTTTAAGTGCTCTGTGTGTTTTAAACAATTTAGCAACCTGGCTGGCCTAAACAGCCACGAGAGAACTCATTCGAAGTTCAAGACTCCCGGGGTGTCGATGGTGAGCAGCAGCAGCAGCCTCCACGACTCGGAGCGCAGCAGCGGCACCCAGTCATCCCAGAGCGAAGACTCCGCCTCCTGTTTCTGCCACCTGTGTCAGATTGCGCTGCCCAACAAGGCAGACTTCCAGGAGCACATCCTGTTGCACAACACGGCCACGCCCTCGTTAGGACTGCCACGCAGTTTCCCTGGAATCATGCCGCACAATCTGAGCGCCGTCAGATCCCCTGCTTACACCCCCGCCCTGGGGGACCCTCTGCCTCTGCCACCCCTGCCCAGTGAGAAGAGGGGTCCTTACGATCCCATCATGGGTCCCCCGGTCAACAATCCCATTTATACTTGTGCGTACTGTGGTGCAGGACATCCAGATCTAGAGACCCTTAAAGTCCATTATCTGACTCATGACCCCCACCCTGCTGCTCACAGCCAGGACAGCTCCATCCTCAGCTCGGACACCCTCAGCTCCGGATCTCAGGGCTCTGTGTCTTCTCCTTCTGGTGGCCGCGTCCCCCAGGCCAACTCGCCAGACGATGGGGAACGACGCTTCAAGTGTACCGAATGCGGCAAAAGCTACCGCCACGCAGGCAGCCTGGTCAACCACAAACGCTGCCACCAGACAGGCCACTATCAGTGCACTATCTGCTGTAAGCAGTATCCCCACCTGGCAGCGCTACACAGCCACCTACGAAGCCACAAGGGCCGCCCCTCCAACCAGCCTCTTGGCAACGACAGCAACGACTGGCTATCTCCAGAGCCATTAACGCTAGACTCACAGCAGAGCTATGTACAAGAAGGCAGCGGCGCCACTACCCCAATATCACTGCCGGGAAATCTTGGTGATGCCGCCCACTTTGTACCGGATGGAGGCCACAGCAGTGGGTTGGACTCACTCGAGTTTCACGACCGCTTCGACGGCAGCTCACTCTCCCAGGGTAGCGGTGCTCACCGTCAAGCCGACAGACACGTGTGTGCCGACTGTGGCGAGATGTATGGAGACATATCTGGCATCAAGTCGCACTTGTGTCCCCGCCGTGGGCAGCAGCAAGGCAACATGTCCAATGGGTTCATGGGGAGCATGAACTATCACGGCTCTGGTGGGACCTCGCTGTCTGCTGGAAGCTCTGGCGGCCTCAAAGAAGGCAGCAGCCAACGGCAGTACTCCCAGAGCGGAGGCAAGAGAATGGGCAGCAACGACAAAGATGATGATGATGATGGAGAAGTGTATCAGTGCTCAGTGTGTGGCAACCACTACGCCAGTCTCAGAGCGCTCAGAAGCCACCTCCGTAGCCATGCCAACAACCCAACTGGGCCTGGCCCGTCAAATCTGGAGCAGGATTGGAGGATGATCTGCTCCACCTGTGGCCAGAGCTTCTCCAGGAAGCAGGACCTCCTGAACCACCAGCTAGTCCACGGACCCCAAAGGTCAGACGGCCAGCAGAGTATCGGAGGCACTTCGGCTAATGTCAATGACAAGATGGACGGGCGCAGCCATATTTGCGTTGATTGCGGCATGTTTTTTGCCGACCGCCACCATCTGATCACCCACCTATGCCCCGGTAAGAACCGGGCCGGCACATTGAGCAAACAGGGCTTAAACGGAGCTAAAATGATGTCTGGAGGAGACGGCAGCGGGGTTCCTGGAGGAAGCCGCGACGTTGGTGGCAATGGACGCAGGTCTATGGTTGACCAGAGCGACAAGCCCCACAAGTGTGACCAGTGTGGACGAGGATACCGACACCCCTGCTCTCTCCTCAACCACAAGAAGTCCCACAAAACTGGCGTGTTCCGCTGCTTGGTTTGCCAGAAACGCTACTATAATCTTCTGGCTCTCAAGAATCACCAAAGGACACACTTTGATCTCAAGAGGTAAGTCCGGATTTTGCCATAACAAGTTTACGTCAGTTTGTCTGCATTGCTGTTGCTCTTGCTCTGAGGATGAGAAAACTTGATCTTCCAGTCGAAGAATATAACAGCAACAGGAAATGAAAGAACAATAATCATACCACATGTATGTATGGTAAGACTGAGATAGGGGTAGACAAGTCTACGTCTGTACGGTAACAACCTGAAACTACATGAATCAGGCTGTTTCTGAGATCAAATGATAACTTTGCGTAGTTGTGGTGTCCTTTTCCAGGTGTTAGTATAATAAAGTCATATATTTCTGTTATTTACCTTGGCGTACCATCGACTGGTAACCACTGCAGTCCTAGCTCTAAATGGTTTACCCTCTTAAGGGGTCTTGCATCACCTGCCTGAAACGAGGAGCTGAAACTTGGGGTGGAAAATCTAAGTTGAGACTGACATGATGGTTTAACAATAAAGACTAGAGACTAGCATGTTGACAGACACCCATCTTCATTACTATCGGCAAAGTTCTGGTGGTGCAGGTTTTTGATTGTATGATTAACTGCTAACATTCGATGATGCTCTTCTGGAAGTTCATATCCCATTTCACCAACATGGAACACACAAAGTGATTGTTGTGAAGCTGTCATGACTCTTGTTGGGGTAGACTTGTTTTATGGAAGGGTCATGGGTGACCTTTGGTGACTGATCATCGAGAAACTTGGGGTCAAAATGCCCTTCTGTCATTTTAGTATTATGGTTTAGAAGTCTTTGGATGACTTGTCAATTCTGCTTGGCGATGTTGATCTTGTTGTGGAGGTTGTTGCTTTTGCTAGAATGTTTACCAAAAAGTTTTTTGCAGGAAACTGGTTCGCTCTTTGACCCAGCACTGCTAACTGGGAATTTGAGTCTTTAACTCAAGAAACAGGCTGTGGTTTCCAAATACTGGTTGAGGCTTCTTGATTGAATACATATGCAGAGACTCCATGATGTTGTCTTCATCTTTGCCATTCCTGTTGCAGGCACAAGTGTGAAGAATGCGGAAAGGCTTTCAAGATCCAAAAGCAGTTGATCAACCACCTCCGTCTCCACGAGGAGCACCGGGCCAAAGGTCTGGTTCGGACTGGCCCCAACGGTTCCAGGTTTCAACAGCCTGGTCCGTCCCAGATGCAGTCGATGAGAGGGGAGCCCTCCAAAGGCCAGATCATGGGCATGAAATACAGCCACCAAGGGTTCAAGAAGCCCTACTCTTCAGCTGGAACTTCAAGACCTCAGAAGTTCGACCCAGCTGAAAGTGGACGAAGGCCCTTTTCCTGCGAAGAATGTGGGAAGACTTACCGACACGCAGGCAGCCTCGCCAATCACAAGAACCTTCACAAAATTGGGGAGTACCACTGCAACGTTTGCAACTCGACATACCCCAACAGGCTGGCCATGAAAAACCACCTACGCCTACACTTCGCCCAGAAGAAGCACAACTGTCAAGAGTGTGGCAAGGGCTTCCGCACCCAGAGGCAACTGGCGACCCACACTACAGCCGGCCTGTGCAAGGGGCCCCAGGGCCCCGGGGCGCAAATGGATTTTGAATGCGACGGTTGCTGTGAGGGCTTTGCCACGGCCGATGAACTCGCAGCGCACGACTGTCCGGCGCAGCACCTACCGTCGTCATCCTCCACCAACAGCTCCACCAACATCAGCATGGAAAGAAGCTCCGTGGACCTGGACTCCGACGAGAGACCCTACGCCTGCGACCTCTGCAGCTGCGCCTACAAACACGCCAGCTCACTGCTGAACCACAAGCACACCCACAAGACGGGCAACTTCCGCTGCAACTTCTGCGACAAGCCCTACACAAACTACATGGCGCTGCGCAACCACATGCGCATCCACACGCAGCGGAAGAAGCACATCTGCCACACGTGCGGGAAAGCCTTCCGTCTGGCCCGCTTTCTCCGCAACCACCAGAAAGTCCACGAGGAGGGCGCCACCCCCTTTGGCTGCCCCACCTGTGGGAAGAGTTTCCAGGGAAGGTCGGGCCTGGCCAGGCACCGCTGCGGGGACAACCAGGTAGGCATGGAAGTGAGGAGGAAGGCCGCTGCACCCACGGGAGAGGGAGAAGAGTGTCGGTACACGTGAGTTCTCGTCAGTTTGTTTGTGAATCTTCGAAGTTGCAAAACAAATTAGTGAAGATAAATTTAGGTCTCTACATGTCTATTACAGGTATATGATCTCCAATCCGGCTTCCTTGGGACCATACGCGTGCCGGAATTCGGATTTTTCTGAAGTTTGGACAAATTGAATTAGTGGAGAGACCAGATAAGTCAACCCTGTTTGCTTTCAGCTAGCATCTGTTACACACTTGAGTTTTTTTAGGCTGCCTTCAATCAAACATATGTTTTGTTTTCATGTTTTGCAACAGATTTTTAACGTACGTAGTAATTTTGTGTGTAAAATTCAAAAAAGCATTCATGTTGTCTTCTTGCTCTTGTTCTGATCTTGATTTGAGTCCTTGATTTTGTCTTAGTAAGTGGTTTCATGACGGCGGCCGGTCATTAGACAGGAACATGTGATGGGCTCGTGTATTTTTTTTGATGTTTCGGCCGACTGGAAGGGAAGTTTAGGAAGTATTTGGGGCTGGCTGCACTGCACACGTGTCTCCATGGAGGAAGGGTTCCTTACGAGCAGCGTGGTGGAAGTTCTTTAGGCATGTTTGAATCTTACAGAATTCCCAAAAGCAGGCTTTGAAAGACGATTTTTGAAGCGTTGTGTTCATTTGTGCAGTGCAGGGAGCGGCAGATACCTCCCAGTTCCCAACCAGAAACCCCAGTCCATTGTCCCTCCTTCCACCCCCACCCCCACCCCAGAAGTCCTCCCCCTTAAGACCTGTCTAGACGCCTAACTTTAAATGGTACACCACTTTGTAGTAAATGATTTAAGCCGGATTTCAGATCATATACCTGTATTTACAACATTTAAATTACTTTAGAGAAAAAGTGGTAACCAGTAAGCTAATCTAGCTAGAATAGCTAACTCTAACGACCGTCTTTTGTAACTAATGTCCCTTCTTCTCCCATCCCCCATCCCGCCTTCCCCCTGTTCTTCTTCCTTTCTTCCTGCACAGATGTGATCAGTGTGGCCGTTCCTACCGCCACGCCAGCTCTCTCCTCAACCACAAGAACACCCACACCGTCGGCATCTACCACTGCGCCGTGTGCCTGAAGACCTACTCCAACCTGCTCGCCCTGAAGAACCACCGCCGCATCCACTCGGAGACACGGCGCCACCGTTGCCACGACTGCGGGAAAGCCTTCCGTGTTTCCTCCCAGCTCTACAACCACAGACGCGTCCACCAGAAGCAGCGGGAGCTGACCTGCCGGTCCTGCCAACGGGCCTTCCCTACGCATGCCAGCTTCAGGCTACACATGGAAATCACCCACGGCCAGACTCCGCAGCCCCGCCAGCCCCGCCCCCAGCAGCCCCGTCCTGGAGGCTCCCAGGAGCTGGGCTGGGGGTCAGGCCTGGACCTCACTTTAATGCAAGAGCAAGGACTCAACCCCAGCATCATCACCAAAGCCCGAAGTCGCGGCGGCGAGGTGGTCAAGCCTCACGTTTGTGACCAGTGCGGGCGCTCCTATCGCCACGCCAGCTCCCTGCTCAACCACAAGAACAGCCACAAAACCGGGACCTACTTCTGCAACTCCTGCCAGAAGGAGTTTCCCAACCTGATGTCCCTCAAGAACCACCGGCGGATCCACACTGAGCCCAAACGCTACCAGTGCCCTGACTGCGGGAAGTCTTTCCGGGTGTCCACGCAGCTCATCTGCCACCGCCGCATCCACACCAAGGAGAAGCCCTTCTCCTGCCAGCAGTGCGACAAACGCTTCTCCTCCAAGTCCAACCTGAGACACCACATGAAGGTGCACTGGAGCGGCTCGTCGGCGCCCCCCCCTATGGCCATGGGTGCGCCCAACTTCCTGGGTATGCCTGGTGGCCCCTTCATTTAACCTAAGGGATGAGGGTGGGCGGGGTCAGGCCAGAGACAGGGAGGGGGGGGGCCAAGATTTCTGGAGGTGCCATATTGTATCATCACCCTCCTCTTCATCATTTTCCATGTGTGGTTGTAGTGTGTGTGTGTGGACAGAGTGTTTAGACTGATAGACGCACATGCGCAAACACACACACACACACGCACACTTATTCTTGCCTTTACCCACTCGTGAGTCCTGACGTTTCTTCAGGGACATTTTCATGAGGCCCTGGAGCAGAACGGTTCCACACGGACTGACAGCCGCCTGTAGACAGCCGTGATGTAGTTATTAATAGGCTGCATGAACTGCACTACATCGCCTTGCCCCCCCTCCCCCCGCATGTTGCCCTGTGACCTCTGTCACCCTGGAGCCGCCCCCCAAAGCTCTAAACGGTACTGTTTCCAGCTCGTTCAGACTGACGAGTTGACGGACGGAGCTGCTGTGGGCGTCCAGACGAGCGTGACGCTCGTTTCGCTCGTGTCCATTTCAACCCTTGCAGCTGGCGGCTGGTTGTCTGCCCTCATCCCAGTCCCGATGATGTTTGTAGGGTTTCTGTTCGCCATCCTGAAAGCTGCTCTCGTGGCCTTTGGCAGTTTTTAAATCGCATTTTATGAACTTGTTTTCCTCTAAAATGGACGTGCTGAAAAAGTGTAACGTTAACGGTGTAACGTTAGAACCTAAGGACTTCTGGGAGCCTGTAGGACTGAAGAGGTGATGCGTCCATCAGAGGGTCTGGCTTAAATGTGTGTATGTTTGTGTGTGTGTGTCTTACAGCATCAAGATGAGCTTCATTGTCTTGTTTCCCAAACAGATTTAAGTTCACACATTCAGATTCGACAGTAGCAGGAGGATAGCATGTCTCCTGTTGTTAGCTTGTAGCTAGGTGGGGTGGTTAGCATTAGCAGTGCTGCTCTGACACAGCAGCGAAACAAAAAAAAACTTTTTGATTTGATTTTGCTGCACATCTCAGATGAAAAGGTGGATATTGGGTCGGTCATTTCAGTTTCAAAATTTTGACGAGGTATAAAACCTGAAGAACATTATTAAATTCGCCTTTTTAGTAGAACTTAGCGGTACAAAAATGAAAAAGTGTCTTCAGGTTAAATAATATATCATTTAGGGAGGGAGAGGAGGAGGGGGATGATGTCATCTGGTGAGCTAGCTTATGCTACTTTTGTAAATGATGGCAATAATTTGAAAAATTTGACAAAGCATGACAAGACAAATATTTTTTGAATACATTTTTGGTGGGTTTGAGGTCACGACAGACTAATCGTAATCGGCGGGACTCGACCCCCACAGTAGCTGAAGGCTGTGCAGCCTCCATCGACGAGCATTGTGGTGGTTAGCATGGCGGTGGTGTACATGACCTCCAGGTAATGTCGCTTGATACTTACTGTACACAGTTTCATTCCTGTACAGGTTTTTATGGTCTGTCATCTTCACTGCGGTAGATGTGTTTTGCTAACTTAACCCTGATTTCTCTGAAGTTTATAAAAGACAAATTTGTGGAAAAAAAAACTTGGAATCTCAGGAAAAATTAAGAGATTTGAAGCATTAAACTGTCAACAAAAAATCAGATTTCACGAATTTGTGAATTTTCTTGAAGCAACACATGACTCTTTATAAAATGGACAGTTTTTCTTGTGCTATAAAGCATAGCTGGAGTTTGAGGAATTCTGATTTTATTTTATTTCTTACCTATTTCTATTTACAGAACCTCATTCATGAAGAGGTTTTTAGACCGAAGCGTCTGCTCTGCTCCACCGCTGGTTTCTGTTAGTATGAAAACGGATCCATTTAAACAGTTCTAAGTTTCAGCTCTTTTCTACGCACTAACTCTAAGAAGTTCCAAAATAAAACAAAAATATCAGCCTCAAAAATTTAACGCTGGACCAGCGTTGTTTTCCACCGATGCGGTTGAACTACAATCACAACTACCTGATCGGAAACCGAGGAGTTTGATATCGGCTCATTAATCTGCTCCAAAGCGTCGAAACAGAACAATCAGAACTCCACCCGCTGCTCTTGAATCTGTCTGTGTGAACAAACGACGACCTTTGTGGGTTTGTGGCCCTGATCTCCGTCTCACAGGCTGGACAACCGACCAGCTCGCCGTTGCTCCAGGATAAAACGAGGAGAAAAGGAAGTGTAAATTGTCGAACCCGAGCTGATTGAGTTCAGTTTGTATCTTAAGCGTATTCCCCTGTACCTCTTTTATAAGAAGGACAAAAGATCATGTAGTAATGCATTTATTTATATTATTATTAACACTTGTAATGGACAGCGCTAGTCTTAGGATGTGAGTTTAGAGCTGTGTTGATGTATAAAAAAAACAAAAACAAAAAAAAACTACCTGCCTACCCATAATCCCCCTCTTCTCTGGAGACGATAGACTCTTGGCTCTACTGAGACTGAAGGAACCAGCGGACGGATTGTGTCCTTCCACCAGCTGAGGTCGAGCCTCCTCATCCCTTTCTTCCATATTAATCCTCCGTCGAGTTTGACTGAAGCCGCCCGCCTCACTTCCTGTTTCACGAACTCAAAAAGGGACGACTCGGCCATCTTTTTTGATTTGGAGTGCTCACCTTTTTTTTTTTATGGTAACCTCTTATATTTATTGGTGTTATTTTCTGTTCGGAGCCTCTGTGTGTGTGTGTTAAACACAGTTTGTCAGGAGCACTGGTGCTAGTTTTAAAAGAAAAAGTCAAAGCCGTGCAGTGATTGTCAAGTGCTGTAGGAGTCAATGTGATCTAGAACACAGAAATAATAACTGTACATTCTCTATTTTTATTTCCCACCATGTCTGACTTTGGTTTGGAGTGGACACTTTCCCGCCTGCATTTCAAGTAGTTTAGAAAACGACAAATTGTTTGGAACACCTGTAACCCCTCTTTGTTTTAAAGCCTAACCTTTGTTTCCATGCATATATGTAATGCTTAATATACACTTTTATAAACTATGTTTTGATAATTCATTTCTTAACAGAAAAACTTGTCCATATACTATAACCCTTACTGCTGAGTACTGAAAATAAATAGCTGAATATAAAATCCAGTGGAACTTGGTGTTTTCAATCCCTTCTCCAGCAGCAAGAATGAGAAAAGCCGGAAAACATACATCTGCGACTTCAAAACATTCAATACCAATAAAATTTCACATTTCTTCCTGAATGTCCTACTTTAATTTTGCCTGAAATGTTTTTTTCTTGAATTTAGAAATTCTTCTCTGACCAAAATATGCTTTTTGGGTTTTGTGATTTGATCTGTATTGTTTATCACGATATTTTTTTTCTAAATTAGAGACAACACATAATTTCTAAAAAAAAAAAAAGCTCTATGTACTTCACTTAATTTTGCTTTAATCCAAACGTTTTCCCAGAATTTTTAAAATTGTTTTTCCTGCAATTCTATACCTTTTACAGAATTTAATTTTATTTCATGCTAGTTTTCCTGTTTTGTATTTTGTTTTTGTTTTTTTGGACTGAAAACCAACATTTTTGGGAGACAATTTGTGATTTTATTTATAATTTTTGTGCTTTCATGCTCAGATTTCCCTGAAGTTGACCTCTGTCCATCTCCACTAAAGAAATGACTTCTGTTTCTCCTCCATTTGTCTGATGATGATCTCTGGACTGAAGTTTGATAAGATTCTTCGTGACTCTGGCTATTCTTCTGAAATTTACTCTCTAAAACGTGGATTCTCATGAATATCACAGTAGTGTTCTGGTAATATTGTGTGGAAGACATTGTATTTATGTGTAATATCCCATTCAACACAAAGACCATGGTGTCCTCGTATCGATTAGTTGACATGTAATTGATCAATAATGAAAACCCTTAGAACTGTAAATATAAATCAAGACAAGTTGACATTATTTCATGCATTTCATGCTTTTATTTTTTTCTATAAGGAGAACAATCCTCATTTACTATTTTCCTCCTTTGCTGAGTTTTTTCTTTTTATGCCAGTTTATACTTGAACTCCATTTTTTAATGTAACTTAGTTCTAATGTCAACACAGTAAAACGTCACAGGAACTGATGTAGGAGTTTCACAACGCTAACGTCGCTAAAGTAGCATCATTGAGGTCAGTTTATCCACCGTGTGAAACCAGTGGGAGGAAAATCAGACGCGGGACTTCTGAACCTGTAGGTGGTTCTGTTCAAACTTTATTTTAAAAAACCGCTTTTCATACGAAGTGTGTAGCCCCGAAGTGCTTTACATTAAAAAAAAAAGTTTACATAGGAAAAATCCCCCCGTCATCCCCAACACACACAAGCTAGACTAAAAGGTTAAAAGTAGTACTTTAAAAAAATACCAATTCATTTACTGTACTAATACATTAACTCTTAATTCGACTACTACTACTACTACTGTTACAATTAGTACTATTAGTACTACTACCAGCACTACCATTATTACTAATACTACTACTGTTATTACTACTGTTACTACTACTATTATTTCTACTGCTATTATTACTACTACTATTATTACTACTACTGTTACTACTAGTACTATTATTACTACTACTACTGTTGTTACTACTACAGTAATCCCTTGTTACATGCGGTTAATGTGTTCCAGGACCACCCACAAAAAACAGAATTCCGCGATATAGCGACAAACCTTTATAATTCACGGTAATTTAGATCTTTATGAACCCTCCCCGTACTGTTTTTAAACCAGCTTATATCTGTATTACCTTTTCCAACACTCTGATAGATTGTTTAAAGAATTACACAGAATTACTATTATTACTAATACTATTACTACTACTACTTTTACTTCTAGTACTATTTTGCTCCCACAGCTTTCGCTGATACCAAATTACTGCATTCATGCTAACTGTAATTAGCGTTAGCTGAATTAATACATTACCTAAAAGCAACTTTTGGTCCTTGGATCATTCTTTTTATTTATCTTTACATCCTTTTTGCCACTCAGTTTTCTCTAAACCTCTCTTGATTCTGATTGGCTACCGTCAGGTCTGCTGTCTCCTCCTCCTCCTCTTCCTCGTGTTCCACTAGTGTGAAATCGTTTAAATGCTCCATTGGCCCCGGTGAAGCTTCTGGTTTGTATTGTGTCAGCAGCGGCTGTTGTTCCTGTGGATTATGGGATGTCATCCTTGTAATTTGGGTGTAACGTCCCTTTATGGTGGAGTTGTCTGTAAATTTAATCTTTCGGTCACGCAGCTCAAACTCAACAAAGCCTCCTGGGAATCAACAATAATCACTTCCTGGGGACTAAAACCAAACGCTCCTTCATTCACATCTTTGTCCTAAAAGCTGCTTCTTATTTCCACCAACTGAAACCATTAAACCACCAGTTTGTACTGGGAGTAACGGAACTGGCCTTTCCTGTTTCCTGTATGTGAAGGAGATGAAGTTTGGATGGTTTTTATAATGTGAAGTTCCGTTCTCCGCCTGCCCTTCATTGATTCTAAACCCTCTGGTTTTTATCTCCTCTCAGATCTGAGTCCGGTGGGTTCCAGCAGCAGCTCCCGGAGCTTCAGCTGTGGACAATGTGGCCGCTCCTACCGCCACGCCAGCTCCCTGCTCAACCACAAGAACAGCCACAAGACGGGGACCTACTTCTGCAACGCCTGCCAGAAGGAGTTCCCCAACTTGCTGTCCTTCAAGAACCACCGGCGGATCCACACCGAGCCCAAACGCTACCGGTGTTCCGATTGTGGGAAGTCCTTTCGAGTTTCCACAGCGTACATTTGCCATCGCCGCATCCACACCAAGGAGAAACCGTTCCACTGCCAGCAGTGCAACAAACACTTTGTGTCCCGGTCCAACCTGAGGCACCACATGAAGGTGCACTGGAAGTCTCCACCGCTGTCCAGGGGGGCTACATCCGCCTTCCTCACCATCCACTCAAGATCTTTCAGCTAAGCTTCTGACCCGGTCCTGAACTCCCCCCTGTCTCCAACACCAAGACTTTCCCGAACTTCCCTCGTTGTCTTAATGCTTCCTGATGAACCTAAAAACTTAAGGGAAGCTTGGACGTCCGTCCCGTGAGGTTTTGGCAGCGCCATCTTTGACACTCGGACAAACAGCGAATGGCGTTGGAAACTCTTTTGTATGACAGAACGTCACGCTTCCATTGATGATGAGAAGGTAACTGAATCTGATTGGACCACAGGAGCTTTTTGCCCCATTGGACTCTGAAGGTTCCTTTCGTCTCATTGGGTAGGACATCTTTTGGTTGAAAGCATTCCCGTGGATTGTGGGGATTCTTTTTGCTACCTCTTCCTCGATCAGTTCAGTGTCCGGCTCACGTTTCTCCATTGTAGCTGCTCGTTTCGCTTTTCTTAATTATTGGCTGTTGTATCAGGACCTAAAAAGGCGTCGACCAAATTTATATTAACTAAAATTTTGCTACAAATTTTGCATCCCTTGGGGTAACGTGGGAAAAGTTCCCTCAGACGACAATAAAACCTGGACTGTCTCACCTGATGGGACACCTGGTCAAACACAGTTGCTAACGTTAGCATGTCTCACTTCGTCAAAGTTAAAATATATCAAAATGATTGTTTGATAGCCTGAAAATCCATTCCCCTGTAGCAGCTGCAGCCAATGTTAGCATGTCTGTAGCTTTTTTCTGGAGACTTCCGTCCTCCGTTAAACCTTTACGTAACGTTTCAGTCAATTGTGTAATAATTTTATGGTCTGGAATCCGGTTGGAGGTAACTGGACTTGTTTCTCTGTCTTTTAATGTTAGTTTAGCTTTTATGCTAGCATTAGCCTAACCTTACAGTCAGCTGCTGACTTTGTTAATTTTAGTGACATGCTTGTTATTATCCTAAAAGAGTCTCGCATTTTAAACCCGCGTTTGCTTTAAAAGCAATTTATTTGCTTTGAAAGATATTTAAGTTAAACTTAAAGTTGTTCTTCAGCCGCGAACGACAAATTCAGGATCTTCCTTGGAGGGATGTATTTATCAGCGCCGAGGGTAAAAACTTTGATCATGTGTTCTGGGTTGGTCTCGGAGTCTCTTTTTATTGGAATACTGAACTTCTAAAAACTCTTGTGTGGAGAAAGAAGACAAACTCGTCTATTTGGAGGATGAACGGATCAACAGAACCAGGGTTTGAGGTTCTTTCACTGCAGAACGATAAAAATGAGACCCGCCTTTATAAACACAAAGGATTGACGAGATGAGAGACGGAACCTTCTCCCGGAGGATGGAAAACTTGGGACACCCGAAGTTGTTCCTTGAACTCTTAAACGTTGTTCTTCACAGGCAGGTGTCTGGGGGGGCGTGGCCTCATTTCACCTGCGTCTTTACGTCTCACTGACGCAAAAATCTACAAAACATTTTAGATTGTTTTGTGTCCAAGAATCTCATCTCCAAGACAACTTAAAGAAATACACCTTATGTATCATGGAGGTTGTCATAAGTATGAGATGAGAA
Source organism: Antennarius striatus (assembly GCF_040054535.1). NCBI lineage: Eukaryota > Metazoa > Chordata > Actinopteri > Lophiiformes > Antennariidae > Antennarius > Antennarius striatus. The sequence continues at coordinate 1,415,201 of NC_090791.1, forward strand.
AAACATCATCGTCATGACAACTAACCAGTTTTTCATTATTGTACAGCGAATATGAGAAACACATTTATGATACGATTCTGCTCAATCTGAGAACTTTTTTCACCGTGATACGAAACTGTTTCATAATTGTGATCATCATCATCATCATCATCATTCATAACCACGGTTCAATTCCTCATGAGGTCGGAACCAGAACAATTCAGACCCGAGAGCCAGACTCGGTTTGGTGTCTTCAAACGATCCAGATCCTGAAGAAACATGATGCAGGTTTCTGGCGCAGGTTTCGGGGTTCAGACTGTTAGGTGATGCTAGATATTATAACTGTTAGAAACAAGCATTACGTATGACATGAGATCTCATAATCATGAATTTACAAAGGTGAGATTTTGTTTTTCATATCAGAAAAAAAATTCTGAAAAAACTTTTTCGGCGTCCTCAGACACGTGGATTCTACTCGGATGCAAACTTTTGGTTTTGGTCGTGTATACGGGGGGTCAAAGGTCGCGACACATGAGTTACATAAAAAAATGATGGTGATGGTTGTGAGTCAACTTTTACTCAAATGCTGGTTCATGGTGTTTCTCGCTTTTCTCGTCTTTATCTCATTAACGATGAAGAACGGACATTTTTTTCCTCTCAAACATTCATTTCTCATGCGCGATATGTTCACGTCTCAATCTCAGCATTAAGAGATTTGTGTCTAATTCAGTGTCATAATCAGAACAGGTTCATTTAGTGGAATGAAATAGTTTCATTTATATATTTTTTCATAATTATGAGATTCTATAATGAGAAAAATTAAATTCTAAGAAAGAAAAATTTCCAGAATTATTCAAATTTCCCATCTATCTTTGTCAATATTTTGAAAATGAGGATATTTTTTAATTTTATTTTCTCCCACTCGGAAAAATTCAAATCTCATATCTAAAGTCATTTAAGTTAAAAATTTCTGTATTGAATTTTTTTTTTAATGTTTACATGAGAATTAGAAACACGCAAGTTTGAGAAAACCAATATGACAATTTCATTTTTTAAAAAATTTAGCTGCATGTATCTTTGAGAAATGTACTCACGAATCTCTTAATTATGTGAAAATGTTTTCATCGTTGAACTGAGTAAACAAAACGTTATTTAACGTTCATTTTGTAGGAACTGAAACGTGATGTTTGACACCAGGTCGGTATAATCGGTTTGTGAATTTGTTGCTCAGTAACCCGTTGGGGTGTCGGATAGCTCAGTAGGAAGTGATGTGGAAACGTAGTCGTAGATTCTGGTGCCGTTTGGATGATGTGTTGTCGTGTGTATCATAACCTCTGTACGAGTTTTTCTAAACCAAATAACTGTAGATGATTTAATTTGTACTCGTAATAAACTCCTATTAACAAAGGTGTCAACTAGCAAAACTTATTTTAGCTTCTTTAAGGCACTAATTGGGGTCTTAGATAGATAGATAGATAGATAGATATTTTATTAATCCCGGAGGAAATTGCACAAAAAAATTATTTAAAATTATTACATTTATTAAAATTATTAAAATCAAAAATTATTAAAATGTAAATTAATTAATTAAATTAATTATTAAAATTATTAAAATTTAAAATTATTAAAAATTATTATTCCTCAGAACACAGTTTTTAACCAACTACAGAAACAGACATACATCCGATTCCGCTTGCGCTAGCGATGCTAATCTGGAAACCAACAGAGATACACTTCCTGCTTGGGGCGGAGCAACAGGACCTCCAGCCAATAGCCTTGTCAGCTTGTCTTTCTTTGTCCCTCAGTTTCTTCAGGTGTGTTCACTCCATCATGCTATCCAGCCGTCATACAGGTAACTAGCAGTCTACGCTAAATGCTAAACGGCTATGTTTAGCGCTTCTTAAAGGGTTTCTAACTGTGTCTATCAAATATTCATCTGGGTCACTTTTCTTTAAGGTGGGATGTTGACGTCACTCGGCTTCCCCCATTTGCAGTCATCTTTAGTTAGCTAGCGTTAGCTGCTAACAGCTACTAGCAGCTCCAATAGTGATCAGAATGTAATCCATTGTGAAAACGTTGCACCGTTGTTCGCCTCGACGCACAGACGTGGATTTGGTGCCATCGCAGAACTTCTTGTACGTTAGCATTGCTGCTAGCGCTGTTGCTAACATGAGGGTAATGGCGACGCTGCAGCCAAAAGGAGATAAAAAAAAAGACACCAATCAATAAGGAGGGGGGAGTCGACAGGCGTACACTGAACGATCCTTTTCTTTATTCATTTTTTGTTATCATTTCAATATTTGTCTGTCAGGGTTTGTTTTTTTTTAAAGTTTTTATTTTAAATTAAAATTTTGACACACTTATAAAAGACAGCATCTGCATAGAGTTGTCATCTTAAAGATCCATGAAGGGGCGGGGGGGGGGGCGAGAGAGAAAGAAGGGGGTGGGGGGCAGAAATAGGGTAAAGGAAGGTGGGGGGGTAGAGGCAAATGGGTAAAGTAGAGGGGGGAGGGGGGAATACTGGCACGTCACATGAACTAAACAGAACAGCCAACAGCAGTACGAGAGTGGGGGGGGGAGGAAGGGGGGAGATAGGGGACGGGTGGAGAGGGGGTGGGGGGACAGATCGCTTTTACATTACGCTACGCACACATACATACACACAAAATAAACGGGACACAAGTTGCATTTCCGGTCAAAGTTGCGCGCGATGAGCCGACGCTGTCCTTTCCGTCGCTAACCGTTGACGTATTTTCTGGCTTCCTGTCTCCCACCTGCCCCCCTCCCTTGAGACAGCTTCCGGCTCCAATATAGGGGTAGGGGGACGGGGGGTTGAAAGTTGCGTTCGATTTCCGCAGGAGGTCTGAGGTCGCCGGTCGGGCCGCGACGCCTCTGCATGATAAAGAAAGCCCTTGTTTCTCTTTATATTGCGCTCTGATAGCGTAGGCCCGTGTGAGGCTGGGGGGTCGTGGGGGGGGGGGGCCCGACATGAGGTGGCAACTCCGGGGACAACCGCAGTCCGCTAAAGTCTTCGAAGGCATGAAGCTCCTCCTCGCTAACCTGAGCTACTTTTTTAGAAGTCTGACCGTTTGTTTGTCGGTTAAAAAAAACTCCAAATTTCCGTTTTGTGACCTTTGAGCGCCTCGACGCGATTTTTTGAGGAAAAAAAATAATTAAAAAAATCGACGCTAAGACCTCCTGCGGGGAGCGGATGGCAACGAAACGATGGAAGACTGCGGCGGTGTTTTTGAGGTACGTCGGAAACGCGAGACGTGATTTTCCAGCGGCGTTTTGAAGCTAGCGATCTCACCCCGTCTCTCCAGGGTCCGGCTAACGTTAGCCCAAATATGCTAATGGAAATCAGGTCTTTGCGTGATTCCATCCACGGACCCAGATTTTTTTTTCTCACAACGTGGGGTTACGATATTTAGTGCTAACAAACTGTTAGCAGGCTATTCAGGATCTACACTGTTTTAGCAGAATAATTTGGCTAGCTAGCAGTGGGCGAGCGACATAAAGTGAGACAGAGAGAGAGAGAGAGAGAGAAACCCGCTAACAGGGCTTCCAACGTATTCAGGGGGGTATGGCCTGGAAAGCCCTGGAGGCGGAGTTAATTTTCCTAATATGGAGGGAAGCACTTTCATCAGAGGGGCCAGTGGGTGGAGCCTCTGGAACCGGGGTGATGAACGGAGGCGTGGTCTATCTTTTCATGTCTGTCTCGACGGATTCAGACAGAAACGGCGACACCTGAGCGACCAGAAGGTAGAGCAGTGCATCATGGGAGAGGGGCATGTCCTACTACGAGACGGTCATACGTTGGACGGGCTGGTGTCGGAGGCGAGCGTGGCGGACGAGGACACTGGAGGCTACGGTCTCTCTATCTCTCTGTCGGAATAAAAGAAGGCGGGGCAGGGGGGCGGGGCGAAGGCGGGGACCGGAGATGTTAATGAAGGTGTCGAAAAAGGACAGCGGTCGAGCTGCTAGTCAACTTTGACAGGAATAGATATCTCAGTAGATTTATACATAGACATGCAAGTCATTTTTTCTCTCTTTGAAGTTATTTACAATAATTACAGAACACAAAGAATCCAGTTTCAGTTTGACAAAATTGCGAGCATTCAATATTACTATTATTATTTATGATAACATAACTCCGTTTGTACGTCTTTAAATCATTGCTATTATAGAATCGTCGTCTCCCTCTTTGAAAGCTTTGATGTCTGATCGCTTTGTGTGAAGCCTTTGTTTCCTTCTGGGTTTTTGCAAATGTTTTTACTGCATTTTGTTATTTATGGTAATAATAATAACAATAATAATAATAATAATAATAATAATGATAATAAGTGCCTTTCGTACTTCCTATCGACCATGTGGTCTATTTTCAAGTCCCTCCCCCTGACTCATCCCACCCCTCCCGTTAGGGCAAAAAACACTGATACAAACCAAAATACTGTTAGTTATGATGAAGGTCATGTGGGCGGAGCTTCACACAGAACATCAAAAACAACCATGATAAAATAACGCGACAGCAAATCGAAGCCACGACGAAATGAAATGCGGGCGTCATCTGGCGCGGGGCGCCAAAAGCGTTTTGGTTTTTGAAACTAGTTTCAGGAAGACAAAAATCATCGCAGAGGATTTCAACCAATCAGAGGAACTTCTTTGAACTTGGCGTCTGTTGTTGAGATATTTGGAAGACAGACGCCATCGATTTACGGAGCTAATACTTAAATTACTCACACACGAGTCGTGTAATCAGTACGCCAGTCACGCTAGGCTAATGCTAAGTTGATCTTTTGGGTCTTGGTGTTGATCCTAAACCCTCTGGATGATTTTGTTCTGGTGACGCCCCGCGCTGATGACACCAGACAACAGAAGGGCGTGGCTTCACGCACAAGCAGACGTTACACAAACGCGTTGGTGTTTTTTAGCCCAATGTGTGTGACTTCGGTTGACAAGGCTGCAGGAAACACACGCAGGAAAATGCTTACTGTAGGTTTACTGTAGCTAGCTTGCGCTCAAAACGCTATTAGGCTTTTTTTCTGTGCTAGTGCACTAGCACATCCGACTGACGGAGACCAGCATGAGTCAGCTTAATTTGAATCAACGCCGAATTAAAGATAAATAGGTCTAAAGAAATTTTTTAATATTAGCTGACTAATCTTTAGTAGGACTAAACTAGCTAAAGAGCTAACAACTTAGCTGATTAGCATAGTAGCCTTAACTTTTTATGAATCTCCTTCTCTTTCCATTTTTTTTGCGTGAAGCGTTTGGCTAAGCTAACGAGTCCAGCTAGTAATCGTATAGCGACACCGTAGCCATGACAATCATGACTACGAAGCTTTTTTTTTTGATAGCATAATTCACCTGAGCTGTTATCTTTGTTAACATCTGCACGGCTAAAATATGAGCTACTTGAGAAACGCTAGCTAGCTAGCCAAACCTGCCGGGAAGCATGGATCCTGTGGTGTGAACACGAAAATGAGAAAAATGACACTAAAGTAACGTGATTTCACAAAACTGGATGGGAAAAAGCACCACCAGGGCCTCCGTGTTCGCTAACATACAGGTTAACAGGAAGTGGGCGTGGAGGCGACATCTTTGTTGTGACGTGAGCTAGCCTGTGGCTATCTTTGTTGGTTTGATTGGCAGACAGACCAACATGCAGTGAGGGCTGGTGGTGGGCAGGGGGGGCTGTTGAGTTTTCTTCTTATCGTCGTGTAAACTTGACTTGCATTGTGCTCTTTCATATTAGTGGCGAACATTTTGAGAACACATGAGGGGAGGGGGCGAAAAAAGAAAACGCTTTGGCTTGAATTCTACTAAATAACAGTGATCATGGTGTTTTTCGTAAATATGTCTTATCTCTCCCCCCCCGCCTTCCCCTCCCCCCAACACTCGCAATTTTTTAAGTTGTAAAAAAACCCACAAAAAACGGAGAACAAACGGTTGCAACCCGTGGACCTGCGATCGGATGCTTCGCACATCGAGAGAAAGTCGTGCTGCTCCAACACAAAAGCACACATTCACGCATTTATTCACCAATCGTGATTCACTGAAGAGGAAGGGACGCATGCTGCACACACACGCACACACACACACACACACACACACACACACACAAACACACACGCAAGGCCGGGTTGGACGATTATTAACATCTGTGGTGACAATTCCAATCACAAAGACGACAACTGCAAACAAACGGAGACCCGCGGTTCAAACTGTCGCCGCCACCTAGCAGGAGGTTCGGAGGTCGGGGGAGGGGGAGGTTAGCAAACTTTCACAGGATAAACATTTCCACCTTAAAAAAATCCAAATACAAAGAAAGTCACCAAACGTAGGACGTGTTTCATTTAACGGCCACTTGTGTTTGATAAAGAAAAGACGGTTTAAGCGGGGGGCTATTAGCGTAGTTAGCTAACATGCTAACTGAAGTCTGATGAGCGGTAAAGTGCACGACATGGAGGACAGGTTGAGGGTGGGGCACAGAAAACACCATCATGCAAACTCCACAACGCTTTTGCATGCCTTTTTATTATTATTATCATTATCATTATTACACACAATGGGATGGGCGGGGTCTGCCGGGGAAAGGAAGGGGCGGACCCCCGATCCTCAACATCGTCTTTTTGTACGACTAAAAACACAAACGGGGTCAAAGGGAAGACTAAACGACGGACGGAGGAGCGAACACCCGGACAAACGCGCTAACCACCAGATTTATGGACGCCTACGTTTGTCCGCGTTTCCGTTCCCAACGGCAACGTTTGATTGGACGGCCGCCGGACAGGAACAAGAACTTTACAGAAAACACACACACATACGGCAAAGTAACGTCAGTGTGAACAAGCTGGCTGGTGCTACGACGGCATCCTCACATCGCCGATACACGTCTGACCGCCTGACCGCTGCAAGACGACCGCCACGACCGCGACGTCACCGAGACAACCACGGGGATTATGGGATTGATATGAAATTGTGTGGGCCGTAGTTGGTGAACGATGTGCTGTGGCTCCATCAGAGCCAACAAAGACACCAAATCAAATCAACTGATGACTGGAGACGGCGCTAAATGGTTCTGAAGCGACTGACGACGCGATCGAACAAACGTCCATCGGGGTTCGGCGTCGTTGCTAAGCTTTGGTGAACACACAAGTTTTGGTTTTGGGAAGAATAAAAAAAAAACCAACCACCTCCACTTAGCTTAAAACCTGAGGCTAGAAGTCCTCGCCCTTTATTTTATCTAGTGACTACACAGTATTGCCACAACTACAGCTAATGATGCTAACAGCGGTAACGCTGAAGAAAATACGTTAAAAAGCAACGACAACTCCGAAGGTACCCAAGAAAAACCACCGTACTCTTGTGTTGAAATCGTTGGCCGCTCCGGCTTCTATTGTTTGCTAACAATACTTGTCAAACATGATGCTAGCTTGCTGTTTTAAAGCGTGGCTTTCCAGAACAGTAGAGTTGCAGAGCGACTTTGATGTCTTTTTTTTTCCAAAGAACTTTTTCTTGCTTGAACTCCAGAAGCAAATTTGCGACTCAACAGCCCCAAAACTAGAGGCAGAATCTTGACACTGTTAGCCAACATGCTAACACATTTTTCGTCCAAAATAACCCAAGAAAACACTTAAACAAACCGACTTTATTGCTTTGACACCAAGAATAGTGTAGACGGATGAGGAGTTTTTGCTACTCGTCGTGGTCGTTGGTGATTGTGCGAGCGTAGGCCTCAACAGAGGAAGAGCCTCTGAATCACAGAGCCTTTACACAAACGTTACACAACCTAAAGCCACAATACTGACTTCAACACACTCGTGTGTCCAGTTTGGGGGTAACACCCACTTTTTTAAACAGTAACATAACCATGCATGTACAACATTTAGCCTCGAAATGTACAATAAAGTAGCCGATCTGGAGCGCGTTGGGGTTAGCACTAAGACAGACTTCTCATTTCCTGTCAGGACTTTGGGGAAAAAAAGTCGTCAAGTGAAAGTCAATCTGTGTAGCAGTACTGTTAATGCTAATTCTAATGCTAATGCAATCTGATTAAAAATGGTAAGTAAGCAAGTTAACCTAGCTAGCTAGCTGGCTGGCACGGCGTCTATCTCCGATGTCAAGAAGGAACATTAACACACATTCATTCCCTCCCCAACACTGATCCGGACGCGCAAAATGTTCGTTAAAAACTGCAGAAAACTCCGATAATTAGCTTCAACACAATCTAACCCTAATACAAGCTAACGCTATAGCATGCTAACACTAGCACTGGCATGATATGTAACATAGGCAAGTTAAAGGTCTATATGTTTGAGGGGGGGGGGTGAAACATTAAATGCTAATGAGGTGTTCATGCGTGTGCTATGCTGTAAATGTGTGTGTCACATGTTCCAACTTCCATGGAGAAAACTGACCAATAGGAGTGGACTCTCCTGTTTAATAGCACCTGTGCAACTAAAAGGAGGGGGTGGGGGGGGCAGGGTCAATCCATTAACTGATGTCAGGCCGATACATCACAGGACACGTCACGCACACACGGAAACAGCATCACCACGGTAACAACGAAGCAACAAACGTTCCCGAACTGAAACAAAAACAACAACAAAAAAACGCAACAACAGCACCACAACACTCAGGTAACCAGGGCAACCAGCGTCTTCTGATTGTTGTCAAGCCAGTTTGTTCATTTTATTTTTAAATTACTTCACTTCCTTTACGTTTTAATGCGTTCCCTTAATTTTTAAAAAATCTTTCGGAGGAGCAGTGGCGACAGTTCGGAGATGACACCTCTCGATGCTCATTGGTTACCTCGGATGGAGGAGGTGGGACAAGTCGTCTAATCTAAACTGCATAGAAAGACTGCCCCTCCCTCCAGCTTGCTTTAGCCCCTCCCCTCCCTTCCTTCAGCTCCACCTTTCTGACCAAATTTAGTAGGAAACCAGAGACTCCTCCCCCCCGCTCTTTGGTTGGACAGGTGTGACAAGGAGGGGAGACCGTTGTCATGGAAACCTGCCATATTGAAATGACACCCCCTCCCATAAATGTTTTTCCAACCAATGTATGAAATAAAAACCTTTCTCCTGGTTTTTATAAGTGGGGTGTTTGGAAGGCGGGGCTTCGCCCATCGGAGATACTCCATAGGCCGGCTGAGGTGAGTGGGAGGAGCGAGCAACCAATCAAAGCTAGCTGGTCAAAAGGGGCGACGGCCCCTCCCTCCCAGAAACACGGGGGTGTTGATCCTGCAGGACGACGCTCCGGAGGACGGAATAATCCGGGACGCGTTCTGGATTATTCCAGAACCAAACAACCAATCAACAGCTGGGGGGGGCGTGTCCTGCAGGACTCGGTCACCATCGCTGTCCTGAGACGCTCAAAACACAAAAAAAAAAAACAACAAACAGAAAAAAAGGCAAAACCAACGAAGAAGAAAAAGTGATTATTATGGGATGGTAGTTGTTGCTTCATGTGTTCATGTACATCAGTAATAAATACGTTTACTGGTAAATGTTTACGTCAGCTACTCTCTGATGGCGTGTTGTTGTTTTTTTGTGGTTGTTTTTCGAGCCCCACCCACCCCGCGGCGTTTCCTCTTATCTGTGATCTGATTGGTTCCCTTCCTAGTTGATTAGTTATCTGTCTTGCATTTTGTGTTTCAAGTTTTTATGTTGTCGTCGTTGGTGTTTTCTTTTTTTCTCTGCTGGCGGTCGGACGGACGGTCGGTCGGTGTCGGTCAACGCAGCGACAGGAGGCGGAGCTTAGAAGCCCAGCGTGCCGCCGATGGTCGACGCCAGGACCACGCCCAGAATAACGCAGCAGATGATGATCATGATCTTCTTCTGCATGGGGGGGCGATAGGAGAGATGCAGTTTACAAATCTGTCCTCCTGCAATGCATTCTGGGAGCTGTAGTTCTGCAGGCGTACCTTGCGGGCCTGGCTCTGGTATTTGACGGCCTTCTTGGTGTCGGAGACGGCTCGCTCCACGTAGTCGACAGAGTGTTCCACGTTGTACTCAATTCTGTCAATCATCTCTCCCTGAAAGGTCAGAGGTCAAGGCGTGACGCTCGAGCACACACACACGCGTGTCCCGCTGCGCATCACACACACCTGGCTTTCCACGAGCATCGCCATGTCGACGAACATGTCGTGCAGCTCGCGGATGCTGTTTTCCAGCTTGATGATCTCGGTGTGTCGGGTCTCGATCTCGTTCAGGGCCTGTTTGGTCATCTGGGAGTCCATCTTGATCTGAAGACCAGAAAAATGGGCTTAAGAAGGAAAAACAGTCACATAAAGCTAAATATATACAGTGTATATATAAATATATACACACACACAAACATTTATACATAAGTAAACCTCGTCTTCCGTCGTTCCAGGAGACGTAAGTAAAAAAAACCATTCCGATTTCTGTGCTAAACTTTATTAATGAATGTATTTTAATAATATTAGTTATATGAATCAATTGTAATTTAAAAAATGTAATTTTAGATTTTAATATAGTTCAGAAAAAATGTGTCCGTCTCGTCTTCAGCTGCTTTTTCCTCATTGTGGGTCAGGGGGGGTTGCTACAGGCTAATAATATATTTCATGTTTTTATTCTGATTTATTATACAGTAACATGATATTATGTATTTTTAACGGTTTAATAATGATTTTAAAATTTTTGTATTTGTGGAATAAAATGACGTAAACTTTTTATTTTTCCGTTTATCTTTTTCGAAAACCGACGGGGCTCCAAACACCGTGAGCTGAGGTTTACCTGTATCTTTAACTATATTTATTGATCAGTTTGTCTCGTCTCATCCGATTGGCTGGACTGTCTTTGTAGGGCGGAGCCTATAACAGAACAACCCTTTCGTACCCGGATGGGAAGGACAAGTATTGCCTGCATAAATGTGCTTTTATTTTGAAGGTCAGCCCAACCACTTACCTGCTCCCAGAGTAACTTCAGCTTTATTGTCTGGGTTCTGTTGGTTGACATCTATTGGTCAATGGACTGTGACATCACAGGTGGGCGTGGCTTCTGATTTTCAACTACGTGTTAAGTGTTCATGCCACAGCTGAGGTCACATGACTGGCGAATCATGTGACCTCACCATCAATGACCAGTGTGAATGTGAGCTTTTATTTTGAAGGAGCGAATGACAACATGGGGTGACTCCGTCAAAATAAGAGCACCTCAGTGCAGCGTCTGGCACGTCGTTCCCGCCGTCACGTGACAGCGGCCATATTCACTTGATGTTTCAGCGCACCTTGTCGCCATTCCCCATCCCCACAGTTACCGGGGGACGTTATGGGATGCAGAATGGCTCAGGCAGAAGAGACCGCGGTGCGGTGCTTACATCATCGGTGAAGATGGCCAGCTTGCCACTCTCCAACATGTCCTCTAGCTCCTCGTTGGTGGTGGTTCTGCCAGCTGCAGGAAGAAGAGAGAGGAGGTCAGAACACTGGGGGGGTCGCAGGGTCATCACGGGGTCACAGGGTTACCACGGGGTTAGACGGTACTGTAGTTCTACTGTAGTGCTGTTGTAGTCCTGCTGTAGTCCTACTGTATTCCCACTGTAGTCCTGTTGTAGTTTAATTGTAGTCCTACTGTAGTCCTGCTGTAGACCTACTGTAGTCCTGTTGTAGTTTGGTTGTAGTCCTACCTTCGTCCTACCTTCGTCCTACTGTGGTCCTACTGTAGTCATGTCGTAGTTCTACTGTAGTTTTATTGTAGTCCTACTGTAGTCCTGGTGTAGTTTGGTTGTAGTCCTACTGTAGTCTTACTGTAGTCCTGCTGTAGTCCTACTGTAGACCTACTGTAGTCCTGTCGTAGTTTGGTTGTAGTCCTGCTGTAGTTCTGTTGTAGCCCTGTAGTCCGGTTGCAGTCCTGTTGTGTCCTACTGTAGTCGTACTGTGGTCCTACTGTAGTCCTGTTGTAGTCCTACTGTAGTTTTATTGTAGTTGTACTGTAGTCCTGCTGTAGTCGTACTGTAGTCTCGCTGTAGTCCTACTGTAGTCCAGTTGTAGTCTGACTGAAGTTCTACTGTAGTCCTGCTGTAGTCCAGTTGTAGTCCTTTTGTAGTCCTTTTGTAGTCCTTTTGTAGTCCTTTTGTAGTCCTATTGTAGTTTGGCTGTACTCCTACTGTAGTTCTACTGTAGTTCTGTTGTAGTTCTGTTGTAGTCTTAATGCAGTCCTGCTTTAGTCCTACTGTAGTCTGGTTGTAGTACTTTTGTAGTCCTACTGTAGTCTGAATGTAGTCCTACTATAGTCCTGCTGTAGTCCTACTGTAGTCCTATTGTGGTCCTGTTGTACTCACTGATCTCCAGCTGTCTCTGGATGCGGTCCTTGCAGCGGTCGCGGTACTTTGACTGCGTGGTGTTGTATTCAGTCATCACCTCCACAAACTTACGCGACAGCGTCGAGTGCTGTGGACGCCAGACGACACGTCAGCAGCCAATCACAGAGCGGCACCGCAGGTCACATGTCAGCGTGACACAGGTAACGGGACAGGAGGCTCACCTGTGTCTTACGGATCCGGAGGTCCGCCGATGATCTGTTGAGACCCTCCTCCTGCTCGATGCTCTGCTCGATTGCTGCGGAGCACACACACACACACACACACACACACACACACACACACACACACACACACACACACACACACACACACACACACACACACAGAGTTAAAGGTCTGCAATGTTTCTCCTCCTCCTGGTCCTCAGGTGTCCCGTTACCTGGACAACCTGAATGATGTCATCAGACTCCACCCTTGAACATGTGTTCCAGTATCCATGACAACAAGTGCTGTGCAGATCAGCTGATGATATCACCGCACACCTGACCCACCTGTCAACAGCTCATTCACGTTTCCATAAGGTAACGCCCCCTGACCTTCAATCGTCCAATCACATTAGACACATTAGGGCGGAGCTTTACTGGACGTTACCGGTCCTGACCTCCGCTACTTGTGTCCCGGTCTTTTAATCTTTTCATGTTGTTTCATCCGTTTATGTTGTAAATATTTGACAAACCATCAGACTGGTGGGACGTCCCTCACGTATCCCATAATTCCATTTTCTCATCATTTTTTCATCAGCCTCATTTATCATCATCCTCTACACCAGGAACCTCATCTCATTACATTATTAGAACATCCATATGATGGGCGTGGTCACATCTGTTTTTTGCGTCCTATTGGTTGCAAGACTGTTTCACTGCGTGAACCTGGACTATTGTGTCTGTAGTTGTCGGTTCAGGGGAGAGTTAAATTACTGGACTTCTGACCCCAGGCTGGATCAAATCTATGCTGGAGGGAGAGGTGCATTGTGGGTGATGTAGGCAGGGTGTGAAGGAAACTGAAGGACGTAGCTGCAATGAGACCAGCTGCCTCTAGAGGGCGCCAGCTTCGCTTCAGCGCTTCAGGTGAGAGCAAAGCATCACATCTGATGATAAAGAGTGTGTGTGTGTGGGTGTGTGTGTGCATGTGTGTGTGTGTGTGTTTGGGTACCATGGTAACTGGCCACAGGTCTGCCCTGGTGTCATGTGACGTGATGTTGTTTCATCTCCAGCCACTGATGACATGAAATGGTTATATAATATTTTCCACTGTGTGTGTGTGTGTTAGTGTGTGTGTGTGTTAGTGTGTGTCTCTCCCCTGGATCCTCGATGACTCAGCAAGATCACACATCCCTGACGGTGTGTGTGTGTGTTTTATCTTCTGAGCCTTACTTAAACATTAATAGAAATATTAAATTCTCTCTGACATGAACACCTGAGGTCACATGACCGGTCACACGGCCTCCCTGTTGACCAAAACACACCAGCAACAGAAGGGACCAGACCCCAAATGTGACAGTACGTGAGGGGGCGTGGCTGGATGGACCACACCTCGCTTTGGGCATGAAACCACGCCCACCAGTGTGTGACCCGGTCCAATCAGACGTGACGATGACTTTTCAAGAACATGAAGCTGCTGTCAGAGCGGTACAGTAGACCTGCAGTGTGTGTGTGTGTGTGTGTGTGTGTGTGTGTGTGTGTGTGTGTGTGTGTGTGTGTGTGTGTGTGTGTGTGTGTGTGTGTGTGTGTGTGTGAGAGAGAGAGAGAGACAGGACAATAACACTTAGGCCTTGTGGGGTTTCTAATTATAGCATCATCTCCACCATTCACTGCAAAACCTGTGTGTGTGTGTGTGTGTGTGTGTGTGTGTGTGTGTGTGTGTGTGTGTGTGTGTGTGTGTGTGTGTGTGTGTGTGTGTGTGTGTGTGTGTGTGTGTGTGTGTGTGTGTGTGTGTGTGTGTGTGTGTGTGTGTGGTCAAACCTCTGGCTGTTCACATTAAAACAGCGATGCCCTTGAACCTTCAGCATCAACCGACAGCGTGTGTGAGTGTGTGTGAGTGTGTGTGTGTGTGTGTGTGTGAGTGCGTGTGTGTGTGTGAGTGTGTGTGTGTGTGTACGTGTGTGTGTGTGAGTGTGTGTGTGTGTGTGTGTGAGTGTGTGTGTGTGTGTGTGTGTGTGTGTGTGTGAGTGTGTGTGTGTGTGTGTGTGTGTGTGAGTGTGTGTGTGTGTGTGTGTGTGTGTGTGTGTGTGTGTGTGTGTGTGTGTGATTTCCCTCTGATAAATCGTCGCCAGTGTTTCTGTTTATCTTCTTCTTCTGTGGTGAAGGTCGACTGGACATTCAAATGAACGACGGGAAACACGGCGGGTGGGCGGGGCTTGTCTGTTCACGGCGTCTCATACGTCATGTGTCGTGTCTCTAAGGGGCGGGGCTTATCATTATCAGCCGACGCCTCCAAGAATGACCATTAATAATAGATGGTCTTCCCATCCTCCCCTATCTGACCTTCATCTCGAGCCTTATCATCATCCTCACTGATGCTAGATGCTAACGCTACTAGTCGCTAAGATAGCAGGAGAAAAGTTTCATACACACACACACACACACACACATCGCTGACTCATCACGCCAGCTGAGCTGACTGCTGGAGACAAAGCGATGCTGATGTCGGCGGTCCTACCTTTTAATTTTGAACGAACTTTATTGGCTGTCTTCTTGATGTCAGCTGTGAGGTCCTCCAACTCCTGCTTGGTCTCTGCAGAGAAACAAATGCATTGTTAGCTGTTAGCTGGTTGACATGATTAGCGCCGCGCGACGCCGCTAAACGCTGCTAGCCAACGTTTCTGAGACGTCAGGTCGTCGTCATAGCGACACAAACATTTGGTTTACACAAATTCGGTTTATTTATCTTGCTAGCGCCTCAAGCTGGACACAGGTTGTGAAGGAGATAGCACCTGGTACAAACGCCGCCCTCCAGTGGACGGGAGGGTTTATGGCGTCAAGACTGGAGCTCACTGGATATCGTTTATAAATGGCTTCTTGTTTGTCGTTTTTGTAATTTTTTTGTTTTTTATTTTTTATTTTTGTGGATTCTATTAAATGAGTCGATCCCGCTCGAAAGCTGAAAACTGAACATGGCGGGAAAAATAATGGTCAGCAGAGAAGAAGAGAAGTCGCCGTTTGATAATGTGTCCTCAGAAACGGTAACATCTCATCATGTCAGCCATGTCGGAGAAGTGTGTGTGTGTGTGTGTGTGTGTGTGTGTGTGTGTGTGTGTGTGTGTGTGTGTGTGTGTGATGGCTGCAGCAGTACAGTCAGATTTATGAGTGCTGCAGTGCCGCTCGGCTGCTCGGTTCTACCTCTGACTCACGCTGTTCTCTGTCTGACCGCCTCACTTCCCTCTGCTAGCATATATTAGCATGTGATGCTAAAGCCAAACAATGAATAACGTGTATTTATTTAACTTTGGTCACGTTTCCCGTTGTTGTGTGGACAATAGAAGAGTTTTCAGCTTTCATTGATTTTGAATTGTCACAACTGAATGATTGTCTCAAATAAAGATAAAAAAAAACTGTTTCACCGCGTGAACCTGGACTGTTTCACTGTGTGAACCTGGACTGTTTCACTGTGTGAACCTGGACTGTTTCACTGCGTGAACCTGGACTGTTTCACTGTGTGAACCTGGACTGTTTCACTGTGTGAACCTGGACTGTTTCACCGCGTGAACCTGGACTGTTTCACTGCGTGAACCTGGACTATTTCACTGTGTGTCCCTGGAGTTAAACTGCTGGAGGGAGATCATTGCAGATGATTTCATCAACATGCTCATTGATGACTGCGATTGGCTGCATCTCTGGCCCCACCCACCACAGGTTTTCATTAGGATGATTATTTAACTCAATTCTGAATCTAATCTTTTACTTTTATTTTGAAACATCTCAATTTTCTTTTGTCATAAATTCCTGTATTTTCAAACTCCAACGAATTTATTATTAATAAAAAAAATCTGAGTTGGCTGCTGGTCAGATTCACTCCCTGGATTGACCAATCAGAGCAGGAGTTTGACCTACGATGTGAGGAAGAGTATCATCGCCTCTGTAGTTTGGCTCCCACTACAACTCCCATCATGCATTATTCAGGCAGAGACGCTGGGATGCCTTTTGTGTGGCGGTGAGATGGAGCTGACCTAGAACCGAGAGAGGAAGAAAGAAAGCGACGTGTTGTCACCAGAGGGAGGAGGAGTGTCGCCTCCGCTTAGCGTGACGCCATGTTTATCCGTCCCGTTCAGACGCCATGAGAACGTCACTACATCCCAGCTCATCCAATCAGAACGCTTCTGCTTAAAGCCAACAGCCAATCAGATCTCAGCGTCTCTTTAACGGTTAGAATACGTGGAATGACATAGATTTTTTGTCGTTGGACACTCACTTTAGCCGTTAGCATCCTGTTCAACCAGAGGAACGTGTTCAGGCAGCATGCAACAGACGATGAAGAGGACGAGGAAGATGAAAAGACAAAAAGGAGGGAAATCGAAAAAGGAAAGGATGGAAAAGAAAAACAGAAAAAAAACACATCATCATGCAGCGACAGAACAGACAACAAACATTAGCAGAGATGCTAATCAAACAGGAAGTGGCGAAAAGAAGTCAAAGACGCTAATGACACGTTTAACCTCTGAACCTGGATCCTGCTCTCTGATTGGTCGAGATTTTGAGCTCCTTTTGGTCTTTATATGAATGCAAACCAGTAATGCTAGCTGTAAGCCTTAGCTTAGCTTTTAGCGTTGTCTTAGGAAATGGAATAAATGCTAAAAAATGGCTCCAACTATCAGAGGTTGCTATGGTTACCTCTGCTAACGGACGTCAATTCAGCATTCCTATTGGTGCTGAGAATGTAAACAGGATAAAGACACGCCCCCTGGGTTCTAGTTCTACGCAGCAGTTGTCAGAACGGTTAGCAAAGCTAATGCTACTGTTAGCAACTACGGAAGCTAATGTGGCATCGACCTAATCTGTTAGCTACTAACTAAGTAGCGCACACCGCGGCGCTGCTTTAATTTAAATTAAAAGGTGAAGAAACAAAGGGGCGGGGCTTCAAGTGACGGATGTATTCCGTGTCCAATCAGAGCCTGAGGGGCCCCGGGGTCTGAGGCGGTTTTCAGCTTCTGACAGCTCGGACTCGTGGTGACACTGACTCCTTTCTGCTGAGTCACAGATTGGGTGGGGGGGAGGGAGGGGCAGAAATGCCTCGTTTACCCCGACATGTCAGGAAGAGGCGGCGGCGGCGGCGCCAAGCTCACACCAGCTTCCTGTTGATTCTTGATTGGTGGGAGGTTTGTCCGATGTTGACCGCACCTTGAACGCCAACGCGGATGCTAACCTTAAAGTTAGCGTTAGCCACCAGCTGTGACTCGCACACTTTAGCATGTTGGGCTAAACGCAGAGTTTTGTAACAAAGAGACGAGTAGAATAACAGTTATAGAAAATAATAATAATAATACCAATAATAATAATAATAATAATAATAATATATAATAATTATAATAATAATATCAATAATAATAATAAAATAATAATAATAATAATAATAATAATAAAATAATAATAATACCAATAATAATAACAATGATGACATGATAATAATAGAAAATAATCATAAATGATGATGATGATGATGATGATGATGATGATGATGATGACAACACGTCTTACTCTCGTCGGGGTTGGGCGCGGCCAGGATGGCGCTGTGTTGCTTCTTCACCTGCTCCACGTCCTCCGACAGCTTCTCTATACATCCTCTGATCTCCTCAACCTGAAACACACACACACACACACACACACCGCCGTGGTGATGTCATCGCCATGACAACGTCACAGTGACTCATGGAGGTCTGGACCAGAACCCGACTCACCTGCTCAAAGAACTCGTCCATGAAGTGGTCCCGGTCCACCTGCACCACCTCCTCGTCATCGTCGCTGTCCTTAGCCTGCAGGCAGAAGACCATTCACACGTCAAGGACGGAACCAGAACCAGAACCAGGATCAGGACCAGAACCAGTATCAGGACCAGAACCAGGACCAGCACCAGGACCAGGACCAGTATCAGGACCAGAACGAGGACCAGGATCAGAACCAGGACCCGGATCAGGACCAGGACCAGTATCAGGACCAGAACGAGGACCAGGATCAGAACCAGGACCAGGATCAGGATCAGGACCAGAACCAGGTACAGTATCAAGACCAGAACCAGGATCAGGACCATAACCATAACCAGGACCAGAACCAGGACCAGGACCAGGACCAGGATCAGTATCAGAATCAGGATCAGAATCAGTATCAGTATCAGGACCAGGACCAAGACCAGGATCAGGATCAGGACCAGGACCAGGACCAGGACCAAGACCAGGACCAGGACCAGAACCAGGACCAGGATCAGGATCAGGATCAGGATCAGGACCAGAACCAAGACTAGGAACAGAACCAGGATCAGGACCAGAAACAGGATCTGTATCAGTATCAGTATTAAGACCAGGACCAGGATCAGAACCAGGATCAGGACCAGGATCAGAACCAGAACCTGAACCATGATCAGAGCCAGGATTAGAACAAAGTTTAGGACCAGAACTAAGACCAGGAACAGAACCAGGATCAGCACCAGAAAAACGAGCAGAACCAGGACCAGAACCACAATCAGACCAAAACCAGGACCAGAACCAGGATCAGGAATAAAACCAGAAATAGAACCAGAAGTAGGATCAAGACCAGGACCAGGAGCAGAACCAAGATCACATATCTAGAACTTAATGTTTGGTGTCCAACCAGAAGTTTACAATCAATCAATCAATCAATCAATCAATCAATCAATCAATCAATCAATCAATCAATCAATCATAATCACTCCAGTGTTTTAACACGGATATAAAGAGAATTAAAAAAAAGAAGAAAGACGAGGAAGAGATGCTACACAACAACAACAACAACAACAACAACAACAACAACAACAACAACAACAACAACTAACTATAACGATGATGAAGATGATGATCAATGTTTATTGATAAACCATCCCTCCTGTCTTCCTGTCTATATGTTTGTGCCCCCCCACCCCTCCTTTCACCTCAACCCCCCCAACAACCCTCACCCCTCCTCCCCCCTTGTTGGATTTCCTCCAGATTTTTCCCAGCAGCCCTTGCTTCGCTGCAGGCGTCCATCGCCGTGGAGACAGCGTGTCTCCTGACAGCTGATTGTCTAACAGAGACGTCTCATTGTTACAAAGCTTATCTGCTCAAACCAGAGTGTTGTCATTGTGTTTGTTACCCATGATGCTCGGCGGCACACAGACCTGTTAAGATGATAAACCCAACAGAACCCTCCAGACCCCGATCGCTGACCTCTGACCTCCACACCCTGATCGCTGACCTCTGAACTTTGATTGTTAACAACGGCTGATCGTTTGTAGTTTCAGGCGAACCACTAAAAACCAAAACTGGAAAATAAGTCACGTTTGAAGACGAGGAAGACGAGGCCGCTGTGTGTGTGTGTGTGTGTGTGTGTGTGTGTGTGTGTGTGTGTGTGTGTGTGTGTGTGTGTGACAGAGGCTGAAGTGACCGACAGGTCCCTGAAGGCATCACGACGCCGCCTGTGGGGGCGGGGCTCAGAGGGCTCCTCTGTCTGGATGTGACTGCGGACGGCGGCTTGACCTTCAGAGGACGAGCTCATCTCACTCCACATAGGCCCAAACCCTCCTGCATTACCCACAATGCATTTCTGCATCATGTGACCACACCTTCAACAGCAACAAAACACCTATGTATCAGAGCCTTCACCATCACAGCAGCCAATCAGAGCCCTCTACTACCACAGCATCCAATCAGAACCTGCTATTATTAAAGCAGCCAATCATAGCCCTCTATCATCACAGCAGCTAATCAGAGCAATTCAATCCAAACAGTTTGAGACTCAAATGGTTAAAATAATAGTTTTATTATTATTTATTTATTAATTATTATTATTAATAATTATAAAAATTCACTGTGAACTTTTACTATTCGTGTATTTTTGTTATTAAATATTTACATATTGATGCAGGTCATTCATTCTGTCGTTTATTAGGTGCTGTCTCTTTAAAAGAGGCGTGTCCTGTGAGGCCATGTGACCACAGTGACCAGTAGGGAAGCGGTTTCTCTGTACTCAGGTTGAACCCGGTCTGTCGGTGAGTCTTTGTGCTTCAGTGTTTGTTTGTTTGTTTTATATTCCTTCCTGTTGACGTCTGTGTTGTTGTGTTTACATGTTTGTTGTTGTTAGTTGTTGACGATGTTGTGACGCTTTGCTTCAGTAAAATCAAACACTTTAGCTGCTGATAAACAAACTTAAAGTTGATGAAACAGGAAGTGAACATGAGATGTGACATCACCGCCCGTTGTTTGTTTTCCTCAGTTTTACAAACTTTTGTTTGGGTTTGAATTGCGTGCTGTACTTCCTGTTTTGTTGCTGGGCATCATGGGAGCTGTAGTTTCTGTTGTTGAGAGACTGATGACACCCCTCACATAGGCTTGATGATGAATTATTTTATATTTTGCGTATGAAATTTAAATTTAGTGTATGTCATGTCTCATCCACCACATGCAGACGATTTGTGACGCTATTTCATGAAATGTGTGATAAGTTCTATATTATTTTGATTAATATTGTGATGTCTGTGCAGGAGTGAAAATTGTGTTCCTCAAGTTTTCCAGGTTTATTGCCTGCTTCTTCCTCTATTTCTACTGTTACTTCCACTATTTCTACTACTACTTCCTCTATTTCTACCATTACTTCCACTATTTCAACTGTTACTTTAACTGTTTCTACATCTTTTTTCTCTATTTCTACAGTTACTTCCACTATTTCTACAGCTACTTCCTCTATTTCTACTGCTACTTCCTCTATTTCTAAAGCTACTTCCTCTATTTTTACTGCTGCTTCCACCATTTCTACAGTTACTTCCTCTATTTCTACTGCTACTTCCTCTATTTCTAAAGCTACTTCCTCTATTTCTACTATTACTTCCACTATTTCTACTGCTACTTCCTCTATTTTTACTGCTACTTTCTCCATTTCTACACCTACTTCCTCTACTTCTACAGCTACTTACTCTATTTCTACCATTACTTCCACTATTTCAACTGTTACTTTGACTATTTCTACAGTTACTTCCTCTATTTCTACTGCTATTTCCTCTATTTCTAAAGCTACTTTCTCTATTTCTACTATTACTTCCTCTGTTTCTACTGCTACTTCCTCTATTTCTACAGCTACTTCCACTATTTCTACTGCTACTTCCTCTATTTTCACTGCTGCTTCCTCTATTCCTACAGCTACTTCCGCTATTCCTACAGCTACTTCCTCTATTTCTACTGCTACTTCCTCTATTTCTACTGTTACTTCCACTATTTCTACTGTTATTTCCACTATTTCCACTGCTGTTCCCTCTATTTATACTGTTGTTTCACTATTCTGCTGCTTCATCCCCTGTTTCTACTGCTATTTTCTCTATTTCCTCTTCCTCTGTTTCTACTACTTCCACTCTTTTTGCTTCTGATTCTATCAAACGTGTTACATTGAGAAAAAGAAAATAAAGTAGAATACTTTTGGTTACCCTTTCTGTTGGGTAAAAAAACAATAATAACAATAGTTATAATAATAATTATAATAATTATAATAATATTACATTTAACGGGGAACAGAGGCAGAGATCCAGATTGGATAAATCTTTACCTGCAGGAGGTCAAAGGTCAGGCCTGCTAGCGGTAATGGACGCCGTCTCATGAATAATTAACGAGCCTGAAGTCAGAACTGAACCTGATCCACTTCCTCCTCCCGTCCAACTCTGCTTTACAGCATCTGAATATTTCAAAGCTTTGCGACACTTGCTCTGCTTTCTGATTGGCTGTGCCTCCGATGATGTCACACACTTGTGACGACCTTCACATGATGGCGACACTGACAGTTAACACATCGCGATGCATTGACCCATGAATGTTTGATCGCTTTGCGCTGCATCGCCCCACGCCGGACGAGATTAAAGGTTCTAGTCCCGCGGGGGTTGCCGTGGCGACGCCTGGACGCCCCCCAACGACCCTTCCTGTTCATCCTTTGGCAAAATCGACATCCGACAGAACATCCTGAGACGCCGACGCCCCATAAAATCCATCATCAGCCTTCAACACGCCTCCGTCACGTGATCACGTGTTTCAACCAATCGGGTACGAGCGTGACTTCAGTTCAATGCAGCTGGTTTAAAGTGTTGTCCTGCAGACACGGTGTAAATAAAGTTGTCCGTACTGAATGTGTGAACGTGAGAACACAGATGTGCACACGCGTGTTCATGCTTAACGTGAGCGAGTGAACACGGATGGCCTGCAGCGCTGCAGGGGGGGAGGGGGATGGGTGAGGCGAAAGGGGGGAGGGGCTTACTGAGGGGGGAGGGGGGGTCGATGCTGAAGACACGAGGAAGTAAAATTTAAAAATAAACGAGGAAATGAATTCAAACCGAATGAATCAGATGTTTAAACAGCTTTAAAGCCATTTGTTTGTTTGTTTGTTTGTTTGTTTGTTTGTTTACTCTGACTTGCTGTTTATTGTTTTTCTGTTGGGTTTGTTTATTTTCTTTATTTTCTCTCTTCATCCTCGCGTCGATCGTTGCTCCGTTTTATTGCTTCTCTTCTTCCTTTTAGTGACCTTGATAATTCGACCGTCTATGACCCCACCAGGCCCCGCCCCCCGCGCGCTCTGATTGGCTAAGACTCTCAGGCATCTCCTCTCTTTCATTTCTCGTCTTCCTTCAATTCTTCCAAATAAATGACTCC
This sequence comes from Antennarius striatus, assembly GCF_040054535.1. Classification (NCBI taxonomy): domain Eukaryota; kingdom Metazoa; phylum Chordata; class Actinopteri; order Lophiiformes; family Antennariidae; genus Antennarius; species Antennarius striatus. The sequence continues at coordinate 1,438,353 of NC_090791.1, forward strand.
CTTCTTTTTGGTTGACGTCCCTCCATCTGTACCCCCGCCCCCACCCCCGCTGCCATGCAGACTTAAATCAGGTCGTTGACCTCAGGTGCCACAGTGTGTGTGTGTGTGTGTGTGTGTGTGTGTGTGTGTGCAGTAAACCATGCCAGCAATGAGCTGTGTTTACCCACAATCCATTGGGAACTCTGGCTCTACCCAGAGTCCATCTGTGCTCTGTGTGTGACCACTGTGTGTGTGTGTGTGTGTGTGTGTGTTTTCTTTCTCATCTTTTTTTTTTATTTAAACAGTAAATTTGTTTTTTATTGAAAAAAATAGTTTTAAGAATTATTTTGACAAAATCCTAAAAAAATAAATAAAATAATTTTACTTTTAAAAAAATTTCCCAAAAGTGTCAGACAAATTTTCAGACCCTGGGTCACACTGGATCCTCTCCTAGCTGATTACGGATCCGAGGCGGGGTACACCCTGGATGAGACGCCAGCACACACACTCACACCTAAACACCGTCTACAAGGAAACATTGGAGCTGCATGAAGCCACACAGACACTCCACACACACGGGATTCAAACCCACAACCTTCTGGCTGTGAGGCAACAACACTACCCACTGCACCACCCTGGAGAAATATTTATTACACATAAAGTGTTTTTAATACTAATAGAATTCCTTTTAATACAAGGTGTGTATAATAAGTTTAGAAAAACTTATTAATTAATCAAATTAATTTTAAAAAAATTAAAAATTGTCAAACTTTACAAAAAAACTGCAGAATAATCATAAAGTTTTAATTCTAGACCGACAGAAGGTAGAGGTGTGTGTGTGTGTGTGTGTGTGTGTGTGTGTGTGTGTGTGTGTGTTCTGTCTTGGATTCAACTTGAATAAAAACCTTCCGTAATAATAAAATGTAGAGGATAGAAGAGTCAGAATGAAAGACGAGTGACACGAAACCGCACACACACACACACACACACACACACACACACACACACACACACACACACACACACACACACACACACACACACACACACACACACACACACTCACTGATGAGTCGCTAGAGGGACAAACAAATAAAGAGATGGAAGAAAAGAAAGAGAAGCTTTTATTTGGGGGGGTGGAGGGGGGGTCAGGAGGAGGAAGGCTCAAAGCCGACCCACTTCCACTACAAACCCGACCCCCCCCCCCCCCGCTTGACCCTGAACATGTGACCCCCGGAGAACATGGAGAACGTCCTGCGTTGAGTTAATACTGGACACAAATGTCCCTCAACACCAGAACCTGAAGGCAAACCCGGTTCCACTTCCTGTTCCCCTGTGGGGGGGTCGTGTTCCACCCGGTTCCACTTCCTGTTCCCCTGAGGGGGGGTCGTGTTCCACCAGTGATCGTGACCCACATCTCGTTCTTCCCTTTCTTGACGCGGAACGGCTTCTATATTTAAATCAGTCAACAGTAGAATCAATGGAGACCTGTGGGAATTCAGGCAGGGCCCCGCCCTCGTTTTTAACCAATCCCTGAGCAGCAGGTGGGGGCGGGGCTTGTGGTGCGATGGAAACGTCTTTACTGATGACAATCATCGAGGTCCTAAAGACTACATTACCCATGATTCCCACCAGCTGTTGTTACCAAGACTCACAGTAGGAAGTCTGCCCCGCCCCCTGTGACAGGGGGGGGGGCTGTCTGATGGAGGCGGAGCTTCAGCCTTTTAACACCTCAATTTAATCTAATAACCTGGAATCACTTTGGCTCAGGACTATTTTTACAGCCCCTCCCCCTACAGTTTGCCCCCCCCACAGACCCGGGTGGGGGGGGGGTCAAAGCCCCTCCTCCATCAGACAATTTGCCCCCCCCCAGCACCTCCTCCACTGGATCTGCAGGACCAACAAACGGAGCAGAAAGAGAACGGACCCAGAACCCGAGAAATGTTCAGTCAGTCTCCAGGTGGTTTAAGGACTACATTACCCAAGATCCTCGGAGGCTGAGGGTCAAGCCCATGAAGTCTAGAACCGGAACCAGCGGTTCCACCTGAATCACTTCCTGTCTAGGTGACGGCCAGAAACCAGGAAACCAAACGTTCTCCTTCCTGACGGCGTGACTCGAGTTTTCCTGTCAAACCTGTGACATCATCACAACATCATCATGACATCATCGCCCCGCCTCCCATTGGCAGGCGCGTCCAATCAGAGACAGGGACGAACCTGATCGGTGATCAACAAACCCAAAAACCCATAAAACCAACCCAAACAGGTTCCCACGCCGCGAGTCATCAGCACACCGTGAGTCATCAGCATGCCGCGCTCTGATTGGTCGACGTAAGAAAGTCACGTTTAGCGGGCGACGGGCGAGGATGAGGATGAGGATATTTGCTCTGTTACAAGGCTGCTCAGTGAGCTGTGGATGGGGGAGGGGCACATCTATAATACATCACACACACACACACACACACACACACACACACACACGAGAGTAGGAACAATTTCAGGGCCGTTAAATGGAGATGCTGCCATAAATCACATGACCAGTCTCTCACTGACCAATCTACTGACACACACACACACACACACACACACACACACACACACACACACACACACACACACACACACAGAGGATTGTCCTCAGTCAGCAGATTACTGTGGGTTCAATATTACGTAGGAGTGTGTGTCTGTACGTCTATCTTTACGGGGAACGGTCGCCCACACACACACACACACACACACACACACACACACACACACACACACACACACACACACACACACACACACACACACACACACACAGGAATGTATTCTTGTATTTGACGTGAATTTTTGGAATATTTAAGTTATTTATAGAATTTAGCTGGCGACTCATCTAGGGTGTACCCTGCCTCTGGCCCCGTATTCAGCTGTGATTGGCTCCAGTATATCATGTGACCTGTATTTCGGATGAGAGGCTGAAGACGAGACGATCGTAATGAGAAATATTAAGACTTTGAACCAACGAATGAAATTTGGACTTTCTTTACTTCAGGAAACAGGAAGTGATGTCACGAGTCACGACACATTTATTTAACACTTTGTTTCACCAACACAGCGAGCATTTAGCATCTAGGCTAATACTATCCCACAGCAGACATCAGTTCAATCTTATACTTGTACCCTCTCTAGCGGACATGCCCTCCATGCATGTCGGGTTTAACTAAACCGGATTAAAGTCAGGCTAACGTGAACTCAGGAGCTAGAGGCGTGTTCTGATTAGATAGTCGGACCAGAACCGAATCGGAGCGCCTGAAGCGCGCTGAACGGCGTTCAGCTTCCATGGCGGCCGCAGAAACACGTCGCAATGGAAACAGGAAACAGGAAATGCCTCTTGATGAAACAGGAAACAGGAAACGGGAATAAAAAGCAGGTCGACACTAGCCCGCAGTCACGGACGCTTCGCCCTTGACTCGGCTGGAGGATGGCCTCTGGCACACACACACACACACACACACACACACACACACACCAGTTAGCTATCGTTAGCATCAAGCTCGTAGCTGTTGGAGCGAACACCAATTAGCTGTTTAGAGTATAAACATCTTCACGTAAGGAGCGGCTAACGCTAGCTAGCATCCGGGTTCCTCACGGCTCTGCCCTGTCATGCTAACCATGCTAACTAGCTAAGCTGCATGACGCTAGTTCTCACCACTTCCATCTGACAGACGACAACGGTCAGAGACGGAACCTGAACGCACCGCGAGCGCCGGGTGGCTTTAATGTGAAAAGCGTTGCATTCAAGGTGCCCTTGAGTCAGTCGAGACGGTAGCAGGTGTGTGTGTGTGTGTGTGTGTGTGTGTGTGTGTGTGTGTGTGTGTGTGTGTGTGTGTGTGTGTGTGTGTGTGTGTGTGTGTGTGACAAACAAACCTCCAGAGGACAAACCAAAGCGATGGTTAAAACACTGAACTTCATTTCCTGATTAAAGAAAAAAACCTAATTAAAGCAGATTTAATAAAAAAGTTTGAAAATTTGATTTCAAACTCATATTTTTAATGTTTTAAACTAAAACTGAGTTCCTCACGGAAATGAGCGGCGAGAGGGGGCGGGGCTCAGACGACAGGAAGTATATCAGCTGGGAATCGCCATGGGTAATGGATCAATAACAACCACTAGAGGGCAGCACCATGCCTGCACTATCCAAAGAAGAAGACGAACCATCAGTGCCGCCGTTGAACACGGGTCACGTATGAACAGATTCTGACATGCAAAAAAACCCGCCCACGGGTTTAGCTCCTAATTAGCATGTTGCTAAGGAAGTTCAGCGGCTAACGCTGGTAAAAACGTTAAGCTAACATCATGAAGGTGGTGAAAAGGCAGTCGTCACAAGGAGCTGATAGCATGTTTTTTGATTGATAAATTGATACATGTTGATTGATTGATTGATTGATGATGCCATGATGATGTCATGAAGGCATGACGTGTCAGACTAGAAGAATCTGATACAACGATGGATGGATGGATGGATGATGGAAGGATGGATGATAGACAGATGGATGAATGATAGATGATGGATGAATGATGGATGAATGATGGATGAATGATGGATGGATGATGGATGGATGGATGGATGGCTAATGGATGGATGGATGACAGACAGATGGATGGATAGATGATGGATGATGGGTGGATGAATGATGGATGGATGATGGATGATGGGTGGATGGATGATGGACAGATGGATGGATGGATGGATGATGGATGGATAATGGATGCATGGATGATGGATGGATGATGGACAGATGGATGAATGATGGATGGATGGATGATGGATGGATGGATAATGGCTGGATGGATGATGGATATATGATGGACAGATGAATGGATGATGAATGGATGGATGATGGATGGATGATGGATGGATGGATAATGGATGGATGGATGGATGATGGACAGATGGATGAATGATGGATGGATGGATGATGGATGGATGATGGATGGATGGATGGATGGATGATGGATGGATGAATGATGAATGGATGGATGATGGACAGACGGATGGATGATGAATGGATGGATGATGAATGGATGGATGATGGATGGATGACGGACAGATGGATGGATGATGACAGGAGGAACAGGAAGTGAGGACGGAGGAGTGGATGACGATGGAGCGATCCAGAGAAGAAAGAAGAGAAATAATGGAGAAAAGATGGAGGAGAGGAAGAACAGATGATAGAAGAATAGATGGATGGACTAGAGGTTAGAGGATCGATTATGGATCAATTATATATCAATTATAGATTGATTATAGATGGATTATAGGAAGCGTGTGAAGAATCTGTTCAACATTGGAGGCGAAACTTCCCACCAGACTCAAACTCCTCACGCTGCATTCACTTGTCAGAGCTCAGTGTCAGACAAACGTACTTCAGTTTAAAACCAAAGTTAGTCAGAGGAGGAGGAGGAGGAGGAGGAGGAGCCGGGGGTGGACGAGGATGAGGGGGAGGAGGAGGCGTCACCGTGACGATGACGTCAGATCAGCAGGGTGACGTGATCCAACATGGCCGACAGGAAACCATTCATGAACTTCTATGAAGTAACGAGGGATGAAGGGATGAAGGGATGAAGGGATGAAGGGATGAAGGGATGAAGGGATGAAGGGATGAGAGGGAAAGAGAAGAGTCACGGATGGAGGGGTGAGGGACGTCAGAGGTGGAGGTAGAGACGGAGGAGGAGAAGGGATGTGAAAGAAGAATAGAAGAATGTGATGATGGAGATGATAAGAGAAAGATGGATGGATGAAAGGATAAAAGGATGGATGGATGAAAGGATGGATGGATGAAAGGATGGATGGATGGATGGATGGATGGAGAGAAAGAAAAGAGAAAGAAAATGGTGGGAAATATAAAAAAGTTGAAGGAGAAGACAAGAAGAATGACAGAAATGAAGTGATGATCGAAGGATGGAGGAATGGAGGGATGATGGAGGGATGATGGAGGGATGATGGAGGGATGATGGAGGGATGATGGAGGGATGATGGAGGGATGATGGAGGAGAAGATGGAGGGATGATGGAGGGATGATGGAGGAGATGATGGAGGGATGATGGAGGGATGGAGGTGCAGAGAGGGAAGAAGGGAGGAGGAGGAGGAGGAGAGGAAGAAGCAGATGAAATAAAAACGGAGACGATGGATGAGAGGAATGGCTGTATGGATGGATGGATGGATGGATGGATGGAGGGATGGATGGAGGGATGGATGGAGGGATGGATGGAGGGATGGATGGAGGGATGGATGGAGGGACAGCAGTGCGGTAAAACTCGACACGTTCATCCACTGATCAACTGATCAGGTATTGATCCGATGGATGGATGGATGATAGATGAGTGTTCTGTGACTCGAACCCTGTTGAACCCCGGGGGGGGGAATGGGGGTGGCGGAGCTGCTGCAGAGTTTGAGCAGCTGATGTGACCCCCCCCCCCACATTACCCACCCCCCCTCCTAAAAAAATCCCCCACAACCCGCGCAAAAACCGCCTCCATCAGCTGTTCGCCGCTCCTCTCACCGCACGCGTCAAACCGCCCAGCCTCACACGATGCGGAGCCGCGGTCATAAAATGGGTGAGGCTTCGGCACAATGGGGGGGGGTCCCCCACCCCACGCGAACCCCCCCCCACACACACATCCACCCCCCACCCTTTTCATCATCGCCACAACTGGAGAAGCGCAGAAAACGAGCAGATAAAGCTTCATCCGTCCTGCCGCGTATCGATCCGCTCTCCGCCTGATTTGCCGCTGCCGCGCCGCCGCCGCCGCCGCCGCCGCACGCGGTTCTATCAGGGAGGAGGCGCGCTGCGGCCTGAGCAAAAAAAAAAAATTCACTGCATTTTGGTTCCTCCTCCTCCTCCTCCTCCTCCTTCATCAGGTCATCCAAGCACGCATGCATGGGCAACAAATTAGCATGGATGGGAGCAGCTTCATTTTTTTTCCCATCATGCATGCGGCGCCGCACGAGGATGGAAAAGCCTGAGCAGGGCCTCTGCGTATAAACGCGCCGCGCCGCGCATCGCCTGGTAGAATTCAGAGAGGCGGCAAAGAGGCGGCGAGATGGCGGCCAGTCCGTCCCCGCACGCCGGTGCTTACCCCCCCGCCCCCCCCCCAACAGACCGAACACCCTCTAGGCTCGTGCGCGTCGAATCGGCGCACATCTGCGGGTTTTTATTCTGCCGCGCCGCGCCGCTGCGCTCGCGGCGGAGAGGCGGCGGCGCGGCGGCGGCGGCGAGGAGGCCGCGCGGCAGCTGCCGCTGCAGAAGAGAGGAGCGGAAAGAGGAGCGGAAAGAGGAGCGGAAAGAGGAGCGGAAAGAGGAGAAAAACGGGGCTTACGCTTCGCAGTTCCGCCGTACGGTCCTTCATGATGTCGCCGCGCCGAGCTGGCTGCTAGAGAATCGGCCCTGGTCCGGGGGGGGAGGGGGGCAGCACCGCGTCCTTCGTCGTTTTGCGCTCCGAGATTCCCAACGCGATTTTTTTCTCTCCTCGATGTTCTTTAGTTCCAGAGATGGAGGGAGGACCAGCGCGGTGTGACGCGTCTCCGCCTTCTGCCGCTCCTCTTCCTCTCCTCTTCTTCTTCGTCGGGATGTTTAGTTGGGGGGGGGTTTAGGGGTTGGGGGGTGGGGGTGAAAGCCTCCTCCTCTGCTTTCTGCTCGTCTGTTTCGGCCTCCTCGTCGCTCCGCGGCGTCCTCCTCTTCCTCCTGCGGTCGCAGTGTGGCCCCGCAGCCCGGCAGGAAGAGACACCGAGAGAGAGAGTGGGGGAGGGAGGGAGGGCGAGGAGGGGGAGGGGGGAGGGGAGGGAGGGGAGGGAGTGTGGTACTGATGCTGCAGAAAAAGAGAGAGGAGGGAGGGAGGAGAAGGGGGGGGGGGGACGATGCGGAGGGGATGGAGAGCCAGCGCGCAGGCGTCAACTCTCTGCCCCCCTCCCTCCTTCATCTCTACCTGCTGACTCTCCCCTCCCCCATCTTCCCTTCCCCCTCCCCTCCCTCCCCCCCTGTGGCTTCAGGTGAATGAGGATGGGGGGGGGGGTGAAGGGGAGGAGGGACAAGCTGTTCATTCTAGCCTTATATGGGAAGGGGGGAGGGAGGGGGGTCAAGGGGGGGTATGTTTAATTAAAAAATCAAAATAAAAAAATTAAAGTTCTTTTTTGATAATTTAGTTCAATTTCTATTCAATTTGAATTGATTTAAAATTTAAATGAATTATCTAAAATAATTCAGCTGTTCTATCGTTTTTTTTAGTTCATCATTTTTGTTTTTTCATGAAAAATAAAATAATATTTATAAATTAACAATAAAAACATCAGACATGATGTCATTTCCTGTCAGGTGACGTTTGTTAATCAGCAAAACCTTTCTGGAGTCAGAGCTAAAACCATTAGCACTTAGTTTGGTATGCTTAAAAACCTATATGAGTGAAGCTACATGCTAGCATAACGACGACCCTCTTCTGTGATGTCATCGCCATGACAACGCCACGCTGCGTGGGGATTCTTGTCCAGAACCATCAGCATCCTCAGAAGCTGCTGATGGAGATCTAGAACCTGATTGGATGAAGTTGAACATGTGACCATTACAGCTGCTGTCTGCTTTCCTTCATCAGCTCCAGGTTCAAATGGAGCTGATTGGCTGGAGGTCCTGTTGCTCCGCCCTAAACAGGAAGTGTAGGTCTGTTAGCTTCCAGATGAGCGTCGCTAGCAGCAGCACAGATTGAACGAGTTTATGTCACCATGATGGAAGAGGAGGAAAAACTGAAGAGACTTTTGGACACGTTAGCTCCTCTCCTCTAATGATGATGTCAGCACTCTAATCATGATGTCACCACTCTAATCATGATGTCAGCACCTTAAAGGAACCCAGCATGAAATCATTGAAGATGATAGATTTTTACTGTATTCCAAGTCATGATCACTATGGACACCAGAGCTCCTCCTGCTATGAGTCCTCCTGTGACTGCTCCTGCTGGGACTCCTCCTGTTGGGACTCCTCCTGCTGTAACTCCTCCTGCTATGACTCCTCCTGCTGCAACTTCTCCTACTGTGACTCCTCCTACTATGACTCCTCCTGCCGTGACTCCTCCTACTGTGACTCCTCCTACTATGACTCCTTCTGCTGGGACTCCTCCTGCTGGGACTCCTCCTGCTATGACTCCTCCTGCTGTGACTCTCCTGCTATGACTCCTCCTGCTTTGACTCCTCCTGCTGTGACTCCTCCTGCTATGACTCCTCCTGCTGTGACTCTCCTGCTATGACTCCTCCTGCTTTGACTCCTCCTTCTGTGACTCCTCCAGCTATGACTCCTCCTGCTGTGACTCCTTCTTCTATGAATCCTCCTGATATAACTCCTCCGGCCATGACTCCTCCTGCTATGACTCCTTCTGTGACTCCTCCTGCCAGCAGGTGGCAGCATCATCAGCGCTGCAGCAGCTCCTCCTTTGTTGACCTGCAAGTGGCGCCAGTTTAAGACTTAAAAATAATGTGTGTGTGTGTGTGTGTGTGTGTGTGTGTGTGTGTGTGTGTGTGTGTGTGTGTGTGTGTGTGTGTGTGTGTGTGTGTGTGTGTGTGTGTGTGTGTGAAGAGAACACACACAATTAAGGTGAAGTGAACTAAACCAGTCAACTCAGCTGTTGTGTGTATTTGGTCCTCACTGGTTGCCATCCTGCTGCTACTGCTGTGACACTCACACACACACTCACACTCACACACACTCACACACACACACACACACACACACACACACACACACACACACACACACACACACAGTGTGTCTAGACCAAACACTACAGGAAACGGATTGATCTCACGGGGCTCGTTTGGTTTTCCTTCTTTATTTCCTTCCTTCTCTCACTTCCTCTTTCTAAACTTCTTTTAAGTCGTTCGTCTTTTTGTTCTTGGATTCAAACTTTATTGACAAAAACCTGAATTCATCAAACTGGAGAGAAAACAAAACAGAACAAGAAAAACACTTCAGGAATGTCATCAGACTGAGTGTGTGACATCATTGTGTGACATCATTGTGTGACATCATTGTGTGACATCATTTTGTGAGTGGCTGGAAACTAGAAATTATACTAAAAAAATTACTCGCCTAGGATAAAAGCAATACAAATTTAAATATAAATTTAGAATTTAAAATTTGTTTGATTTTAGATGCAAAATTTTAGAATTTATTGAAATAATAAACTAAAATGTGAACTTTTCCTTTTTAATAATCTATTTTTCCCTCTTAATTTTTTTAATCTTCTCTTTTTTTCATCCCTCTCTTCTTGCCTCTTCCGCCCCCTGCAGGTTGACTTTAGTCCTGCAGCTGATGGAGCCTTTCACCTTGGGCTGAGGTTGAAGGGCAGGAGAGGAAACTGTGTGTGTGTGTGTGTGTGTGTGTGTGTGTGTGTGTGTGTGTGTGTGTGTGTGTGTGTGTGTGTGTGTGTGTGTGTGTGTGTGTGTGTGTGTGTGTGTGTGTGTGTGTGTGTGTGTGTGAAGAAACGCTAATGCACCTGGAAGCTGTAGCTGTCTTGCAGGAAGTCAATACTGTTACCGTACCTTTCAAAATAAAAGACCAAAATTGCAAAAACAATTTAATTACAAATAAAAGTTTCCTATTTCCGTTTCCTGTTGGCTGTGAGATGTTTGAATCATTTAATCTCAGCTTTAAGGCTACAATCGTGATTGGCTGTTGGCGACCAATCGCCGGGGGCCGTTAACAGCTAACATTAGCATTCCACCATTTCCTGGCTAATATTGCAGTTTGACAGACAACAAACCGCAGCATCAATTCAATTATCAACGCTTTTATTTATATTTTTTTATGAATGTTTATAAATGTGAAACAAACGCTGATGTAAGCTAACTGTGCTACAGTTAGCTTTTAGCCACCGCCTTGCGAACATGATAGGAATGATTGGCTGATCGACGTCCATTGATGACATCAGATATATTCCTGTTTTCTGAATCTGTTTCTCATCCCTCTCCTCTTCCTCTCGTCCGATCCGTTCGATTCCCTCGCCATTCGACCCCGTGACCCCGAGCGTCCGCTGAAATCTGCAGTTCTCCCCTCCAACGCTCTGCAGCGTCATGGCGTGTCGCGTTCAATGACAATCAGCCGTGTGGACGCTCCCAGAATGCCGGAGCCGGAGGGGAGGCTTCAGAGCGACTGCAGTCAAATAAAGCGAATAAAGCTTCTTCTGTCTTCTCACGAATTCCGCGCTTCTACCCCTGAAGCCACGTTTAAAAACTGCTGCATCTTTTTTTTGTGAGTTTGAGTCTGATGTGGCTTCAGTCCAAACATCTGGACCCCAAAACAGCTGGAGGTCAGGAAATAAATCGCATTCTTGATGCAGCGGGTTGAAATGTGTGGCGTCAGGAACGCCGCCAGGAATCCGAACGCCTCCTTTGTGTCGGGCGATGTTGTTGTCAGCGCACATCCGCTGCCGACAGGTGTGTTTGGCCTCGTCTTTCAGCGAGTCTTCGCAGGTAGAGACAGGCTGTCAGCCTGCAGGCGACAACCGAGGGATTACAGTGCACAGCGAACCGCCTCACCTCTTCTTCTTCTTTTTCACAAGGAGTCGTTAAATCCATCCGTGAAACTGATGTATGCAAATGAGACATGTGCACACGCCTCCACAAGGGCGTGGCCACAGGTGAGCACAGGTGAGCCCTGAAGGCACAGGAACGCAAAACCGTTGAATTCCAACCCCTCAAACCGCAACCGAGAGGCGCAGATGCTAAGCTATGTAGCGTTAGCACTTCGGAGAGCGATGATGTTCTTGAGGAGGTGAGGGTGAAGAGGATGAAGAGGAGTGGGGGGCGTCGCCCTCACACCTGGTCGGTTGTCGCGGTCGCCGGAGGGACGCCGTCCAATCTGACTTGCGCCAACTTGCAGCTACTACCAGGTGACTGCGGCCTGAAATGTGGCCTTCTGGGTAATCAGTAAATTGTGGGTTTGTTGCAGGAACAGAGAGAAACAACGACTCGCTGCTGCAGACGCAGCAAACCAGGAAGGAAGTGAATTCCAAAACGAGCTCAACCGTGGGTTGGTGGTGGAATCCTTTGGAGCGCTACGATGCTAACAAGTAGGACTCAAGTCACGTCACTCAGTGGGAAACAAAACGTTTGCACCCGAGGGCGAATGTTCAACACTAATTTAAGGTAGCACCTGTCAACAGTGAAGTTAATGCTAGCATGTCACACCTGAGGAAACACCCGGACAAACACCAATCAGAGCCCAGAGTGGCAGAAAGAAACATTTTTGACAGCCTGAAGAAAGCAGAACTGATAACAGGTGGCAGGTGCCGCTAAAGCTAGCACATTTGCAGCTGCTACAACTAAAGCTAGCATATGTGCAATAATTCCAGCTACTTAAAGCACACCTGCGATGCTAATGCTATCACATATGATGCTGAAACAGCTGCTAGCACATCTGCAGCGCTAATGCTAGCACATTTACAGCTGTTGCAACTAATGTTTGCACGTCTGCTGCTGCAACTACTTATAGCACATCTGCAATACTAATGCTAGCATATCTGCTACTGCTGCAACTACTACTAATCTATGGTTGCAACTAATGCTAGCACACCTGCAGTTGATATCATTATTGTTATCACAGTTGCAAATAATGCTAGCATATCCGCTGCTGCTGCAACTAGCAAATCTGCTACCACTAATGCTAGCATATCTGCACCTGTTGCAATTAATTTTAGCACCTTAGCAACTGCTACAGCTGATGCTAGGACATCTGCTGCCACTAATGCTAGCACATCTGCAGCTGCTAATGCTAGCACATCTGCAGCTGCTGCAACTAATGTTAGCACATTTGCAGTTGTTATCACTTATGCTAGCACATCTGGAGCTACTAATGCTAGCACATCTGGAGCTACTAATGCTAGCACATCTGCAGCTGCTAATGCTAGCACATCTGCTGCTGTTGCAACTAACGTTAACACATTTGCAGTTGTTATCACTAATGCTAGCACACCATGCTAATACTTCTTTAGCACAGCGCGGCTCATCTGGTCCTGGCCCTTCTCTGCGTCCCATTGGTCACCGTGGCTGAGCTGATATCAGGTGTGGGAGGGGCGAGGCAGACGGCGGTCCATCACGTGTAAACGTGAAGTAAACTCTTCATTTCTGGGAAACTGATGGACTTTATTTTGTCATGTTTCCACTTTATTGTTTGACGTTTCCGTCAGAAAAGTTCTCCATGATGTTTTTGTGGCGTCACGTTCATTCCTGGAGGATTTACTCCTGTCCAAACATCAAAACCCTCGTCTGCCTTCATCTGAGTCCGACCAAAACGTTTCCACATTTATGAGGTTTCCTTCAGGCGCCATGTGTTTTTCCTCGGCATCAATCCTGATCCACCCAGCCTGTTAAAAACAAGCGCTCCTAAAGAAGCCTTTGTGTCCAAGGCAGGGCAATAAAATGTGTGTAGGAGCAGCCTATAGGACGAACCGCAGCAGCGGGCCTATAAGAGCACACAAACCCCATAAAACCGAACGGGGCCCCTCTGCAGCGGGACGACCCAAAAACTCAGAGGAGCTTCAAGGTTAGAAGCAGGAAAGTCAGAAACAGCAGCAGAGGAAACGTGACCGAAGATCCAAGATTCACAAAAAAACAAAACAAAAACAGGAATAACTTATAGATTATCAACTTTATTCATGTGAATGTGAGAAAAAGGTCCATTTTCCATAATTAAAAATAAAAAAAAATAAGATGCTTGGTGAAAGAAATGGAGAGTTGTGTTTGAATGTATTGAAATTATTACAAATCCTTTAGGGCTCAGAATTGAATAATTAAACTAAATAAATACATTTCCTGTTGTGTCAATAAGGATCAATATGTTTGCTGAGGGATTAAAATGTTAAACACATATAGATTAGATCTATTTTAAAGTTGAGCAGATAAAAGTTATTTTATGACAGGGCTGATAAAAAGCACATGAAAGTGGGGCATAAAAAGAGACACCCCCTGCCCCCCCCCACTTCACCACCACCCATGACGTAACAGCGCTTCATTCACATGTGACACCCGCACCGACCACCCTCCGGTCCTGCGGCCGCAGCCGGACCTCCAGGCCGCCTCACGGCTTCCCTCAGGCGGCCACAGAGGGGGCGGAGGCCCCGCTGAAGGTGGGCGTGTCTCCCACCAGCTGCGGCTCCTCACAACAAAAGGGACAAAAAGCTTGATCCGCTGCGAACGCTGGCTCCGCCCCCTCCCGCTGACGTCACCGGCCTTCTCCTTGCCGTACCACCCGGGAGAAACGCGCGCGCCCCATTTAGGGGGGCGTGTCGCCGTGCTGCGGCATGGCTTCAATCACAAGCCGGGTCGAAGGCTCCGCCCAGCCGCCGACACGTTACGATACCGCCGGTGACGTCACGCGAATTAATGAGACAGACTTTGAGTCTAATCACAAACACTGCAGCTTTAATCCGTTAATCCGTTAATAAAGGTTCATTATTACTCCAGCAAACCGCGGTGGGACATTCATTAAGTCATTAAATCTCTCTTTGAAGACAGGGTGAAACAGTTTTCAACCATTTTTTCCCACAATTTCTCATCCACACCCTGTTTGAGGCACTAAATAAATATTTTATGTCATTTAGATGTAGTCCCTTGTGACGACAGGCTCCTGTTTTCGCGGTAGTAGCTGCGGTGTGTCGTAGCTCCGCCCTCACGCGGAGGAACCACCGACACTTCTTCTGTCTCAATCCAAAATGGCGCCTCTGCCTCTGCGCGAGCTCCGGCGAGCACGGATCCGCGCGCGCGAGCCGACACATGTGGGCGGGGGGAAAAAGCGGCTGCGCCTCTACTCGGGTGTTTCCGGCAGAGTCTCCGAAGGGGCTGGACAGGCGCGCGCGAGGCGAGCAAGACGGAGAGAGAACATCAGCCGGAGGGGAGCGACGACAGCACAGCCGCCGGAACATCCGCGCCACCGGGGGCCCAGTTGAAGCCAGCGTTCCGCCGGGGAGACGCGGCCTGGGGCTCGGCTACAGAAGTATGAGAGAGCCCTCTCGGCAGAGGGGCGACAACATGAACGGGGCCGTGTACATCTCGTTTTTCCAGGGCCAGCTGGAGTCCGTGCTGGAGCAGGTCGTTCAGCTCGCCGTCCAGGAAATCAGCCAGTCGGTGGGGACCAGCCTGAACGCGCTGCTGCTGGAGACGGCCGGCAAGGAGCAGGAAAACCGCCGGCTGAGGCTGCAGCTCCAGACGCGGGAGAACCCGGGCAGAGCCGCCGCCGCGGATGGCGGTGGAGGCTCACCGGCGGCCGGTAAGAGCAAAGCCGGGAAGGCGGCGGGGGACGAGAACCCGGAGCGGCAGCAGCAGCGTTTCCACGCCCCCGGAGGAGGGCAGGGCGCCGGCGTGCCCACCGACACGCGCCGCCTGGAGCAGAGGGGACGCGTCGTGGGTAAGAACCCCCCCCATACACCTCGACCCACCCCCACGTTATACAACACGTATATTTACACGCAGGATCCTCCCTTCCAGTCCCCGCGTGTTGCGCACGCGGACGCATGTTGCGTAACCGTTGCGGTCCGTTTTGGGACGTTTCCGCGTAAAACGAGGCCCCCTCAGGTAATAAACCCAAAGATTCATGGCTCCTCTTGACACGAGGAGGACAAAGACGCCTCAGTGTGGAGACACGGGACCGGCAGTGGCATCCTGATGGGGGGGTGGGGTGGGTAGGGTAGGGGGTGTGTGGGGGTGGGGGATGAGGAAGAGTCGTGGGGCAACTTTGACCCCAGAGGTGAGGCTGAATGTGGAGACCCAAACCGGAATGGAAAATCAGGACTGACAAGCCCCGCAGGTCTGTAAATACCACATCTGTCTGTCAGGTCGGGTCACGTGACGCCCCCCCCCCACCCCAATTCCATCTGACAGAACAGGTTCATGTGGAAACCCCCACCCCCCCCAAAAAAGGCGCCAACGTTATAACGAAAACGCGCTTTTCCACCAGCGCGTGGGGATTTACGGCCTTCCTTTGACATGTCCTCTTCAGGAACTGTGTGTGTGTGTGGGGGTGTCTTTGGTGCAGGGCGGAGGGACGGGACGGGAGGAGGAGGAGTGGGTGGGTGAGTTGGTGAGGGGCGGGGGGCACCGGGACAAAGAAGCAACAGACTGCAGGAGACGGGGTTCCAGTCCCACGTGGTTTTTGGCGAATCCCCAGCGAGGAGCGAATCGGGGATGGGGGGGTGGGTTACGGTTGTCAAGGCGCGTTAGTCGTCAACCGACGGGTGGAAGTTCACGCATCGGGGGGGGGGGGGGGGGGGGGCAGGAGGGTCCGCGGCGCTCCTTTTCCTTGTGGGGGGTGGGGGTGGTGGTGGGCGAGGCCATTTTGTTTGCCACTGAAGGGAAAGGTCACCGCCGGAGTCATCCTCGCTGGATGCCGTTGAACCCCCCCCCACCTTTAAACCCGACCAGAACGCTTCCAGTACGAAGGTTTGTAGGTTTGGTTCGGCTGGGATGCTAATCGGCCGCCGCCGCCACCACCTCCTCAATCAGCACCTATAGGATATTAGTCCTCATGTTTGTTTGTTTGTTTGTGATTTTGGCAAATAAATAAACAGAAAACAAACAAGCAGGTGAACTGATGCGACGTAAACAAACAAACATGATTGTGACTAAACATTATTTACACCATTTCAAGAGTAAATCTCACGTCTGTCCACCAGTCTGTTTGTGTTTACGGCAGAAAAGGATTAAAAATAGTCAGATTGAGGATATTTATTGTTGCTATTGGCAACAAAGTGATGGTGATTTGTGATTGGGCGCTGAAAATTGCAGTCATAAACCGAAAATACGCATTTGTTATATATTTATAACGTCAAGGTTTACATTGTTTTGTTGTGATGGCGGAATTTTAAAAAAGTTGAATCGATTTTTAACGTTGAGGGTTTTTTTTTTTAGCGATCTGGGTTTCATTTTTTTATTGTGTTCTAGAGGGCGTGGCCGAGGCGTAACCGCGACGAATCGTCGTGACAACGTACCCCTTTCAAATTTTATTGTCGTATTTGAAGTAAAAGATTTTTTCAATTAACTTTTAAGCTGAGTTTAAATCGACTCGTAAAATAAAATAATAAAAAGCGTGAGGTTAAAATTTCTGTTGAATTTAATTTCATAAAAAATAAGTAAAATTTAATGTAAAATCTGGAAACATTTAAACATTATTGATACTTAATGACTAAGCAGTCGAACACAAAGGTTGTGCTGAGTCGTGAACTGGCGTCTCCACGGCGACCTGACTCAACATGGCTTCCTCTTCCCTTCAGGATACGAGTCGTGTCGTAAACTCCAACATGGCGGCGCTCGTCTGACGGACGCTCGCCGTCCCCCAAAGGTCGGAGTGGCGTGTTTTTAGTGTGGGATTTGCGACCCTTCATTTTGACAGACGGGCTGAAACACCAACAGGATGTTTGTTTTTTTATTGATCCAACTGAACTGATTATTGGAAAGAAACGTATATTTCTGAAGCTCAGAATTTGTTCATTCACTCAGACCGACATTCTGTTGAGTCACATTATTAATCGCTGAGTAATTGCTTGTCGTTTCAAATTTATAAGCGGCTGCCTCTCATTGGTCCGTCAGAGCAGAGCATTTATTGGCTGCTGGTTTGTTTAGTGGTTGAACTGGGATCAGATTTATGTCAGTTGTGGCATTGTGGGCGGGGCTAAAGGGGCCCGACCACACCCACTTGTACTATGAGGCAATAAAGCCATAAATTTAACTTTTAAAATGAATTTAAAGATGAGATGAAACGATTGTTGAGTCGGCTTCCATGAAGCGTCAGTCATGTGATGTCTGGACCAATCACAGCAGGTCTGTGCTGTCCAATCATAACGTAGAGATACATCCTGTTACATCAGTGATGTCATTGTAGGCGTCATGGCAGTCGTTTGTCTGTGATTGGATGATGAGGAGCTCCAGGACTTCATATGGTCTGCAGACCGCCGCTAACTCCTGCTAGCTGCTAACCGCTGCTAGCTGCTGCTAGCTGGTGATTCATTATCAGTTGATCACACACCAGTCAGGTCAACCAATCACGTTGCCCCGTTCTGACCTACTGCCTCGATGCCTCTGGCGTTGTCACGGATATGCTGTTCGACACTGCGACCGTCTGTCTGTGTCCCAGCGGTGAGACGACACAGGCTCCGCCCCCGTCCCCCTCCCCCCCGTGTTAGATCTGAGTCGTGTTCACCAACATCTGCAGGATGCAGGAAGTTCGCCAATCGTCACGGCAACGTTAGTGAGGCGCTGCGTTCGCTGCCCCTCCGACACCGGAGTGATGAAACCAAACGTGTTGATCAATACTCAATAATCAGTTTGTGATCAAACGGTGTGATCAGTGGACAGCAGCTCGTTAGAGGATGGAGGAGAACCGTCGTCTAGGAAACGCATCAGCATCAGCTTCACACACACAGCTGTTTGTCTGGGTGTGTGTGATCACTGCAGCAGCAGCACACACACACGTAAACACACGCACGTAAACACATGCACGTAAACACACACCTAAAAACAAAACACATGTAAACACACACACACACACACACGTAAACAATGCACACAAACACACACACGTAAACACACACCTAAAAACAAAAACACATGTAAACACACACACTCATGTAAACAATACACACAGACAAACAAACACACGTAAAAACACACACACAGATGTAAACACATAAACACA
This sequence comes from Antennarius striatus, assembly GCF_040054535.1. Taxonomy (NCBI): domain Eukaryota; kingdom Metazoa; phylum Chordata; class Actinopteri; order Lophiiformes; family Antennariidae; genus Antennarius; species Antennarius striatus. Next base: position 1,457,042 of record NC_090791.1, read on the forward strand.
CACACACACACACACACACATAAAAACACACACACACAGACGTAAACACACACACACACACTCATGCAGAGACACGTGACACACTGCGCTCACGCCTGCATGCACACGTTTGTTCACTCAGTCGCAAACACACAGCTGACACGCAACCCCCCCCCACCCCCAGAAAACCAGGCCGCCGTCTCAGACAGGAGAGGACGTCAGGACAGGCGATGACATCACAGCGGCAACGGCCAATCAGAACGCTTTTATTCTGATAGGAATTTTGAAACGTTTGAGTTCGTAGAGGGATCGAGTCATGTGACCAACATTAAGACCGGATGAGAACAACAACAACAACAATAATATAAATAAATATTATTATTATTATTATTAACAGTCAGGCTGAAACTAAGTGAAGACACTGAAATTAATGAGATGTAGCCGTTGGATGATTTGACCTTTGACCCCTGGAGACAGTCGTCTTTGCTCTTGGGGCGTTGTCTAACCCCTCCCCCCTGTCTACAGATGTACACTTCCTGTTCAGGGCGGAGCATCAGGACCTCCAGCCAATCAGCTCCATTTGAACCTGGAGCTGATGAAGGAAAGCAGAACGGAGCTTTAATGATCACATGATTAACTTCATCCAATCAGATTCTAGATCTATCAGCAGCCTCTCAGGATGCTGAAGGCTCAGAATCTGGTGCTGGGGGGTCACGGGGGGGGTGTCCCTCAGACCGTGAGATAATGGCGTCTGGACACCTTGAGGTCAGAGGTCGCTCTGTTTCGGGGAGGGGGCGGGTTCACATCCACACAAAGCGACACCTCGGACCCCCCCCTGTCTGCAACGCCACCAGGGACAAAGGCTGGACAACAGAGGGGCGGGGCCACAACGGCGTAGACCAATCCCTGTCGTTCAGAGTAAACCACCTCTCATTAACCCCAACGTGTGGCGGCTGACTCCTCCCCCCGAGGCGCCACAGCATCTGTCCAAAGCAGCGTCTGGGGGTGTGTCTCACGCTGATGACATCATCGGACCAAAGGTCACACCCTCAACGCTTCCGTTTGCAGCGTCTTCTGTTTGAGACCAGCTCGTCTTGGTGGCGTAGGAGGCGTGGCCTCTCTGGGCGCACCGTCGCCCATATATGGTGCTGCCGTTGACTCGAAAATCTCTCGGTCCTCCAGCGGCGTGCCGGGCTTCTGACAGGACACGTCTGACCGTTGGGTCCCTAGTATTGGTTCTGTCGGTAGGGAACCGGGTACTGCGTGGTTCTTTGAGTCTTCTATTGTTCTTGATGATGATGATGACCCCCCCTGCCGCCCCCCCCCCACAGAGCAGCTGAAGGTCGTCATGGAGCAGGTGTTGGACTTCGCCGTCCGCGAGCTGACCAAGATCGTGGAGGCGTCGTTTGACGACCTCCTGCTGGAGCTCACCAAGATGGACACGGAGCAGCAGCTCCTGGAGGAGCGTCTGGGGCGGGGCCACGACAGGGGTGGGCGGGGGGGCGGGGGCCGAAGGAGGGGCTCCGAGAACGATTCGGCGTCTCCCAGCGAGTCCGAAGACGCCCGGGAGGAGCCGGCGGAGGCGTCCAAGAAGCCGGAGGAGACGCCCGGTGAGTGTGTGTGTGTGTGTGTCTGGGGGGGTTCATGTCATGTGGAGCCTGTAGACTATCAATGTGTCCCCCCAGGCCCCGGACGCCCCCCCATCCTGTCCGTCTCTCAGGACTGGGTCCCCATCCTGGACAAGGTGTTCGGTCAGAAGTGGTGCAGTGAGGTCAGAGAGCTCCAGGGGGGAGTGTGTGGGCGGAGCCTGGCAGAAGGCGGGGCTCAGCTGGTCCAGCCTCTCTCCTCCGCGCTGACCCTGGAGCCCTCCCCCTCCTCCCCCCAGCAGGACCCCCGCTGGACCCCTCTGGAGGACATGGAGGTGTTCTCTCCAGACGAGGGCGCTGGCGGTCGGATCAACACTGCCGCCGCCGCCGGGGGTGGAGGAGGCAGCAGCACTGGATCAGGTGAGTGCTGACGATCGTGAAGCCCCGCCTCCAAAACCTCGCCACACCTGCCGACTCTCCGCTGTGTCTCCAGGACGCCGCCGCTCCTCCGCCTCGATGCTCCACCGCCTCCTGACGCTCCCGTCTCAGCTGCTGGAGGA